>NC_056052.1:4800000-5140351 GCF_004379255.2 Salvia splendens | reverse complement strand
AATATTTCTAAGTTGTATATATTTGAATATTGATACTTGAAAGGATATGGGCTAGATTAGATTAATATGGATTAAATAATTATAGTTGGGCTACAATTATAATTAGTCCATAAGCCCAACAATCATGAAACTCTAATGACTCTTTGTCTATATATAATGGTTATTTATTCTCCATTGTGGGAGAAGAGAAATAGCGTAACATTAGAGAGAAAATACGTAAAGCTCTGTAGAGAGAATTCCTAGCTTTCTTCTACGGAGCAATTGTACCGGGATAGTTCCTGCATCGGATTGGAATACACGTGGACCTCGATAGTAGTGGATTCAACTTGCATGATTCAATCGTAGAAGAAAACAACACAACAAGTAAGATTTAGTTCCATTGTGTATTACGTGCTCAACTTGCAATATGATTATAAATCTAGATCTGTTATTCTTGTCTGCAATTTCCGCTGCGCTCATTAGATGAATACAAGAATCCCTAATAGTGGTATCAGAGCTTAGGGCTCGATTCATAATTAATTTTGTTTCCTAATTAATTTGTGGATGATTTTGGAAATCAAAATTCTGAAATTGGATTTCAAAATTCTTTCGAAATTTAGTGCAACATAGGACGCAATATATGGTAGTTTCGAAAATTTGTTTCAGCTGACGCAATTGGATTTCAACTGTACAATTGAGCAGTACCGTTGATGCAATATAATGAAGAAACAATTGAATTTTATGATGCTTATGCTATTGTCGCTGGTTTTGACAGATGAAGGTTTTGGAAAATTGAAATTGGATTTCAATTAAAAGATAATGTTTTTCAACCATATTTGCAATTGAATTTCGAAAATTGAAATTGGGTTCCAATTAATTTGGAATTAATATAGATCAGAGAGGTAATATATTAATTAGATTAATAGATTATGATTCATTGTTATTATTTTAAATAATGATATTGCATAAGTGTCGTTGCTGTGACGATTCATGCGCTTCACTAGGATTATGGTACAATTATTTTAATATATATTATTATTTGATTTCATCAATAGATTACTGCATACTAATAATAATAAATATATTATTAATATTAATTTAGAATTAATATTAAATATCTGTTTATATTAGTTTGGAATTGATATAAATTAGATGATGAATTTATTAATTTGATTAATGGATTAATGAGCAAGAATTTGTTAATATTATTATTTTGGAATAATAAATAATATATATGATGATGATTTGGAGTTATTACTTGATTTACAAATTTATTAATTTAGAATTAATATAGATTGGATAAATTTTTTTAATTAGATTAACAAATTGGGACATAGTTATCATCTGGAAATGATAATATATACTCCACAACACAATATTAATTTGGAATTAGTATTAAATATGTATAATTATACTCCCTCCGTCCCGCACTACTCGCACTTATTTCCTTTTTGGGCGTCCCAAGTTACTTGCACTCTTTCCATTTTTAGTAAAAAATTTCACCTACAGCCGTCATTTTTTATTTTCCTATACACTCATTCCTTAATCTCCGAGTCGAAAAGGAAATGAGCGAGTAGCCCGGGACGGAGGGAGTATTAATTTAGAATTAATATAATTAAATCCACATTTAATTAGAGAATAAAATTTGATTTTATTTGTTGAGTATTATTTGATATCATATGTGATAAGCATGCTATTTGATTTATGCTTATTTATTTAACTATAGTAGTTAGAGACCGTTTTATTGTCTGGGAAGGCGGCGCCCAGTATGTGTAGTCCGTGTTATACTATGTCTGGGTAGGCGGCGCCCAGTATTTGTAGTCCGTGTTATACTATGTCTGGGTAGGCGGCGCCCAGTAATTGTTTGAAATTTAATATTGGATATTATATTCACAGAACTAGTATCACACTTTTCCCCATAAAATATAAGTCTTGTTTTGAAACAAACGCATCGTCTATCAAAATTGTTTGATGTTCCTAGCCTTTTCGACCACGAGTTTTACGCCAAAGTGTTTACTCTCAATCTACAAGGCCTAGGCTCATTCATAAATGCATGGTTGGCATCGTGTGATGGGGTTGACTTGCTTAAATTGTTTAGTGACGCCAAAGCGACCTAAATAGTTTATGGATGCATATTAATTGGATCAATAAACCAAGAATTACAAAATAGTTGTTGCAATTAGCTTGGAGGCCTACCTTGTGATATTATTGTAGTGATCAGCCAAAGCAGGGGCTGCAATAATATAGACTTGGATGTTGGACCACTAAAATTTATATTTGATATAAATTCGTATTTTATGTTTGGGGGCATAATATATGTCAAAATTAGTGGGAGCTAATCAATACAATAAACCCTTGTTTGATTAGTGATGTGAATGTGATCTTTGCATGCTTTTCTAATTTGCTTTTCGTTTTATTTTCTGTTCAGATAATATGTCAAACATAGCTTATGAGTGTATGATGGAAACAAACAAACTGACTAGGTCAAATTTCACGGAGTGGCAGAGAGACTGCCCAAAACTCAAGGCACAAGGCGCAATGAGTGGGAGCTCAGCTATGTTTGTCATTGAGATAAATATGTCTATGAATAACTCACAATCCTGGGTATTGGATACCGCTTGTGGTTCACACATTTGTAATAATGTGCAAGGTTTAATTGACAGCAGGAAAGTGAGGCATGGGGAAGTAGACCTACGTGTTGGAAATGGAGCAAAAGTTGCTGCCGAACGTGTGGGAACTTATAGATTAGATCTTCCCTCAGGACATAGACTAGATTTACATAATTGTTATTTTGTTCCAGTTATTTCAAAGAATATTATTTTCATTCCGATGTTGGACATCGAAGGTTTTTTCTTCCATTTTGCAAATAGCAGATGCTCGTTTTCTACTAATGGATTGTTTTATGGAAATGCCTCTTTACAGAATGGATTATATATGCTTGAATGCAAACAGAATATTCTCAATGTGCAAAATAAAAGACTTAAGCTATGTAATACGAATAATGCTACTTATCTTTGGCATTGTAGACTTGGTCGTATCAATGAGAAAAGGATAGCCAGATTGAGAAAGTTAGACTATCTAAATTCATTTGATTTTGAATCATATGATGCTTGTGAATTCTGTCTTAAAGGAAAGATGACTAATAAGCCACTTTCTGGGAAAGGGGTGCGTGCTAATGATGTGCTAGAGTTGATCCACACAGATGTGTGCGGACCGTTTCCAACTCAAGCAAAAGATGGTTATTCGTACTTCATTAGTTTCACTGATGATTTGACAAGGTATGTATATGTGTATATTATGAAACACAAGTCTGAGGCCTTTGAGAAATTTAAAGAGTTTAAGTGTGAAGTTGAGAAACAACTTGGAAAAAGTATCAAAACTCTTCGATCAGATCGAGGAGGGGAATACTTGAGCCGAGAATTTCTTGATTACTTGAAATCGCATGGAATTCAGTCAGACTGGACACCTCCTGGTACACCACAAATGAATGGAGTATCTGAAAGGAGAAACCAAACATTATTAGATATGGTTCGATCAATGATGAGTTTAGCTAGTCTTCCTTTATTTCTCTGGGGTCATGCTTTACTAACGGCTATTTAAATTCTAAATAGGGTTCCTTCTAAATCAGTCGAGAAAACACCATATGAGTTATGGTGTGGCAAGAAAGCAAGTCTTAACCATATCCGGACCTGGGGTTGTCCAGCTTTTGTTAAGAAAATGATGACTGATAAATTGGAAACTAAAAGTGAGAAATGTTATTTTGTGGGATATCCTAAAGAAACTAAAGGGTACGATTTCTAATGTCCTGAAAATCACAAGGTGATAACATCAAGGAATGTGACGTTCCTTGAAGACAGTTATGTCTGCAAGGAACAAGGTCAAAATACAGTAGATCTTGAAGAAATTCAAGAACCACAAGTTAACAATGAGGATGAGATATTATCCACTGGATTGGACAATAACTCAGTGGGAGTTTTTGATGATCTATTGGGAGGGGAAATTACTCTTAGAGAGGACCTTAGAGAGACTCTCGAAGGACCACCTCAAGACAATGAGATGCATCAAAGACAAGATGATACAATAGTTGCATCACCTCTACCTCAAGAAGATCATAGTGATATTCCTGAACCTTCTCACATACAGAATGAACAGCCTGAACCAGAGCAAAACCAACTCAATAGGCCTAGAAGCAAAGAGGGCCCATGTGTTTATAGTAGACGCGATAATGGAAACGTCGTCTTGCTTATCATATATGTTGATGACATCTTGATTATGGGAAGCGATCGTTCCATGATGCAATCCGTGAAAGAATGGTTGTCTAGTTCCTTTATGATGAATGATCTAGGTGATGCTTCCTATATCCTTGGAATCAAGATCTATCGAGATAGACCAAATAGGATGTTAGGATTATCACAATCCACTTACATAGACAAGTTGCTAAGGCGCTTCTCAATGGAGAATTCTAAGAAAGGTTTTCTTCCTATGGGACATGGCATTGTATTGTCAAAGAAGAATTGTTCTTCTAATGATAAAGAAAGAGACAACATGAAAAGGATCCCGTATGCTTCGGCTATAGGATCTATTATGTATGCCATGATCTCTACTAGGCCAGATGTGGCCTATGCGTTTAGCATGACAAGCAGATTTAAGCAAAATCCCGGTGAGGAGCATTGGAAAACTATTAAGACTATTCTTAAGTACCTTAGAAGGACTAAAGAATATTTCTTAGTCTATGGTGGACAACCAGAGTTATCAGTTACTGGGTACACTGATGCTAGTTTCCAAACAGACCATGACGACTATAAGTCTCAGTCTGGATATGTTTGTGTCCTCAATGGTGGAGCAGTGAGTTGGAATAGTTCCAAACAAGGTACAACTGCTGATTCCACCACCGAAGCCGAGTATATTGCTGCATTTGAAGCTGCCAAAGAAGCTGTTGCTTTGTTAGAGTTCGTTAAAGAACTGGGTGTCATTCCGAGTGCCAATAGTGCAATACCTTTGTATTGTGACAACACTGGTGCTGTTGCGCAAGCAAAAGAACCCAGAGCCACGAACAGGAACAAACATGTTCCCAGAACATATCATCTGATCAGAGAAATAATTGAAAGAGGCGACATAAAATTAGAAAGAGTACCCACTGATGATAATTTGGTTGATCCTTTCACCAAACCTTTATGTATAGCAAAACACAACAAGCACTTTGAGAGCTTAGGTGTTAAGCATTTTGGTAGATGGCTTTGAATCAGTGGGAGTTACAGTTTTATATGTCTTAGAAACATTTTGTGTTAAGACAATATTACTTGATCACATTATATGAAAATTTTATTTCTTATGAGTTTTGTGCACTTATTGGAATAATTGTTTTAAATGTTTGATTTTATTCTAAATATTTGTTCCCTTGAATTATGATTGTTGTTAATGGTGTGAGACATTAATGATATAGTATAATTCTAAAATAGCCCTAACCAATGATAATCAAGAATGAGATATTGATGATATGTTATAGGTTAGCATGGGGTTTGCATCACATTCTTCGAGAATGTAGTTGTTCTCACAACTATGAGATATTAGATACTCGTGATGGACACATGATATACTTTGGAGAGTATTGGTATACCTTACTATTAAACTGTTTTGTTAAGTGTCTACAGTTTATTAGTACATGAAGTATGTAATAGTCCTTGGATCTGAGGTCATTACACATTTTGTTTGTTGAGTGGTGTGCTTTGATCTTGTCCAACACTTTGCCTCCCAAAGGAAGATTGAGACACAAGCTTGTGTTGGGTATATCATGAGATAAATGGAAATGGTAGTTGAGCCAATAATGAGATTCATTCATCGATTAGAATTTCGAGAGAATACTCAAATTCTCTATATTACTTTACCATTAAGTCATTGGCCAATGCAAAGATATATTCAATTAAAGTAATTGAATATGATCGAATGAGTCATTTAATAAAGATGAGATAAAGTGATTGAGCTATTTGGATGACACATGACAAATCTTAGGCTCAATCAGGTGGTTCGTGAATGAAAGGATATTGCTATAAACTTTGTGTAAAGGCTTATTTACCGAATTCACGTAAACGTCCTTCATATATCGAGCTACGCTGCCAACGCAGTCTAGGAGTTTTGTGCAGACTTCGATTAGATCGTCGTCGATAATGAGGGCCTAAAGGGTCACACTATATGTGTATTTTGATCCGCTCAAGGGTACAAAGTTGGAACTGCGTATTATATCTAATGCTAGTCCAAGTGGGAGATTGAAAGGATATGAGCTAAATTAGATTAATATGGATTAAATAATTATAGTTGGGCTACAATTATAATTAGTCCATAAGCCCAACAATTATGAAACCCTAATGACTCTTTGTCTATATATAATGGTTATTTATTCTCCATTGTGGGAGAAGAGAAATAGCGTAACATTAGAGAGAAAATACGTAAAGCTCTGTAGAGAGAATTCCTAGCTTTCTTCTACGGAGCAATTGTACCGGGATAGTTCCTGCTTCGGATTGGAATACACGTGGACCTCGATAGTAGTGGATTCAACTTGCAGGATTCAATCGTAGAAGAAAACAACACAACAAGTAAGATTTAGTTCCATTGTGTATTACGTGCTCAACTTGCAATATGATTATGAATCTAGATCTGTTATTCTTGTCTGCAATTTCCGCTGCGCTCATTAGATGAATACAAGAATCCCTAACAGTGATACTATCTAAGTTTGCACATTTAAAAAATATTGCAATTGCAATAATAACCAATTTCGGTAAATATTGATGTACTGCCGTGGACTGAAAATAAATCTTATTTCTATAAATTAATTAACTTAATATTTAAGGATGAGTAAATTAAACGAATTTATTTGTTAAGCTTTATAACAAAATAAATTCGTAATTTCTTTAAAAAAAATCTAAAAGAATCTAAAATTTGAATAAATGTATAGACAAATAATAATGCTGCATTTAGAAAATAATAAATGGTGCTCTTTATAGATTAAAAAAATGACATCATGTTAGTAAACTTATTATAATATGTACTTCAGATAATTTTGTGTTAGTGAAATATAAACAGAAATAATTTTTTTGAAAAATGATTCAATTAAAAAATATTGTACAGATATATTAATGCTCGAGGGAGTTAATTATAGCGTTTGTATTCTAGTGGAGTACAACTTTTACCTATTGAATAGATGACTACATAATTATATACTCATGGAATGCAATTAAAGGCAAAAGAAAAAAAAAGAAAATATAAAACATTGCATGAAAAAAAATTCTAACAGCTAAATTTAAACGAATAGAAAAACTCATATCTTGGGCAAGGAAAGAATTATATACAGTACTATAATGAACGGCAAACTCAATTTAATGTATGTCTTTGAAAAACTCATATCTTGTCCTTAAGTGTTCTGTTTAGTTACTTGTTTTTTACTATTCCTTTGTGGGATTTTATTGCAATCTCTTACCATAAATCGAAACAGGGCCAGTGCTTAATACCCCCAAAATAAAACACATGATATCAATGTGATATATGTAAATGAAAATTACATTTTAGAATACTAGCATGCAATTTCTTAGAATTGACTCAAATTATAGGCTTCCACAATGGTGTCCCATACTCTTCACTAATTAAGAAATTAAAGTAATCAAGTATTAAGCATTTAATTAATGGAGTATATATTTATATCCACAGTACCCTCCCCAAGTATTAAGCATTTAATTAAAATAATCAAGTATTAAGCATTTAATTTATGCCTCTCACAATCCATTAAGAGCATCCGCAATGGGCGGACGATGGCACGCCCGATGGCGCGCATCGTCTGCGCCATCCATCGTCCGCACCCATTGCGGGTGCGTGCCATAGGGCGCGGACGATAGTCGCGCCCTATACTTCGGTCGCGGAGGATAGCGCGGACGATGATCATCGTCCGCGCCATCGTCCGCCCCATTGCGGCTATCGCGGACGATGGCCGCGGACGATGGTCATCATCCGCGCCATCGTCCGCCCCATTGTGGAGGTCGCGGACGATCGACGCGGACGATGGCACAGGGTTTTGATTTTCTATTTAAATCTCGTTTCTCATTCAGTTGTGCATACGAACATATCGACTATCTCTTTACATATTCTCTCTCTACATCCAACCAAAATGAATCTCGGCGACGACACCAATAGTTCTAGTTCGTCTGAATCCGGTGGTTCGCTTGACGAAGCATTAGATGCAGCCGTTGAAGAGGCCATGGCGGCATGCTATGCGCAAATGCAGCGCGAGAAGGAGGCGGCGGCCGCGGCGGCGGCAGCGGCGGCTGAGCAAGTCCATTGGCCTATTCGACATAGGTCGTATGTCCGACGCGACCACCAGGAAGCTCACAGACGTCTGGTTGAAGACTATTTTGCCGATCAACCGCGATGGGGCCCGACTGTTTTCCGCCGCCGGTTTAGAATGTCGAAGTACCTTTTTCTCAGCATTGTTCGTACATTGTCTTCACGTGATGAATACTTCACGTTTCGGGAGGACGGCATCGGGAAACCCGGCCTTACACCATTGCAAAAGTGCACGACTGCTATTCGTCAGTTGGCATACGGCACCACGGCGGACCTTTTTGACGAGTGCCTCCACTGTGGGGAGACTACAGGCCGCGAGTGTCTGAAGAGCTTTTGTCGGGGGATAGTAGAGGCCTATGGCGACACATATTTGCGCAAGCCGACGACCACTGATTGCCAGGGTCTGATGCAGTTGCACGAGAGGACGCACGGGTTTCCCGGGATGCTCGGGAGCATCAACTGTATGCACTGGGAGTAGAAGAATTGCCCGACGGCTTGGAGAGGCCAATTCACAAGTGGATACAAGGGCAGCCACCCGACGATGATCCTCGAAGCCGTCGCTGACCATCGGCTCTGGATCTGGCATGCTTACTTCGGCGTAGCCGGGTTGAACAACGACATCAACGTCCTCAACTCGTCCACCCTCTTCACCGACCAATGTAACGGCAACGGCCCGGCCATCGAGTTCACTGCCAACAGACACCAATACCATATGGGGTACTACTTGGCCGATGGCATCTACCCACGGTGGCCAGTTTTCCTAAAGACGGTCAGCTGCCCAATTGGTGAGAAGAGGGTTTTATTTGCGCAAAAGCAGGAGGTGGCGCGGAAGGATGTCGAGCGGGCATTTGGGGTGCTCCAATCACGGTGGGCAAAGGGCCGGTCGTTTCTGGTACAGGGAAGTCATCGCCGATGTCATATATGCGTGCATAATCATGCACAACATGATAGTCGAGAGTGAAGGCGGAAGCATCACCGACTGGAATGAAGACGACCGTGCATCTAGCTCTTCCGGTACATCGACCGACACACCCGATAGAGGGTTACCGTTAGGCTTCGAAGAGGTTCTATCTAGACAGGCCTCAATGCGCAACCAACAGGAGCATGCGCAGCTCATGAGTGACATGATTGAAGAAGTGTGGGCTCGTAACCGCCGTGGCTGAGTTTGCGTTTTTTTTAATTCGCATTGTAACGTATTAATTTTTATTAAATGAAATGAAGTTTATGAAATTCGTATTTTAATGTATTATTTTTTTAAATTCGTATGGATTTTGTAAATATTAAAAAAATGATGACGTGACGCGCTATAGGGCGCGCCTTAGGGTGCCCCACTGCAGGTAGGGAGGTAGGAGGATAAAACTGCTGACGTGGCGCGCCTTAGGGCGCCCCATTGCTAATGCCCTAAAATACATAAGATATATTTATTTATTTGATTTTATTTGAATATTATGTTTTTTGTGAGGTGCAGCAGGGGCTGCTTTACTGAATTTCTGCACAGCAGAGGATTCGGGATCAAAATAATAACTTAATTACCCCATAATAAAACACATGATATGAATGTGATAAATGTAAATGAAAATTGTACATTTTGGAATACTGGTAGCATGCAATTTCTTAGAACGGACTCAAATTATAGTTGAATTGATATTAACTTATAGTTGATATACTTCAAAAGATATTAGGAAATGTTACAGACCAAATTTGCTCATTTAAGATAGTTGATGTACTAAAAAAGATGTTCCTTCTTACTAAAAAAGAAATAACTCTATTAATATAGAACGAAGAAAATAGTAAAATTACTCTACTACTATGGAATGTGGTCGGTAATTATTTAGTGTCAGATTACAATTCAATTCCTATTACTTTTAAATTAAATCTCTGTCAACATTTTTACTTCCTCTGTCCCACAATAATTGTCACTCTTATTGTGGGCACGCGTTTTAAGAGATGTAAATAAAAGTTGGTTGGAAAAATTAGTGGAATGTGAAATCTATTTTTTTATATTGGTTTATAATAAAATGTGAGTGAAATGATTTAGTGGAATGTGAGACATACTTACCATTTATGGAAAAAATGAAATGTGACAATTATTGTGGAACAGACCGAAATGAAAAAGTGACAATTATTGTTGGACGGAAGAAGTATATAATTTTAAAATTAATTTTAGTAGGGACGAAACTTTTCAGCTACTCCTGCTATGTAGATTAATTTTCTACACAAAAAATTACTTGCAATGGTTGATTTGTCTTACTTCAATGCATCTATTATTATTTTGTCAGCATCCTAGTATTATGATTGTACTCCCTCCGTCCTGTGCTACTCGTACGTTTGCTTTTCGGCACAGAGATTAAGGAATTAGTGTATAGCAAAGTCAACAATTGCGACTGTAGGTGATAAAATTTTACTAAAAATGGAAAGAGTGCAAAGAACTTGGGACGTCCAGAAAGGAAATAAGTGCAAGTAACACGGGACGGAGGGAGTACATTGGAACAGACAAATGAATTACTCCTTCCGTTCCATGTTAATAGAGTAATCTTTCTATTTCGGGAAGTTCCAAGTTAATTGAGTTATTTCTATTTTTAGCAAAAAGTAATTCTCCCTTTTACTTTATTCTCTTACTTTATTTTCTCTCTTACTTTGTTTTCTCTTACTTTTTCACCATCCATCTAACACATTATTCTTAAACTCCGTGCCGAAAAAAAATGTCTCTATTAACAAGGAACGGAGGGAGTAATTTATTGGAAATGAAAAAAAGGTGATTGCATGGAGTTGTAATTATGTCTACGCTATTTATTAGGAGTACGGAGAAATTCAATAGATATGAGAGGCATTGGGAACCCAAACATTTCATTGGGAACACAAACATTGCATGTGAAGAGAGGCATTGGGAACCCAAACATTACATTGGGAACCCAAAACAAAAAATAATTAAACAACTTTCATTATAATGCTTTCTCCCTAATATATTAAATAATAGTACTACACGTTTTCCATTTACTACTCCCTCCTTTTATAAAAAAATAGAGCAATTGGTGTATGGCATGACTTTTTAATATAAAATTAATAAAATAAGAGATAATGAAAAAATTAAGTCAAAAGTTGTGTTAGTGGAATGATGTATAGGATTATTATTTATTGAAAACTTTCCATAATGAATATGTTCTATTTTCTATGACGACCAAAAATAGTAAATGTGCTTTATTTTTTATGGTCGGATAGAGTAAAAAATACTAGTACTAGTACATTAATACTCCTTGTAAAATGCTTTCTCTAAATACTAGTACTACACGTTAAATTTACTAGATTATGTTTCACGCTGTTTGATTTCAATATGTGAGTTAATTATTTATTTTCAAGCTGTATTTCATTATACTATATTTTATGTATTACAACAATACTCCTTAGTTTTTATGTATTACTATCAATACTTACAAATAAAATAAAAACTAGTTTTGATATAAATACATTTATTGCACTGCTTCTATATATATTAATAAAGCATTAACCTCAAAAAATATTGAAATCAACTTTATAATATATTAGCATAAGCATTGTACTAATAAAAAAGTCGTTATAAAGAAATATCATACAATTTGAAAATCTATAACTAATACTACTTACTAGTAGGAGTAGTATTTATTTAGCCAAATTTTCACCTTCAAATATTATTCTTACAAATATTAATGTTTCAAATTCTTTTTACTAGTAATAATTAACAATGCAAATACTGTTGTAATCATTACTGAAGCTACAAAAAATATTCAAATCTGCATTCTAGTACTACTCCTACTATTTACTGCATGTATTGAATGGAACGAGGTGGGGCCAAGGTTGGAGAGCAAAAGAGATGCATATCAAGAGATGAGCAAGGGAACCCGCAACGCTGTGCCTTTGCGGTTCCTATGCCGTTCCGGCGAAACGGTTCCGCGGCGTCACGCGTTGCAGCGTGCGTTCCGTCGCCATTCCGTGCCGCCCCCGTTCCTATGCCATGCCGCGTTCCGTTCCGGAGGAACGCGGAACGAAACGTTCCGCCACGCGCCTAGGCGACGTGGCGGCCTCCCATTCGACACGTGAAGCCCACTCGCTACCCCGCGAGTGGGCTTCGTCCCTGTGACGCAATAATTCAATTTTTTTTTAAAATACGAATTTAAAAAATAAATAAAAAAAATTTTGCAACGGTAATGTGACCGTATTTTTATATCCGTTTTATACTGGTAGCATGCAATTTCTTAGAACGGACTCAAATTATAGTTGAATTGATATTAACTTATAGTAGATATACTTCAAAAGATATTAGGAAATGTTACAGACCAAATTTGCTCATTTAAGATAGTTGATGTACTAAAAAAGATGTTCCTTCTTACTAAAAAAGAAATAACTCTATTAATATAGAACGAACAAAATAGTAAATTACTCTACTACTATGGAATGTGGTCGGTAATTATTTAGTGTTAGATTACAATTCAATTCCTATTACTTTTAAATTAAATCTCTGTCAAAATTTTTACTTCCTCTGTCCCACAATAATTGTCACTCTTATTGTGGGCACGCGTTTTAAGAGATATAAATAAAAGTTGGTTGGAAAAATTAGTGGAATGTGAAATCCATTTTTTTATATTGGTTTTATAATAAAATGTGATTGAAATGATTTAGTGGACTGTGCGACATACTTACCATTTATGGAAAAAAATGAAATGTGACATTATTGTGGAACAGACCGAAATGAAAAGTGACAATTATTGTTGGACGGAAGAAGTATATAATTTTAAAATTAATTTTAGTAGGGACGAAACTTTTCAGCTACTCCTGCTATGTAGATTAATTTTCTACACAAAAAATTACTTGCAATGGTTGATTTGTCTTACTTCAATGCATCTATTATTATTTGTCAGCATCCTAGTATTATGATTGTACTCCCTCCGTCCTGTGCTACTCGCACGTTTGCTTTTCGGCACAGAGATTAAGGAATGAGTGTATAGCAAAGTCAACAATTGCGACTGTAGGTGATAATTTTTACTAAAATGGAAAGAGTGCAAATAACTTGGGACGTCCAGAAAGGAAATAAGTGCAAGTAACACGGGACGGAGGGAGTACATTGGAACAGACAAATGAATTACTCCCTCCGTTCCATGTTATAGAGTCATTTTTCTATTTCGGGAAGTTCCAAGTTAATTGAGTTATTTCTATTTTTGGCAAAAAGTAATTCTCCCTTTTACTTTATTCTCTTACTTTATTTTCTCTCTTACTTTTTTTCTCTTACTTTATTTTCTCTTACTTTTTCACCATCCATCTAACACACTATTCTTAAACTCCGTGCCGAAAAAAATGTCTCTATTAACAAGGAACGGAGGGAGTAATTTATTGGAAATGAAAAAAAGGTGATTGCATGGAGTTGTAATTATGTCTACGCTATTTATTAGGAGTACGGAGAAATTCAATAGATATGAGAGGCATTGGGAACCCAAACATTACATTGGGAACACAAACATTGCATGTGAAGAGAGGCATTGGGAACCCAAACATTACATTGGGGAACCCAAACAAAAAATAATTAAACAACTTTCATTATAATGCTTTCTCCCTAATATATTAAATAATAGTACTACACGTTTTCCATTTACTACTCCCTCCTTTTATAAAAAAATAGAGCAATTGGTGTATGGCATGACTTTTTAATATAAAATTAATATAATAAGAGATAATGAAAAACAATTAAGTCAAAAGTTGTGTTAGTGGAATGATGTATATGATTATTATTTGAAAACTTTCCATAAGATCCTTTCCCATAAATGAATTTGTTCTTATTTTCTATGGTCGGATAGAGTAAAAATACTAGTACTAGTACATTAATACTCCTTGTAAAATGCTTTCTCTAAATACTAGATACTGGTAGCATGCAATTTCTTAGAACGGACTCAAATTATAGTTGAATTGATATTACTTATAGTTGATATACTTCAAAAGATATTAGGAAATGTTACAGACCAAATTTGCTCATTTAAGATAGTTGTGTACTAAAAAAAAGATGTTCCTTCTTACTAAAAAGAAATACTCTATTAATATAGAACGAAGAAAATAGTAAAATTACTCTACTACTATGGAATGTGGTCGGTAATTATTTAGTGTCAGATTACAATTCAATTCCTATTACTTTTAAATTAAATCTCTGTCAACAATTTTTACTTCCTCTGTCCCACAATAATTGTCACTCTTATGTGGGCACGCGTTTTTAAGAGATATAAATAAAGTGGTTGGAAAAATTAGTGGAATGTGAAATCCATTTTTTTATATTGGTTTTTATAATAAAATGTGATTGAAATGATTTAGTGGACTGTGCGACATACTTACCATTTATGGAAAAAATGAAATGTGACAATATTGTGGAACAGACCGAAATGAAAAAGTGACAATTATTGTTGGACGGAAGAAGTATATAATTTTAAAATTAATTTTAGTAGGACGAAACTTTTCAGCTACTCCTGCTATGTAGATTAATTTTCTACACAAAAAATTACTTGCAATGGTTGATTTGTCTTACTTCAATGCATCTATTATTATTTTGTCAGCATCCTAGTATTATGATTGTACTCCCTCCGTCCTGTGCTACTCGCACGTTTGCTTTTCGGCACAGAGATTAAGGAATGAGTGTATAGCAAAGTCAACAATTGCGACTGTAGGTGATAATTTTTACTAAAAATGGAAAGAGTGCAAATAACTTGGGACGTCCAGAAAGGAAATAAGTGCAAGTAACACGGGACGGAGGGAGTACATTGGAACAGACAAATGAATTACTCCCTCCGTTCCATGTTAATAGAGTCATTTTTCTATTTCGGGAAGTTCCAAGTTAATTGAGTTATTTCTATTTTTGGCAAAAAGTAATTCTCCCTTTTACTTTATTCTCTTACTTTATTTTCTCTCTTACTTTTTTTTCTCTTACTTTATTTTCTCTTACTTTTTCACCATCCATCTAACACACTATTCTTAAACTCCGTGCCGAAAAAAAATGTCTCTATTAACAAGGAACGGAGGGAGTAATTTATTGGAAATGAAAAAAAGGTGATTGCATGGAGTTGTAATTATGTCTACGCTATTTATTAGGAGTACGGAGAAATTCAATAGATATGAGAGGCATTGGGAACCCAAACATTACATTGGGAACACAAACATTGCATGTGAAGAGAGGCATTGGGAACCCAAACATTACATTGGGAACCCAAAACAAAAAATAATTAAACAACTTTCATTATAATGCTTTCTCCCTAATATATTAAATAATAGTACTACACGTTTTCCATTTACTACTCCCTCCTTTTATAAAAAAATAGAGCAATTGGTGTATGGCATGACTTTTTAATATAAAATTAATATAATAAGAGATAATGAAAACAATTAAGTCAAAAGTTGTGTTAGTGGAATGATGTATATGATTATTATTTATTGAAAACTTTCCATAATGAATTTGTTCTATTTTCTATGACGACCAAAAATAGTAAATGTGCTTTATTTTTTATGGTCGGATAGAGTAAAAAATACTAGTACTAGTACATTAATACTCCTTGTAAAATGCTTTCTCTAAATACTAGTACTACACGTTAAATTTACTAGATTATGTTTCACGCTGTTTGATTTCAATATATGAGTTAATTATTTATTTTCAAGCTGTATTTCATTATACTATATTTTATGTATTACAACAATACTCCTTAGTTTTTATGTATTACTATCAATACTTACAAATAAAATAGAAACTAGTTTTGATATAAATACATTTATTGCACTGCTTCTATATATATTAATAAAGCATTAACCACAAAAAATATTGAAATCAACTTTATAATATATTAGCATAAGCATTATACTAATAAAAAAGTCGTTATAAAGAAATATCATACAATTTGAAAATGTATAACTAATACTACTTACTAGTAGGAGTAGTATTTATTTAGCCAAATTTTCACCTTCAAATATTATTCTTACAAATATTAATGTTTCAAATTCTTTTTTACTAGTAATAATTAATAATGCAAATACTGTTGTAATCATTACTGACGCTACAAAAAATATTCAAATCTGCATTCTAGTACTACTCCTACTATTTACTGCATGTATTGAATGGAACGGTGTGGGGCCAAGGTTGGAGAGCAAAAGAGATGCATATCAAGAGATGAGTAAGGGCACCCGCAACGCAGTGCCGTTGCGGTTCCTATGCCGTTCCGGCGGAACGGTTCCGCGGCGTCACGCGTTGCAGCGTGCGTTCCGTCGCCATTCCGTGCCGCCCCCGTTCCTATGCCGTGCCGCGTTCCGTTCCGGAGGAACGCAGAACGAAACGTTCCGCCACGCGCCTAGGCGACGTGGCGGCCTCCCATTCGACGCGTGAAGCCCACTCGCTGCCCCGCGAGTGGGCTTCGTCCCTGTGACGCAATATTTCAATTTTTTTAAAATACGAATTTAATAAAAAAAAAAAAATTGCAACGGTAATGTGACCGTATTTTTATATCCGTTTTATACTGGTAGCATGCAATTTCTTAGAACGGACTCAAATTATAGTTGAATTGATATTAACTTATAGTTGATATACTTCAAAAGATATTAGGAAATGTTACAGACCAAATTTGCTCATTTAAGATAGTTGATGTACTAAAAAAGATGTTCCTTCTTACTAAAAAAGAAATAACTCTATTAATATAGAACGAAGAAAATAGTAAAATTACTCTACTACTATGGAATGTGGTCGGTAATTATTTAGTGTTAGATTACAATTCAATTCCTATTACTTTTAAATTAAATCTCTGTCAAAATTTTTACTTCCTCTGTCCCACAATAATTGTCACTCTTATTGTGGGCACGCGTTTTAAGAGATATAAATAAAAGTTGGTTGGAAAAATTAGTGGAATGTGAAATCCATTTTTTTATATTGGTTTTATAATAAAATGTGAGTGAAATGATTTAGTGGACTGTGCGACATACTTACCATTTATGGAAAAAAAATGAAATGTGACAATTATTGTGGAACAGACCGAAATGAAAAAGTGACAATTATTGTTGGACGGAAGAAGTATATAATTTTAAAATTAATTTTAGTAGGGACGAAACTTTTCAGCTACTCCTGCTATGTAGATTAATTTTCTGCACAAAAAATTACTTGCAATGGTTGATTTGTCTTACTTCAATGCATCTATTATTATTTTGTCAGCATCCTAGTATTATGATTGTACTCCCTCCGTCCTGTGCTACTCGCATGTTTGCTTTTCGGCACAGAGATTAAGGAATGAGTGTATAGCAAAGTCAACAATTGCGACTGTAGGTGATAATTTTTACTAAAAATGGAAAGAGTGCAAATAACTTGGGACGTCCAGAAAGGAAATAAGTGCAAGTAACACGGGACGGAGGGAGTACATTGGAACAGACAAATGAATTACTCCCTCCGTTCCATGTTAATAGAGTAATTTTTCTATTTCGGGAAGTTCCAAGTTAATTGAGTTATTTCTATTTTTGGCAAAAAGTAATTCTCCCTTTTACTTTATTCTCTTACTTTATTTTCTCTTACTTTATTTTCTCTCTTACTTTTTTTTCTCTTACTTTATTTTCTCTTACTTTTTCACCATCCATCTAACACACTATTCTTAAACTCCGTACCGAAAAAAAATGTCTCTATTAACAAGGAACGGAGGGAGTAATTTATTGGAAATGAAAAAAAGGTGATTGCATGGAGTTGTAATTATGTCTACGCTATTATTAGGAGTACGGAGAAATTCAATAGATATGAGAGGCATTGGGCACCCAAACATTACATTGGGAACACAAACATTGCATGTGAAGAGAGGCATTGGGAACCCAAACATTACATTGGGAACCCAAAACAAAAAATAATTAAACAACTTTCATTATAATGCTTTCTCCCTAATATATTAAATAATAGTACTACACGTTTTCCATTTACTACTCCCTCCTTTTATAAAAAAATAGAGCAAATGGTGTATGGCATGACTTTTTAATATAAAATTAATAAAATAAGAGATAATGAAAACAATTAAGTCAAAAGTTGTGTTAGTGGAATGATGTATATGATTATTATTTATTGAAAACTTTCCATAATGAATTTGTTCTATTTTCTATGACGACCAAAAATAGTAAATGTGCTTTATTTTTTATGGTCGGATAGAGTAAAAAATACTAGTACTAGTACATTAATACTCCTTGTAAAATGCTTTCTCTAAATACTAGTACTACACGTTAAATTTACTAGATTATGTTTCACGCTGTTTGATTTCAATATGTGAGTTAATTATTTATTTTCAAGCTGTATTTCATTATACTATATTTTATGTATTACAACAATACTCCTTAGTTTTTATGTATTACTATCAATACTTACAAATAAAATAGAAACTAGTTTTGATATAAATACATTTATTGCACTGCTTCTATATATATTAATAAAGCATTAACCACAAAAAATATTGAAATCAACTTTATAATATATTAGCATAAGCATTATACTAATAAAAAAGTCGTTATAAAGAAATATCATACAATTTGAAAATGTATAACTAATACTACTTACTAGTAGGAGTAGTATTTATTTAGCCAAATTTTCACCTTCAAATATTATTCTTACAAATATTAATGTTTCAAATTCTTTTTTACTAGTAATAATTAATAATGCAAATACTGTTGTAATCATTACTGACGCTACAAAAAATATTCAAATCTGCATTCTAGTACTACTCCTACTATTTACTGCATGTATTGAATGGAACGGGGTGGGGCCAAGGTTGGAGAGCAAAAGAGATGCATATCAAGAGATGAGTAAGGGCACCCGCAACGCAGTGCCGTTGCGGTTCCTATGCCGTTCCGGCGGAACGGTTCCGCGGCGTCACGCGTTGCAGCGTGCGTTCCATTGCCATTCCGTGCCGCCCCCGTTCCTATGCCGTGCCGCGTTCCGTTCCGGAGGAACGCAGAACGAAACGTTCCGCCACGCGCCTAGGCGACGTGGCGGCCTCCCATTCGACGCGTGAAGCCCACTCGCTGCCCCGCGAGTGGGCTTCGTCCCTGTGACGCAATATTTCAATTTTTTTTAAATACGAATTTAATAAAAAAAAAAAAAATTGCAACGGTAATGTGACCGTATTTTTATATCCGTTTTATACTGGTAGCATGCAATTTCTTAGAACGGACTCAAATTATAGTTGAATTGATATTAACTTATAGTTGATATACTTCAAAAGATATTAGGAAATGTTACAGACCAAATTTGCTCATTTAAGATAGTTGATGTACTAAAAAAGATGTTCCTTCTTACTAAAAAAGAAATAACTCTATTAATATAGAACGAACAAAATAGTAAAATTACTCTACTACTATGGAATGTGGTCGGTAATTATTTAGTGTTAGATTACAATTCAATTCCTATTACTTTTAAATTAAATCTCTGTCAAAATTTTTACTTGCTCTGTCCCACAATAATTGTCACTCTTATTGTGGGCACGCGTTTTAAGAGATATAAATAAAAGTTGGTTGGAAAAATTAGTGGAATGTGAAATCCATTTTTTTATATTGGTTTTATAATAAAATGTGAGTGAAATGATTTAGTGGACTGTGCGACATACTTACCATTTATGGAAAAAAAATGAAATGTGACAATTATTGTGGAACAGACCGAAATGAAAAAGTGACAATTATTGTTGGACGGAAGAAGTATATAATTTTAAAATTAATTTTAGTAGGGACGAAACTTTTCAGCTACTCCTGCTATGTAGATTAATTTTCTGCACAAAAAATTACTTGCAATGGTTGATTTGTCTTACTTCAATGCATCTATTATTATTTTGTCAGCATCCTAGTATTATGATTGTACTCCCTCCGTCCTGTGCTACTCGCATGTTTGCTTTTCGGCACAGAGATTAAGGAATGAGTGTATAGCAAAGTCAACAATTGCGACTGTAGGTGATAATTTTTACTAAAAATGGAAAGAGTGCAAATAACTTGGGACGTCCAGAAAGGAAATAAGTGCAAGTAACACGGGACGGAGGGAGTACATTGGAACAGACAAATGAATTACTCCCTCCGTTCCATGTTAATAGAGTAATTTTTCTATTTCGGGAAGTTCCAAGTTAATTGAGTTATTTCTATTTTTGGCAAAAAGTAATTCTCCCTTTTACTTTATTCTCTTACTTTATTTTCTCTTACTTTATTTTCTCTCTTACTTTTTTTTCTCTTACTTTATTTTCTCTTACTTTTTCACCATCCATCTAACACACTATTCTTAAACTCCGTACCGAAAAAAAATGTCTCTATTAACAAGGAACGGAGGGAGTAATTTATTGGAAATGAAAAAAAGGTGATTGCATGGAGTTGTAATTATGTCTACGCTATTTATTAGGAGTACGGAGAAATTCAATAGATATGAGAGGCATTGGGCACCCAAATATTACATTGGGAACACAAACATTGCATGTGAAGAGATGCATTGGGAACCCAAACATTACATTGGGAACCCAAAACAAAAAATAATTAAACAACTTTCATTATAATGCTTTCTCCCTAATATATTAAATAATAGTACTACACGTTTTCCATTTACTACTCCCTCCTTTTATAAAAAAATAGAGCAATTGGTGTATGGCATGACTTTTTAATATAAAATTAATAAAATAAGAGATAATGAAAAAAATTAAGTCAAAAGTTGTGTTAGTGGAATGATGTATAGGATTATTATTTATTGAAAACTTTCCATAATGAATATGTTCTATTTTCTATGACGACCAAAAATAGTAAATGTGCTTTATTTTTTATGGTCGGATAGAGTAAAAAATACTAGTACTAGTACATTAATACTCCTTGTAAAATGCTTTCTCTCCAATATTAAATACTAGTACTACACGTTCCATTTACTAGATTATGTTTCACGCTGTTTGATTTCAATATGTGAGTTAATTATTTATTTTCAAGCTGTATTTCATTATACTATATTTTATGTATTACAACAATACTCCTTAGTTTTTATGTATTACTATCAATACTTACAAATAAAATAGAAACTAGTTTTGATATAAATACATTTATTGCACTGCTTCTATATATATTAATAAAGCATTAACCACAAAAAATATTGAAATCAACTTTATAATATATTAGCATAAGCATTATACTAATAAAAAAGTCGTTATAAAGAAATATCATACAATTTGAAAATCTATAACTAATACTACTTACTAGTAGGAGTAGTATTTATTTAGCCAAATTTTCACCTTCAAATATTATTCTTACAAATATTAATGTTTCAAATTCTTTTTTACTAGTAATAATTAATAATGCAAATACTGTTGTAATCATTACTGAAGCTACAAAAAATATTCAAATCTGCATTCTAGTACTACTCCTACTATTTACTGCATGTATTGAATGGAACGAGGTGGGGCCAAGGTTGGAGAGCAAAAGAGATGCATATCAAGAGATGAGTAAGGGCACCCGCAACGCTGTGCCGTTGCGGTTCCTATGCCGTTCCGGCGGAACGGTTCCGCGGCGTCACGCGTTGCAGCGTGCGTTCCGTCGCCATTCCGTGCCGCCCCCGTTCCTATGCCGTGCCGCGTTCCGTTCTGGAGGAACGCGGAACGAAACGTTCCGCCACACGCCTAGGCGACGTGGCGGCCTCCCATTCGACGCGTGAAGCCCACTCGCTGCCCCGCGAGTGGGCTTCGTCCCTGTGACGCAATAATTCAATTTTTTTTAAAAAATACGAATTTAATAAAAAATTTTTTTTTTTGCAACGGTAATGTGACCGTATTTTTATATCCGTTTTATACTGGTAGCATGCAATTTCTTAGAACGGACTCAAATTATAGTTGAATTGATATTAACTTATAGTTGATATACTTCAAAAGATATTAGGAAATGTTACAGACCAAATTTGCTCATTTAAGATAGTTGATGTACTAAAAAAGATGTTCCTTCTTACTAAAAAAGAAATAACTCTATTAATATAGAACGAACAAAATAGTAAAATTACTCTACTACTATGGAATGTGGTCGGTAATTATTTAGTGTCAGATTACAATTCAATTCCTATTACTTTTAAATTAAATCTCTGTCAAAATTTTTACTTCCTCTGTCCCACAATAATTGTCACTCTTATTGTGGGCACGCGTTTTAAGAGATGTAAATAAAAGTTGGTTGGAAAAATTAGTGGAATGTGAAATCCATTTTTTTATATTGGTTTTATAATAAAATGTGAGTGAAATGATTTAGTGGAATGTGAGACATACTTACCATTTATGGAAAAAATGAAATGTACCAATTATTGTGGAACAGACCGAAATGAAAAAGTGACAATTATTGTTGGACGGAAGAAGTATATAGTTTTAAAATTAATTTTAGTAGGGACGAAACTTTTCAGCTACTCCTGCTATGTAGATTAATTTTCTACACAAAAAATTACTTGCAATGGTTGATTTGTCTTACTTCAATGCATCTATATTATTTTGTCAGCATCCTAATATTATGATTGTAGTCCCTCCGTCCTGTGCTACTCGCACGTTTGCTTTTCGGCACAGAGATTAAGGAATGAGTGTATAGCAAAGTCAACTATTGCGACTGTAGGTGATAATTTTTACTAAAAATGGAAAGAGTGCAAATAACTTGGGACGTCCAGAAAGGAAATAAGTGCAAGTAACACGGGACGGAGGGAGTACATTGGAACAGACAAATGAATTACTCCCTCCGTTCCATGTTAATAGAGTAATTTTTCTATTTCGGGAAGTTCCAAGTTAATTGAGTTATTTCTATTTTTGGCAAAAAGTAATTCTCCCTTTTACTTTATTCTCTTACTTTATTTTCTCTCTTACTTTGTTTTCTCTTACTTTTTCACCATCCATCTAACACACTATTCTTAAACTCCGTGCCGAAAAAAAATGTCTCTATTAACAAGGAACGGATGGAGTAATTTATTGGAAATGAAAAAAAGGTGATTGCATGGAGTTGTAATTATGTCTACGCTAATTATTAGGAGTACAGAGAAATTCAATAGATATGAGAGGCATTGGGCACCCAAACATTACATTGGGAACACAAACATTGCATGTGAAGAGAGGCATTGGGAACCCAAACATTACATTGGGAACCCAAAACAAAAAATAATTAAACAACTTTCATTATAATGCTTTCTCCCTAATATATTAAATAATAGTATTACACGTTTTCCATTTACTACTCCCTCCTTTTATAAAAAAATAGAGCAATTGGTGTATGGCATGACTTTTTAATATAAAATTAATAAAATAAGAGATAATGAAAAAAATTAAGTCAAAAGTTGTGTTAGTGGAATGATGTATAGGATTATTATTTATTGAAAACTTTCCATAATGAATATGTTCTATTTTCTATGACGACCAAAAATAGTAAATGTGCTTTATTTTTTATGGTCGGATAGAGTAAAAAATACTAGTACTAGTACATTAATACTCCTTGTAAAATGCTTTCTCTCCAATATTAATTACTAGTACTACACGTTCCATTTACTAGATTATGTTTCACGCTGTTTGATTTCAATATGTGAGTTAATTATTTATTTTCAAGCTGTATTTCATTATACTATATTTTATGCTATTACAACAATACTCCTTAGTTTTTATGTATTACTATCAATACTTACAAATAAAATAGAAACTAGTTTTGATATAAATACATTTATTGCACTGCTTCTATATATATTAATAAAGCATTAACCACAAAAAATATTGAAATCAACTTTATAATATATTAGCATAAGCATTATACTAATAAAAAAGTCGTTATAAAGAAATATCATACAATTTGAAAATCTATAACTAGTACTACTTACTAGTAGGAGTAGTATTTATTTAGCCAAATTTTCACCTTCAAATATTATTCTTACAAATATTAATGTTTCAAATTCTTTTTTACTAGTAATAATTAATAATGCAAATACTGTTGTAATCATTACTGAAGCTACAAAAAATATTCAAATCTGCATTCTAGTACTACTCCTACTATTTACTGCATGTATTGAATGGAACGAGGTGGGGCCAAGGTTGGAGAGCAAAAGAGATGCATATCAAGAGATGAGTAAGGGCACCCGCAACGCTGTGCCGTTGCGGTTCCTATGCCGTTCCGGCGGAACGGTTCCGCGGCGTCACGCGTTGCAGCGTGCGTTCCGTCGCCATTCCGTGCCGCCCCCGTTCCTATGCCGTGTCGCGTTCCGTTCAGGAGGAACGCGGAACGAAACGTTCCGCCACACGCCTAGGCGACGTGGCGGCCTCCCATTCGACGCGTGAAGCCCACTCGCTGCCCCGCGAGTGGGCTTCGTCCCTGTGACGCAATAATTCAATTTTTTTTAAAAAATACGAATTTAATAAAAAATTTTTTTTTTTGCAACGGTAATGTGACCGTATTTTTATATCCGTTTTATACTGGTAGCATGCAATTTCTTAGAACGGACTCAAATTATAGTTGAATTGATATTAACTTATAGTTGATATACTTCAAAAGATATTAGGAAATGTTACAGACCAAATTTGCTCATTTAAGATAGTTGATGTACTAAAAAAGATGTTCCTTCTTACTAAAAAAGAAATAACTCTATTAATATAGAACGAACAAAATAGTAAAATTACTCTACTACTATGGAATGTGGTCGGTAATTATTTAGTGTCAGATTACAATTCAATTCCTATTACTTTTAAATTAAATCTCTGTCAAAATTTTTACTTCCTCTGTCCCACAATAATTGTCACTCTTATTGTGGGCACGCGTTTTAAGAGATGTAAATAAAAGTTGGTTGGAAAAATTAGTGGAATGTGAAATCCATTTTTTTATATTGGTTTTATAATAAAATGTGAGTGAAATGATTTAGTGGAATGTGAGACATACTTACCATTTATGGAAAAAATGAAATGTGACAATTATTGTGGAACAGACCGAAATGAAAAAGTGACAATTATTGTTGGACGGAAGAAGTATATAGTTTTAAAATTAATTTTAGTAGGGACGAAACTTTTCAGCTACTCCTGCTATGTAGATTAATTTTCTACACAAAAAATTACTTGCAATGGTTGATTTGTCGTACTTCAATGCATCTATTATTATTTTGTCAGCATCCTAGTATTATGATTGTACTCCCTCCGTCCTGTGCTACTCGCACGTTTGCTTTTCGGCACAGAGATTAAGGAATGAGTGTATAGCAAAGTCAACAATTGCGACTGTAGGTGATAATTTTTACTAAAAATGGAAAGAGTGCAAATAACTTGGGACGTCCAGAAAGGAAATAAGTGCAAGTAACACGGGACGGAGGGAGTACATTGGAACAGACAAATGAATTACTCCCTCCGTTCCATGTTAATAGAGTCATTTTTCTATTTCGGGAAGTTCCAAGTTAATTGAGTTATTTCTATTTTTGGCAAAAAGTAATTCTCCCTTTTACTTTATTCTCTTACTTTATTTCTCTTTCTTTATTTCTCTCTTACTTTGTTTTCTCTTACTTATTTCTCTTACTTTTTCACCATCCATCTAACACACTATTCTTAAACTCCGTGCCGAAAAAAAATGTCTCTATTAACAAGGAACGGATGGAGTAATTTATTGGAAATGAAAAAAAGGTGATTGCATGGAGTTGTAATTATGTCTACGCTAATTATTAGGAGTACGGAGAAATTCAATAGATATGAGAGGCATTGGGCACCCAAACATTACATTGGGAACACAAACATTGCATGTGAAGAGAGGCATTGGGAACCCAAACATTACACTGGGAACCCAAAACAAAAAATAATTAAACAACTTTCATTATAATGCTTTCTCCCTAATATATTAAATAATAGTACTACACGTTTTCCATTTACTACTCCCTCCTTTTATAAAAAAATAGAGCAATTGGTGTATGGCATGACTTTTTAATATAAAATTAATAAAATAAGAGATAATGAAAAAAATTAAGTCAAAAGTTGTGTTAGTGGAATGATGTATAGGATTATTATTTATTGAAAACTTTCCATAATGAATATGTTCTATTTTCTATGACGACCAAAAATAGTAAATGTGCTTTATTTTTTATGGTCGGATAGAGTAAAAAATACTAGTACTAGTACATTAATACTCCTTGTAAAATGCTTTCTCTCCAATATTAATTACTAGTACTACACGTTCCATTTACTAGATTATGTTTCACGCTGTTTGATTTCAATATGTGAGTTAATTATTTATTTTCAAGCTGTATTTCATTATACTATATTTTATGTATTACAACAATACTCCTTAGTTTTTATGTATTACTATCAATACTTACAAATAAAATAGAAACTAGTTTTGACATAAATACATTTATTGCACTGCTTCTATATATATTAATAAAGCATTAACCACAAAAAATATTGAAATCAACTTTATAATATATTAGCATAAGCATTATACCAATAAAAAAGTCGTTATAAAGAAATATCATACAATTTCAAAATCTATAACTAATACTACTTACTAGTAGGAGTAGTATTTATTTAGCCAAATTTTCACCATCAAATATTATTCTTACAAATATTAATGTTTCAAATTCTTTTTTACTAGTAATAATTAATAATGCAAATACTGTTGTAATCATTACTGAAGCTACAAAAAATATTCAAATCTGCATTCTAGTACTACTCCTACTATTTACTGCATGTATTGAATGGAACGAGGTGGGGCCAAGGTTGGAGAGCAAAAGAGATGCATATCAAGAGATGAGTAAGGGCACCCGCAACGCTGTGCCGTTGCGGTTCCTATGCCGTTCCGGCGGAACGGTTCCGCGGCGTCACGCGTTGCAGCGTGTGTTTCGTCGCCATTCCGTGCCGCCCCCGTTCCTATGCCGTGCCGCGTTCCGTTCTGGAGGAACGCGGAACGAAACGTTCCGCCACGCGCCTAGGCGACGTGGCGGCCTCCCATTCGACGCGTGAAGCCCACTCGCTGCCCCGCGAGTGGGCTTCGTCCCTGTGACGCAATAATTCAATTTTTTTTAAAAAATACGAATTTAATAAAAAAATTTTTTTTTTTGCAACGGTAATGTGACCGTATTTTTATATCCGTTTTATACTGGTAGCATGCAATTTCTTAGAACGGACTCAAATTATAGTTGAATTGATATTAACTTATAGTTGATATACTTCAAAAGATATTAGGAAATGTTACAGACCAAATTTGCTCATTTAAGATAGTTGATGTACTAAAAAGATGTTCCTTCTTAGTAAAAAAGAAATAACTCTATTAATATAGAACGAACAAAATAGTAAAATTACTCTACTACTATGGAATGTGGTCGGTAATTATTTAGTGTCAGATTACAATTCAATTCCTATTACTTTTAAATTAAATCTCTGTCAAAATTTTTACTTCCTCTGTCCCACAATAATTGTCACTCTTATTGTGGGCACGCGTTTTAAGAGATGTAAATAAAAGTTGGTTGGAAAAATTAGTGGAATGTGAAATCCATTTTTTTATATTGGTTTTATAATAAAATGTGAGTGAAATGATTTAGTGGAATGTGAGACATACTTACCATTTATGGAAAAAATGAAATGTGACAATTATTGTGGAACAGACCGAAATGAAAAAGTGACAATTATTGTTGGACGGAAGAAGTATATAGTTTTAAAATTAATTTTAGTAGGGACGAAACTTTTCAGCTACTCCTGCTATGTAGATTAATTTTCTACACAAAAAATTACTTGCAATGGTTGATTTGTCTTACTTCAATGCATCTATTATTATTTTGTCAGCATCCTAGTATTATGATTGTACTCCCTCCGTCCTGTGCTACTCGCACGTTTGCTTTTCGGCACAGAGATTAAGGAATGAGTGTATAGCAAAGTCAACAATTGCGACTGTAGGTGATAATTTTTACTAAAAATGGAAAGAGTGCAAATAACTTGGGACGTCCAGAAAGGAAATAAGTGCAAGTAACACGGGACGGAGGGAGTACATTGGAACAGACAAATGAATTACTCCCTCCGTTCCATGTTAATAGAGTCGATTTTCTATTTCGGGAAGTTCCAAGTTAATTGAGTTATTTCTATTTTTGGCAAAAAGTAATTCTCCCTTTTACTTTATTCTCTTACTTTATTTTCTCTTTCTTTATTTTCTCTCTTCTTTGTTTTCTCTTACTTTATTTTCTCTTACTTTTTCACCATCCATCTAACACACTATTCTTAAACTCCGTGCCGAAAAAAAATGTCTCTATTAACAAGGAACGGATGGAGTAATTTATTGGAAATGAAAAAAAGGTGATTGCATGGAGTTGTAATTATGTCTACGCTAATTATTAGGAGTACGGAGATATTCAATAGATATGAGAGGCATTGGGCACCCAAACATTACATTGGGAACACAAACATTGCATGTGAAGAGAGGCATTGGGAACCCAAACATTACATTGGGAACCCAAAACAAAAAATAATTAAACAACTTTCATTATAATGCTTTCTCCCTAATATATTAAATAATAGTACTACACGTTTTCCATTTACTACTCCCTCCTTTTATAAAAAAATAGAGCAATTGGTGTATGGCATGACTTTTTAATATAAAATTAATAAAATAAGAGATAATGAAAAAATTAAGTCAAAAGTTGTGTTAGTGGAATGATGTATAGGATTATTATTTATTGAAAACTTTCCATAATGAATATGTTCTATTTTCTATGACGACCAAAAATAGTAAATGTGCTTTATTTTTTATGGTCGGATAGAGTAAAAAATACTAGTACTAGTACATTAATACTCCTTGTAAAATGCTTTCTCTCCAATATTAATTACTAGTACTACACGTTCCATTTACTAGATTATGTTTCACGCTGTTTGATTTCAATATGTGAGTTAATTATTTATTTTCAAGCTGTATTTCATTATACTATATTTTATGTATTACAACAATACTCCTTAGTTTTTATGTATTACTATCAATACTTACAAATAAAATAGAAACTAGTTTTGATATAAATACATTTATTGCACTGCTTCTATATATATTAATAAAGCATTAACCACAAAAAATATTGAAATCAACTTTATAATATATTAGCATAAGCATTATACTAATAAAAAAGTCGTTATAAAGAAATATCATACAATTTGAAAAACTATAACTAATACTACTTACTAGTAGGAGTAGTATTTATTTAGCCAAATTTTCACCTTCAAATATTATTCTTACAAATATTAATGTTTCAAATTCTTTTTTACTAGTAATAATTAATAATGCAAATACTGTTGTAATCATTACTGAAGCTACAAAAAATATTCAAATCTGCATTCTAGTACTACTCCTACTATTTACTGCATGTATTGAATGGAACGAGGTGGGGCCAAGGTTGGAGAGCAAAAGAGATGCATATCAAGAGATGAGTAAGGGCACCCGCAACGCTGTGCCGTTGCGGTTCCTATGCCGTTCCGGCGGAACGGTTCCGCGGCGTCACGCGTTGCAGCGTGTGTTTCGTCGCCATTCCGTGCCGCCCCCGTTCCTATGCCGTGCCGCGTTCCGTTCTGGAGGAACGCGGAACGAAACGTTCCGCCACGCGCCTAGGCGACGTGGCGGCCTCCCATTCGACGCGTGAAGCCCACTCGCTGCCCCGCGAGTGGGCTTCGTCCCTGTGACGCAATAATTCAATTTTTTTTAAAAAAATACGAATTTAATAAAAAAATTTTTTTTTTTGCAACGGTAATGTGACCGTATTTTTATATCCGTTTTATACTGGTAGCATGCAATTTCTTAGAACGGACTCAAATTATAGTTGAATTGATATTAACTTATAGTTGATATACTTCAAAAGATATTAGGAAATGTTACAGACCAAATTTGCTCATTTAAGATAGTTGATGTACTAAAAAAGATGTTCCTTCTTAGTAAAAAAGAAATAACTCTATTAATATAGAACGAACAAAATAGTAAAATTACTCTACTACTATGGAATGTGGTCGGTAATTATTTAGTGTCAGATTACAATTCAATTCCTATTACTTTTAAATTAAATCTCTGTCAAAATTTTTACTTCCTCTGTCCCACAATAATTGTCACTCTTATTGTGGGCACGCGTTTTAAGAGATGTAAATAAAAGTTGGTTGGAAAAATTAGTGGAATGTGAAATCCATTTTTTTATATTGGTTTTATAATAAAATGTGAGTGAAATGATTTAGTGGAATGTGAGACATACTTACCATTTATGGAAAAAATGAAATGTGACAATTATTGTGGAACAGACCGAAATGAAAAAGTGACAATTATTGTTGGACGGAAGAAGTATATAGTTTTAAAATTAATTTTAGTAGGGACGAAACTTTTCAGCTACTCCTGCTATGTAGATTAATTTTCTACACAAAAAATTACTTGCAATGGTTGATTTGTCTTACTTCAATGCATCTATTATTATTTTGTCAGCATCCTAGTATTATGATTGTACTCCCTCCGTCCTGTGCTACTCGCACGTTTGCTTTTCGGCACAGAGATTAAGGAATGAGTGTATAGCAAAGTCAACAATTGCGACTGTAGGTGATAATTTTTACTAAAAATGGAAAGAGTGCAAATAACTTGGGACGTCCAGAAAGGAAATAAGTGCAAGTAACACGGGACGGAGGGAGTACATTGGAACAGACAAATGAATTACTCCCTCCGTTCCATGTTAATAGAGTCGATTTTCTATTTCGGGAAGTTCCAAGTTAATTGAGTTATTTCTATTTTTGGCAAAAAGTAATTCTCCCTTTTACTTTATTCTCTTACTTTATTTTCTCTTTCTTTATTTTCTCTCTTTCTTTGTTTTCTCTTACTTTATTTTCTCTTACTTTTTCACCATCCATCTAACACACTATTCTTAAACTCCGTGCCGAAAAAAAATGTCTCTATTAACAAGGAACGGATGGAGTAATTTATTGGAAATGAAAAAAAGGTGATTGCATGGAGTTGTAATTATGTCTACGCTAATTATTAGGAGTACGGAGATATTCAATAGATATGAGAGGCATTGGGCACCCAAACATTACATTGGGAACACAAACATTGCATGTGAAGAGAGGCATTGGGAACCCAAACATTACATTGGGAACCCAAAACAAAAAATAATTAAACAACTTTCATTATAATGCTTTCTCCCTAATATATTAAATAATAGTACTACACGTTTTCCATTTACTACTCCCTCCTTTTATAAAAAAATAGAGCAATTGGTGTATGGCATGACTTTTTAATATAAAATTAATAAAATAAGAGATAATGAAAAAAATTAAGTCAAAAGTTGTGTTAGTGGAATGATGTATAGGATTATTATTTATTGAAAACTTTCCATAATGAATATGTTCTATTTTCTATGACGACCAAAAATAGTAAATGTGCTTTATTTTTTATGGTCGGATAGAGTAAAAAATACTAGTACTAGTACATTAATACTCCTTGTAAAATGCTTTCTCTCCAATATTAATTACTAGTACTACACGTTCCATTTACTAGATTATGTTTCACGCTGTTTGATTTCAATATGTGAGTTAATTATTTATTTTCAAGCTGTATTTCATTATACTATATTTTATGTATTACAACAATACTCCTTAGTTTTTATGTATTACTATCAATACTTACAAATAAAATAGAAACTAGTTTTGATATAAATACATTTATTGCACTGCTTCTATATATATTAATAAAGCATTAACCACAAAAAATATTGAAATCAACTTTATAATATATTAGCATAAGCATTATACTAATAAAAAAGTCGTTATAAAGAAATATCATACAATTTGAAAAACTATAACTAATACTACTTACTAGTAGGAGTAGTATTTATTTAGCCAAATTTTCACCTTCAAATATTATTCTTACAAATATTAATATTTCAAATTCTTTTTTACTAGTAATAATTAATAATGCAAATACTGTTGTAATCATTACTGAAGCTACAAAAAATATTCAAATCTGCATTCTAGTACTACTCCTACTATTTACTGCATGTATTGAATGGAACGAGGTGGGGCCAAGGTTGGAGAGCAAAAGAGATGCATATCAAGAGATGAGTAAGGGCACCCGCAACGCTGTGCCGTTGCGGTTCCTATGCCGTTCCGGCGGAACGGTTCCGCGGCGTCACGCGTTGCAGCGTGCGTTCCGTCGCCATTCCGTGCCGCCCCCGTTCCTATGCCGTGCCGCGTTCCGTTCTGGAGGAACGCGGAACGAAACGTTCCGCCACGCGCCTAGGCGACGTGGCGGCCTCCCATTCGACGCGTGAAGCCCACTCGCTGCCCCGCGAGTGGGCTTCGTCCCTGTGACGCAATAATTCAATTTTTTTTAAAAAAATACGAATTTAATAAAAAATTTTTTTTTTTTGCAACGGTAATGTGACCGTATTTTTATATCCGTTTTATGCTGGTAGCATGCAATTTCTTAGAACGGACTCAAATTATAGTTGAATTGATATTAACTTATAGTTGATATACTTCAAAAGATATTAGGAAATGTTACAGACCAAATTTGCTCATTTAAGATAGTTGATGTACTAAAAAAGATGTTCCTTCTTACTAAAAAAGAAATAACTCTATTAATATAGAACGAACAAAATAGTAAAATTACTCTACTACTATGGAATGTGGTCGGTAATTATTTAGTGTCAGATTACAATTCAATTCCTATTACTTTTAAATTAAATCTCTGTCAAAATTTTTACTTCCTCTGTCCCACAATAATTGTCACTCTTATTGTGGGCACGCGTTTTAAGAGATGTAAATAAAAGTTGGTTGGAAAAATTAGTGGAATGTGAAATCCATTTTTTTATATTGGTTTTATAATAAAATGTGAGTGAAATGATTTCGTGGAATGTGAGACATACTTACCATTTATGGAAAAAATGAAATGTGACAATTGTTGTGGAACAGACCGAAATGAAAAAGTGACAATTATTGTTGGACGGAAGAAGTATATAGTTTTAAAATTAATTTTAGTAGGGACGAAACTTTTCAGCTACTCCTGCTATGTAGATTAATTTTCTACACAAAAAATTACTTGCAATGGTTGATTTGTCTTACTTCAATGCATCTATTATTATTTTGTCAGCATCCTAGTATTATGATTGTACTCCCTCCGTCCTGTGCTACTCGCACGTTTGCTTTTCGGCACAGAGATTAAGGAATGAGTGTATAGCAAAGTCAACAATTGCGACTGTAGGTGATAATTTTTACTAAAAATGGAAAGAGTGCAAATAACTTGGGACGTCCAGAAAGGAAATAAGTGCAAGTAACACGGGACGGAGGGAGTACACTGGAACAGACAAATGAATTACTCCCTCCGTTCCATGTTAATAGAGTCATTTTTCTATTTCGGGAAGTTCTAAGTTAATTGAATTATTTCTATTTTTGGCAAAAAGTAATTCTCCCTTTTACTTTATTCTCTTACTTTATTTTCTCTTTCTTTATTTTCTCTCTTACTTTGTTTTCTCTTACTTTATTTTCTCTTACTTTTTCACCATCCATCTAACACACTATTCTTAAACTCCGTGCCGAAAAAAAATGTCTCTATTAACAAGGAACGGATGGAGTAATTTATTGGAAATGAAAAAAAGGTGATTGCATGGAGTTGTAATTATGTCTACGCTAATTATTAGGAGTACGGAGAAATTCAATAGATATGAGAGGCATTGGGCACCCAAACATTACATTGGGAACACAAACATTGCATGTGAAGAGAGGCATTGGGAACCCAAACATTACATTGGGAACCCAAAACAAAAAATAATTAAACAACTTTCATTATAATGCTTTCTCCCTAATATATTAAATAATAGTACTACACGTTTTCCATTTACTACTCCCTCCTTTTATAAAAAAATAGAGCAATTGGTGTATGGCATGACTTTTTAATATAAAATTAATAAAATAAGAGATAATGAAAAAAATTAAGTCAAAAGTTGTGTTAGTGGAATGATGTATAGGATTATTATTTATTGAAAACTTTCCATAATGAATATGTTCTATTTTCTATGACGACCAAAAATAGTAAATGTGCTTTATTTTTTATGGTCGGATAGAGTAAAAAATACTAGTACTAGTACATTAATACTCCTTGTAAAATGCTTTCTCTCCAATATTAAATACTAGTACTACACGGTCCATTTACTAGATTATGTTTCACGCTGTTTGATTTCAATATGTGAGTTAATTATTTATTTTCAAGCTGTATTTCATTATACTATATTTTATGTATTACAACAATACTCCTTAGTTTTTATGTATTACTATCAATACTTACAAATAAAATAGAAACTAGTTTTGATATAAATACATTTATTGCACTGCTTCTATATATATTAATAAAGCATTAACCACAAAAAATATTGAAATCAACTTTATAATATATTAGCATAAGCATTATACTAATAAAAAAGTCGTTATAAAGAAATATCATACAATTTGAAAAACTATAACTAATACTACTTACTAGTAGGAGTAGTATTTATTTAGCCAAATTTTCACCTTCAAATATTATTCTTACAAATATTAATGTTTCAAATTCTTTTTTACTAGTAATAATTAATAATGCAAATACTGTTGTAATCATTACTGAAGCTACAAAAAATATTCAAATCTGCATTCTAGTACTACTCCTACTATTTACTGTATGTATTGAATGGAACGAGGTGGGGCCAAGGTTGGAGAGCAAAAGAGATGCATATCAAGAGATGAGTAAGGGCACCCGCAACGCTGTGCCGTTGCGGTTCCTATGCCGTTCCGGCGGAACGGTTCCGCGGCGTCACGCGTTGCAGCGTGCGTTCCGTCGCCATTCCGTGCCGCCCCCGTTCCTATGCCGTGCCGCGTTCCATTCTGGAGGAACGCGGAACGAAACGTTCCGCCACGCGCCTAGGCGACGTGGCGGCCTCCCATTCGACGCGTGAAGCCCACTCGCTGCCCCGCGAGTGGGCTTCGTCCCTGTGACGCAATAATTCAATTTTTTTTAAAAAAATACGAATTTAATAAAAAAAATTTTTTTTTTGCAACGGTAATGTGACCGTATTTTTATATCCGTTTTATACTGGTAGCATGCAATTTCTTAGAACGGACTCAAATTATAGTTGAATTGATATTAACTTATAGTTGATATACTTCAAAAGATATTAGGAAATGTTACAGACCAAATTTGCTCATTTAAGATAGTTGATGTACTAAAAAAGATGTTCCTTCTTACTAAAAAAGAAATAACTCTATTAATATAGAACGAACAAAATAGTAAAATTACTCTACTACTATGGAATGTGGTCGGTAATTATTTAGTGTCAGATTACAATTCAATTCCTATTACTTTTAAATTAAATCTCTGTCAAAATTTTTACTTCCTCTGTCCCACAATAATTGTAATGTCCGTTTTTTTTTATTTAAAGGGTGTTTGCTTTTTGTGAATATCTTGTTTAAGATATGGTGTGGTATGTTTTATTTGTTTTACATTATTTATGGGTGTGAATTTTTTAGTTTATGGTTTTTGAAAAGCAAATTAATATCCTAATTAATAAATTAAATATCTCTCTCTCTCTCTCTCCCTCTCTCTCTCGGTTCTCTCCCTCACCCCACGATCTTCTCAACCCCCCCCCCACTCCCACAAAACCGATATCTTTCCCTTCCCAATCACAATCAATCATCGGTTCTCTCTTCTCCCTCACAATCTCAACACCGGTAAGCTTCCTCCCTTCTCCCTCTCAGTTTTTACCTTCTTCCATTCACTCCCTCTCATCATCTTCTTGGATTCCTCAAGGTGATACCCTCCTTCGTCGCGAATCGGAGTCGTAAGAGGAAGTAAAGCTTTTACACTACGTTGAACTATCCGGGAAAGGTAATACAAGGCCTCAACTCTCGTTTAATTCGAAAAACATGCATGTAGGACGTTTTGGGAAGGTTTAGATGCTGAATAGGTTTTGTGATTATGTGTTGTTGTCGAGCATGTTTTGTTAGTAACTGACAGTGGGTTCCGACCCCGTTTTGACTGAGCAAACGATCTCCTTTTGGTACGAATTTTTAACCGTATAAACTTGGATGGTGTCGTGTCGTCATACCCGGCATCATCTGTCTTTTGGCCTTTTCCGCTGCTTTGTAATCCGATACATTGTTTTTATTTAACTCTGTTTACATTAACTTTAGAAATGTCTTCTTAGTACAATGTTTGAAGTGAACTTCTTTTTAATAAATGCTTTTGGGTCAAATATTCCTGTTCTCCCCTTTCTTCCCCGCTTCTTTATCCCTCCCCTAGTCGCGGTCCACCGTACTTCCTATCCTTAGGAAATGCGGGCGTGACAGAGTGGTATCAGAGCCTAGGTTTTCTCTTTCTGCTCTGGACCCAAAAAAAAAAAATTCTTTTTCTGACTGGAGTAAGTTTTCAAAAGTGTCATTGGCTCAACATCCGACTCATCGCACTCAACCTGAAATGAGGTAATGAAAATTTCGAAATTTTGGAAAGTATATGGAAGTGGAGGAAATTGTGATTTTGGTGTTGAAAATGATTTTTATGTAAAGTTTAAGTAAATGTTGAGACATGTGGAAGGGTACAACGTGATGTGGAAAAGTTGGAAATTATTTGAGTTATGAACTGTTATGGTGTTATGAACTGTTGATGTATGATGAACTTATATGAAAGCATGTGGCTGATGTGTGATGATATGATGACGTGAATGTTGATGTGAGCTTTTATGTGAGTATGTGTTGGCCTTTTGAATGTTTGAACTTAGACGTGATAGAGTTTCACTAGTGCTTCTTGGACCTATGATAGATAAGAGCTTTTGGCCTTTGAACACCAGCGGGTTTGGGTTAGAACAGCGATACGTGCATACACTCTCTCTCTCTCTCTCTTCTTCGGTTATGTACTCTGTTTTTTATACGCGAGGCGGTTGTTTCTGTTTTTCTATAGATGGCGCGTATGTTCCGAACCCCGCGACGGAGTGATCGCGATAGACTTAGGGCACAGAGGGTGCTCAGGGATTATAGAGTGTACCGGAAGAAGGATCACGTACCGTTGATCGAGTTCGTGGCACACTTCGACACCCTCTGGAGGGCAGCTCAGGAGTTCGGAGTGACAGAGCATGACGGCATTGAGAAGCTAATAGATTTGCTTCCCGATAGCTGGAAGGAGTGGGCCGAAAGAACGACGAGGAGGTACACGTGGCATGAGCCCGCTACCGATGACATGGTGGGTGACATGGCTGGCTTTCGGAAAGCCGTGTATTGTGCACTGGTGGACTCTCGAGAGGAGCAGCCCCCACAGGAGGTGGAAGAGAGGGTCGTGTATCAGGACAAGTATGTGAGCATGTACGAGGGTGAACAAGGGTATGAAGATGTTTATGAGGAGGCTCTGCCAGGGAACTCCGAGGAGGACGACGACGAAGACCCGGAGGAAGGGCCTATGGATGAGGATGATAGAGTCGTAGTCTAGAATTAGAATAGTTCGTTGTCTTTTCAGTTTTTGCTTTCAGTACGATCTACTCTTGGGAACAATGTTGGCCTTCTTTCTTTTAATGAGAATTTGGATTTTGATATATATATCCTATGTGTTGCACCTTATACTACATGAAGATTTTATAAGAAAATTTTGAGAAAGTGGTAATTTTGGATGAGAATTGTAGTAACACTTTTTGGATATTGAATCAGAATGCCGCCAAGACGTGCACGCCAACCACGACAAGGACCCAACGTGGAGGCACCACCTCCACCACCACCACCGCCACCACCACCTCCACCCCCGCCTCAACAAGAAAGATTCATAGTTACGTTCTCAAGGCAGAATCCCCCAAAATTTGACGGACAAGGAGACCCATCCAAAGCGGAAGAGTGGATACGCGGCCTCGAGCGTATCTTCAGGGTCATGGAGTGCACAGATAGGAAGCGCATTGCTGGTGCTACCTTTCAACTGTCAGGTGCTGCCGATTACTGGTGGGAGTCTCGGCAAAGAACTATGAATCCTGCCCGCCTGGAGGCGCTAACATGGGAGGAGTTTAAAGTAGAGATCGATAACAAGTATGTTCCAAAGACGTACAGACGGGCCAAGGTGGTAGAGTTCCACACACTAAGCCAAGGCCGAATGACTGTAACCGAGTATGACCGAGCCCTCGCGCAGATGGCACGATATGCGCCCGAGTTGATGGACACCGATGAGAAATGGGCGGTGAAGTTCCGGGCCGGGCTCAGAGATGAGATAAAGGCCGCGTTGGCCTGTCGAGGAGAACTCTCCTACTCGGAGATCTTGACTTGTGCACTGGACGTGGAAGATGCACTCCCTAAGCCAAGAGTTGTGGCAACAACAAACGCGACACCTCTACAAGCTCAGCCGGGCCACCAAGAGAAGAGGAGGTGGGATGGTGACCAGGCTCAGTATGGTGGTAAGAGGCCACAACACATGAGGAACCCACCCTACAATGGCGGGAGACAGAATACTTTCCAACCGAGGGCAAACTTTCCGCCGAGGAACCCTCAATGTGGAAGGTGCTACAAGTACCACGCCGGGGAGTGTCGAGACCCTAGGTGCTTCAACTGTGGTGGAAGTGGCCATTACTTCCGAAGCTGCCCAAATAAGAACATGGGAACGGGAACGAGACAGAACCAGCTAGGTTTCCGTCCACAATCCCAGGCACTACCTGCACCTCCACCGCAACAACGCCGCCAAGGATTACCATCGCAAGCAAGGGCCTACGCCTTGAAGGGGAAACAGCCGGCAAACGGGAAAGAAACCTTTGAGCAAGGAAACTTGGCAGGTATGGGCACACTTCTCAATATGCCTATAGTTGTCTTGTTTGATACGGGTGCGTCGCATTCCTTTATATCAACGTCTTGTGTGGATACTTTGGAATTACCTACTGTTAAGACCGAACCCACTATGACTGTGACCTCACCGGTAGGCGGGACTATAGATATATCCCGATCTTGTGCATGTGTGAACTTTGGAATAGGTGAACTCAGTTTAGTGGCTTATAATTTGCAAGTAATGACGATGGGTAGCGTAGACATAATCTTGGGTATGGATTGGTTAGCGGAGAACCACGTTACCCTTCATTGTAGAGAAAGGGAAATTTCGTTTGAAACCCCCGGAAAAGAGCCGATGAAGTTTCACGGAGTCCCAATGAGCCGACGCAAGTCCATTATCTCTGCGCTGCAAGCCACTACAATGATGAGGAAGGGATGTCCAGCGTACCTTGTTTATTTGAATGGGGAGGAGAAGAAAGACAGGAAGATAGAAGATGTGGCGATAGTGAGTGAATATCCCGATGTCTTCCCCGATGCATTGCCGGGACCCCCACCCGACAGGCAAGTAGAATTCACGATCGATCTGGAGCCCGGATCGGCACCAATATCCAAAGCACCTTATAGAATGGCGCCAAAAGAGTTGGAGGAGCTTAAGGTACAACTGCAAGAGCTACTGGAATTGGGATTCATTAGACCTAGCGTGTCACCATGGGGAGCACCAGTGTTGTTCGTAAAGAAGAAGGATGGAACGATGAGGATGTGCATCGACTATCGGGAGCTAAACAAACTAACGCTGAAGAACAAGTATCCACTACCAAGGATAGACGACTTGTTTGACCAACTTCGAGGGGCAGGAGTCTTCTCTAAGATGGATTTGAGGTCTGGGTACCATCAGCTGAGGGTTCGGCGAGAAGATGTACCCAAGACAGCTTTTCGAACAAGATATGGTCATTATGAGTTCGTTGTAATGCCTTTTGGACTGACGAACGCCCCGGCAGTGTTCATGGACCTTATGAACCGCGTGTTCCATCCATTTCTGGATCGGTTTGTCCTGGTTTTCATCGATGACGTGCTTGTTTACTCAAAGAACGAGGAGGAGCACAAAGAGCACTTGAGAACCGTCCTAGCAACTCTAAGGGACGAGAAACTATATGCCAAGTTCAGTAAATGCGAGTTTTGGCTCAAGGAAGTAAATTTTCTTGGACATGTAGTAACTTCAGATGGAATTCGTGTAGATCCGGCCAAGGTAGAAGCGGTGCAGGAGTGGAAGTCACCTTCTACACAAAACGAAATCCGAAGCTTTTTAGGACTGGCGGGCTATTATCGAAGATTCATCGAGGGATTCTCGAAGATAGCAAGGCCAATGACGCAACAACTGAAAAAGGGAGTCAAGATGATTTGGACGCCAGAATGTGAGGCGAGCTTTCAGTTGTTGAAGGAGAAATTGACCACCGCACCAATCCTAGCTGTGCCGGAGCCAGAGACTGACTATGCGGTATATACGGATGCGTCGAAGGTGGGACTGGGATGTGTGCTTATGCAGAAGGGGAAAGTGATTGCATATGCATCGAGACAATTGAAGCCCCATGAACTGAATTATCCGACGCATGACTTGGAACTGGCAGCTGTGGTACATGCTTTGAAGATCTGGAGACATCATCTTTATGGAGTCCGTTGTGAGATATACACGGACCATAAGAGTCTAAAGTACTTCTTTGAGCAAAAGGAGTTGAACATGCGCCAACGTAGGTGGCTCGAGTTGGTAAAGGACTACGATTGTGGTATAAATTACCATCCGGGAAAAGCAAACGTAGTGGCCGATGCTCTTAGTAGGAAGTCTCAATCTCAGCTGGCCACCTTTCTTACTATCGAGGAGAGTATAATCCAAGAGTTCAGTAAGATGCGCTTGGAAGTGGTGAGAATGCCCGAGACTGTGGAAGGGATAGTAGCCACGTTGGTGATGGAACCCGACTTAAGAGCCAGAATTGTAGAAGCTCAACGGCGAGATACGTTACTAGAAAAGATTCGCTCAGAAGTGAGGACTGGTGAACTCGGAAATTTTCGTGAGGCAGCGGATAATGGTCTCACATACAAGGGAAGGTTGTGTGTGCCTAAGGATGAAGGCCTGAGGATGGAAATCATGAGAGAAGCACATGAAACCCCATACGCTGCTCATCCAGGGAGCACCAAAATGTATCAAGACTTGAAAAGACAGTTTTGGTGGAACGGTATGAAAAAGCATGTTGCGGCATTTGTGGAGAGATGCCTGGCATGTCAACAAGTAAAGGCGCTACACCAACGGCCCTATGGGAAATTGCAACCCCTCGAGATTCCGGAATGGAAGTGGGAACATATTGCAATGGACTTTGTGGTAGGACTGCCAAAATCCCAGCGAGGGAACACGGTGATTTGGGTGATTATAGATCGCCTCACCAAATCTGCCCATTTTGTGCCGGTTCGTGCCACTTATGGATCCGATCAGTTGGCTAAGGTATATGTACGGGAAATTATACGCTTGCATGGAGTTCCAGCGACAATCACATCTGATCGTAATGCTAAATTCACTTCTAGATTTTGGACAAGCCTGCAGAGCGAGTTGGGGACTAAGTTGAATTTCAGTACAGCGTTCCACCCGCAAACCGACGGGCAGTCGGAGAGAACGATACAAGCATTGGAGGACATGCTACGAGCCGTGGTGCTAGATCGAGGCGTAGGTTGGGAAGAAGTGTTGCCCTTGGTAGAGTTCGCTTACAATAATAGTTACCAGGCGACTATCAAGATGGCCCCATATGAGGCCTTGTATGGAAAGAAGTGTAGATCGCCACTTTATTGGGATGAAGTGGGTGAGAGAAGAATTCTCGGACCAGACTCTGTAGAAGAGATGATAGAGATTGTCCGACAAATCCGTGGGAGGATCAAAGAGGCACAAGACCGACAGAAATCTTATGCGGATGTTCGAAGGACCGAGTCACAGTTCGAGGTCGGGGAAAAGGTCTTTCTGAAAGTTTCCCCTTCTAAGGGAATAACTCGTTTTGGAGTGAAGGGAAAGCTGAGACCCCGATTTATTGGTCCATACGAGATTTTGGATAGAGTCGGCGTGGTAGCATACAGGTTGGCTCTACCACCAAGCTTTGGAAATGTGCACAACGTCTTCCATGTGTCACAATTGAGGAAGTACGTGTTTGACCCCACACACGTCGTTCACCAAGAAGAGATGATGGTCCTAAATCCCGATCTAAGTTATGAGGAGAAGCCCGAGGCCATTTTGGATCGAAGGGTGCAAGAATTGAGGAATAAGTCAATTGCTTCGGTGAAAGTACGGTGGAGGAATCATGGAGTCGAAGAAGCAACATGGGAATTAGAAGATAAGATGAGAGAGAAGTTTCCGGAGCTGTTTGAGTAATCTAGGGAAATTTCGGGACGAAATTTTTTTTAAGGTGGGAGGAATGTAATGTCCGTTTTTTTTATTTAAAGGGTGTTTGCTTTTTGTGAATATCTTGTTTAAGATATGGTGTGGTATGTTTTATTTGTTTTACATTATTTATGGGTGTGAATTTTTTAGTTTATGGTTTTTGAAAAGCAAATTAATATCCTAATTAATAAATTAAATATCTCTCTCTCTCTCTCTCTCCCTCTCTCTCTCGGTTCTCTCCCTCACCCCACGATCTTCTCAACCCCCCCCCCCCACTCCCACAAAACCGATATCTTTCCCTTCCCAATCACAATCAATCATCGGTTCTCTCTTCTCCCTCACAATCTCAACACCGGTAAGCTTCCTCCCTTCTCCCTCTCAGTTTTTACCTTCTTCCATTCACTCCCTCTCATCATCTTCTTGGATTCCTCAAGGTGATACCCTCCTTCGTCGCGAATCGGAGTCGTAAGAGGAAGTAAAGCTTTTACACTACGTTGAACTATCCGGGAAAGGTAATACAAGGCCTCAACTCTCGTTTAATTCGAAAAACATGCATGTAGGACGTTTTGGGAAGGTTTAGATGCTGAATAGGTTTTGTGATTATGTGTTGTTGTCGAGCATGTTTTGTTAGTAACTGACAGTGGGTTCCGACCCCGTTTTGACTGAGCAAACGATCTCCTTTTGGTACGAATTTTTAACCGTATAAACTTGGATGGTGTCGTGTTGTCATACCCGGCATCATCTGTCTTTTGGCCTTTTCCGCTGCTTTGTAATCCGATACATTGTTTTTATTTAACTCTGTTTACATTAACTTTAGAAATGTCTTCTTAGTACAATGTTTGAAGTGAACTTCTTTTTAATAAATGCTTTTGGGTCAAATATTCCTGTTCTCCCCTTTCTTCCCCGCTTCTTTATCCCTCCCCTAGTCGCGGTCCACCGTACTTCCTATCCTTAGGAAATGCGGGCGTGACAATAATTGTCACTCTTATTGTGGGCACGCGTTTTAAGAGATATAAATAAAAGTTGGTTGGAAAAATTAGTGGAATGTGAAATCCATTTTTTTATATTGGTTTTATAATAAAATGTGAGTGAAATGATTTAGTGGAATGTGAGACATACTTACCATTTATGGAAAAAATGAAATGTGACAATTATTGTGGAACAGACCGAAATGAAAAAGTGACAATTATTGTTGGACGGAAGAAGTATATAGTTTTAAAATTAATTTTAGTAGGGACGAAACTTTTCAGCTACTCCTGCTATGTAGATTAATTTTCTACACAAAAAATTACTTGCAATGGTTGATTTGTCTTACTTCAATGCATCTGTTATTATTTTGTCAGCATCCTAGTATTATGATTGTACTCCCTCCGTCCTGTGCTACTCGCACGTTTGCTTTTCGGCACAGAGATTAAGGAATGAGTGTATAGCAAAGTCAACAATTGCGACTGTAGGTGATAATTTTTACTAAAAATGAAAAGAGTGCAAATAACTTGGGACGTCCAGAAAGGAAATAAGTGCAAGTAACACGGGACGGAGGGAGTACACTGGAACAGACAAATGAATTACTCCCTCCGTTCCATGTTAATAGAGTCATTTTTCTATTTCGGGAAGTTCTAAGTTAATTGAATTATTTCTATTTTTGGCAAAAAGTAATTCTCCCTTTTACTTTATTCTCTTACTTTATTTTCTCTTTCTTTATTTTCTCTCTTACTTTGTTTTCTCTTACTTTATTTTCTCTTACTTTTTCACCATCCATCTAACACACTATTCTTAAACTCCGTGCCGAAAAAAAATGTCTCTATTAACAAGGAACGGATGGAGTAATTTATTGGAAATGAAAAAAAGGTGATTGCATGGAGTTGTAATTATGTCTACGCTAATTATTAGGAGTACGGAGAAATTCAATAGATATGAGAGGCATTGGGCACCCAAACATTACATTGGGAACACAAACATTGCATGTGAAGAGAGGCATTGGGAACCCAAACATTACATTGGGAACCCAAAACAAAAAATAATTAAACAACTTTCATTATAATGCTTTCTCCCTAATATATTAAATAATAGTACTACACGTTTTCCATTTACTACTCCCTCCTTTTATAAAAAAATAGAGCAATTGGTGTATGGCATGACTTTTTAATATAAAATTAATAAAATAAGAGATAATGAAAAAAATTAAGTCAAAAGTTGTGTTAGTGGAATGATGTATAGGATTATTATTTATTGAAAACTTTCCATAATGAATATGTTCTATTTTCTATGACGACCAAAAATAGTAAATGTGCTTTATTTTTTATGGTCGGATAGAGTAAAAAATACTAGTACTAGTACATTAATACTCCTTGTAAAATGCTTTCTCTCCAATATTAAATACTAGTACTACACGGTCCATTTACTAGATTATGTTTCACGCTGTTTGATTTCAATATGTGAGTTAATTATTTATTTTCAAGCTGTATTTCATTATACTATATTTTATGTATTACAACAATACTCCTTAGTTTTTATGTATTACTATCAATACTTACAAATAAAATAGAAACTAGTTTTGATATAAATACATTTATTGCACTGCTTCTATATATATTAATAAAGCATTAACCACAAAAAATATTGAAATCAACTTTATAATATATTAGCATAAGCATTATACTAATAAAAAAGTCGTTATAAAGAAATATCATACAATTTGAAAAACTATAACTAATACTACTTACTAGTAGGAGTAGTATTTATTTAGCCAAATTTTCACCTTCAAATATTATTCTTACAAATATTAATGTTTCAAATTCTTTTTTACTAGTAATAATTAATAATGCAAATACTGTTGTAATCATTACTGAAGCTACAAAAAATATTCAAATCTGCATTCTAGTACTACTCCTACTATTTACTGCATGTATTGAATGGAACGAGGTGGGGCCAAGGTTGGAGAGCAAAAGAGATGCATATCAAGAGATGAGTAAGGGCACCCGCAACGCTGTGCCGTTGCGGTTCCTATGCCGTTCCGGCGGAACGGTTCCGCGGCGTCACGCGTTGCAGCGTGCGTTCCGTCGCCATTCCGTGCCGCCCCCGTTCCTATGCCGTGCCGCGTTCCGTTCTGGAGGAACGCGGAACGAAACGTTCCGCCACGCGCCTAGGCGACGTGGCGGCCTCCCATTCGACGCGTGAAGCCCACTCGCTGCCCCGCGAGTGGGCTTCGTCCCTGTGACGCAATAATTCAATTTTTTTTTAAAAAATACGAATTTAATAAAAATTTTTTTTTTTTGCAACGGTAATGTGACCGTATTTTTATATCCGTTTTATACTGGTAGCATGCAATTTCTTAGAACGGACTCAAATTATAGTTGAATTGATATTAACTTATAGTTGATATACTTCAAAAGATATTAGGAAATGTTACAGACCAAATTTGCTCATTTAAGATAGTTGATGTACTAAAAAAGATGTTCCTTCTTACTAAAAAAGAAATAACTCTATTAATATAGAACGAACAAAATAGTAAAATTACTCTACTACTATGGAATGTGGTCGGTAATTATTTAGTGTCAGATTACAATTCAATTCCTATTACTTTTAAATTAAATCTCTGTCAAAATTTTTACTTCCTCTGTCCCACAATAATTGTCACTCTTATTGTGGGCACGCGTTTTAAGAGATATAAATAAAAGTTGGTTGGAAAAATTAGTGGAATGTGAAATCCATTTTTTTATATTGGTTTTATAATAAAATGTGAGTGAAATGATTTAGTGGAATGTGAGACATACTTACCATTTATGGAAAAAATGAAATGTGACAATTATTGTGGAACAGACCGAAATGAAAAAGTGACAATTATTGTTGGACGGAAGAAGTATATAGTTTTAAAATTAATTTTAGTAGGGACGAAACTTTTCAGCTACTCCTGCTATGTAGATTAATTTTCTACACAAAAAATTACTTGCAATGGTTGATTTGTCTTACTTCAATGCATCTATTATTATTTTGTCAGCATCCTAGTATTATGATTGTACTCCCTCCGTCCTGTGCTACTCGCACGTTTGCTTTTCGGCACAGAGATTAAGGAATGAGTGTATAGCAAAGTCAACAATTGCGACTGTAGGTGATAATTTTTACTAAAAATGGAAAGAGTGCAAATAACTTGGGACGTCCAGAAAGGAAATAAGTGCAAGTAACACGGGACGGAGGGAGTACACTGGAACAGACAAATGAATTACTCCCTCCGTTCCATGTTAATAGAGTCATTTTTCTATTTCGGGAAGTTCTAAGTTAATTGAATTATTTCTATTTTTGGCAAAAAGTAATTCTCCCTTTTACTTTATTCTCTTACTTTATTTTCTCTTTCTTTATTTTCTCTCTTACTTTGTTTTCTCTTACTTTATTTTCTCTTACTTTTCACCATCCATCTAACACACTATTCTTAAACTCCGTACCGAAAAAAAATGTCTCTATTAACAAGGAACGGAGGGAGTAATTTATTGGAAATGAAAAAAAGGTGATTGCATGGAGTTGTAATTATGTCTACGCTAATTATTAGGAGTACGGAGAAATTCAATAGATATGAGAGGCATTGGGCACCCAAACATTACATTGGGAACACAAACATTGCATGTGAAGAGAGGCATTGGGAACCCAAACATTACATTGGGAACCCAAAACAAAAAATAATTAAACAACTTTCATTATAATGCTTTCTCCCTAATATATTAAATAATAGTACTACACGTTTTCCATTTACTACTCCCTCCTTTTATAAAAAAATAGAGCAATTGGTGTATGGCATGACTTTTTAATATAAAATTAATAAAATAAGAGATAATGAAAAAAATTAAGTCAAAAGTTGTGTTAGTGGAATGATGTATAGGATTATTATTTATTGAAAACTTTCCATAATGAATATGTTCTATTTTCTATGACGACCAAAAATAGTAAATGTGCTTTATTTTTTATGGTCGGATAGAGTAAAAAATACTAGTACTAGTACATTAATACTCCTTGTAAAATGATTTCTCTCCAATATTAAATACTAGTACTACACGTTCCATTTACTAGATTATGTTTCACGCTGTTTGATTTCAATATGTGAGTTAATTATTTATTTTCAAGCTGTATTTCATTATACTATATTTTATGTATTACAACAATACTCCTTAGTTTTTATGTATTACTATCAATACTTACAAATAAAATAGAAACTAGTTTTGATATAAATACATTTATTGCACTGCTTCTATATATATTAATAAAGCATTAACCACAAAAAATATTGAAATCAACTTTATAATATATTAGCATAAGCATTATACTAATAAAAAAGTCGTTATAAAGAAATATCATACAATTTCAAAATCTATAACTAATACTACTTACTAGTAGGAGTAGTATTTATTTAGCCAAATTTTCACCTTCAAATATTATTCTTACAAATATTAATGTTTCAAATTCTTTTTTACTAGTAATAATTAATAATGCAAATACTGTTGTAATCATTACTGAAGCTACAAAAAATATTCAAATCTGCATTCTAGTACTACTCCTACTATTTACTGCATGTATTGAATGGAACGAGGTGGGGCCAAGGTTACAGAGCAAAAGAGATGCATATCAAGAGATGAGTAAGGGCACCCGCAACGCTGTGCCGTTGCGGTTCGTATGCCGTTCCGGCGGAACGGTTCCACGGCGTCACGCGTTGCAGCGTGCGTTCCGTCCCCATTCCGTGCCGCCCCCGTTCCTATGCCGTGCCGCATTCCGTTCCGGAGGAACGCGGAACGAAACGTTCCGCCACGCGCCTAGGCGACGTGGCGGCCTCCCATTCGACGCGTGAAGCACACTCGCTGCCCCGCGAGTGGGCTTCGTCCCTGTGACGCAATAATTCAATTTTTTTTTTTAAATATGAATTTAATAAAATTTTTTTTTTTTGCAACGGTAATGTGACCGAAGTTTCAATCACAAACACACATCTATAAATACTCACTATAAATACTTCTATTTCATACTCATTTCAATCACAAACACACATCTATTCCTCTCTATTTCCACCCCAATTTTCATCTCAAATCAACTCTCGTTTCCTTCTCCCAAATTTAATCAAACTAATGGATCCTTTTGAACAAATGCGTCAAATATTGCAACAATCACTTGAAGAAGATCGATGATGGGAGGCCGAAGAAGCCGCGCCGCCCCAACGACGCTCCCGTACGTACATCCATCGTAACCGGGAGGAAGCCGCTGCAAGGTTAGTACGCGACTACTTCTGCGATAACCTAGTTTGGGGAGATACGTACTTCCGTCGCCGTTTCCGCATGGGGAAACCTTTATTTCTCCACATCGCAAATACTTTGGCAGTTCGGGAAGAGTTCTTCCAGGAAGGGTACGACTCGGTCGGCCGTCCCAGCCGCACGACGCTGCAGAAATGTACTGCAGCAATCTGCCAGCTTGCCACTGGACAAACGGCCGACATGTTCGACGAATACCTCCACATCGGAGACAGCACTGGGCGAATGTGCTTGCTCAAATTCTGCAAAGGCGTCCGGGCAGCCTTCACCGATGAATTTCTCCGGAGGCCAAGCACGACCGATTGTCAGTTCCTGCTCGACCTTCACGAAACAGTGCACGGATTCCCCGGGATGCTCGGCAGCGTCGATTGCATGCACTGGCAATGGAAGAATTACCCGGTGGCGTGGAAGGGGTCCTACACGAGCGGCCACAAAGGCACCCACCCAACCGTTATACTTGAGGCAGTTGCCGACTACCGCCTTTGGATCTGGCACGCGTACTTCGGGGTCCCCGGGTCGAACAACGACGTAAATGTGCTCCACCACTCCGACCTCTTGACCGAAGTTTTGGATGGTAAAGCGCCGGCCATCAACTTCGTCGCCAACAACCGGCTTTATAAAATGGGGTACTATCTCGCCGATGGCATCTACCCGAAGTGGCCTACCTTCGTGAAGACGTGCAGTGGGTCTGCGAACCCAAAGCAGGCTCTTTTTGCGCAGAAGCAAGAGGCTGCTCGCAAGGATGTGGAGAGGGCGTTCGGGGTTCTCCAAGCGCGCTTCAACATCATCAAAGCCCCGGCTCGTACGTGGTTCATGGAAAACATGGTCGACATCATGTATACATGCATAATCTTGCACAACATGATTGTCCAAGACGAAGGACCCGAGGCGAGAAATTGGTTCGACGACGAATCCCCCGGAAGCTCAACCGCAAGTAGTCCGCCTCGAAGTGGAGCGCATCCGTCTATAAAAGAACGGTTATCTATTCGTGCAAGGACACGCGACTCTAGTGCCCACACCCAACTCCAACATGATCTAATTGAGCACATTTGGGCAAATTTTGGCGGATGAAATTATTAAAATTGTGTGCTTTTTATTTTTTTAGGATTTTAATTGTGTGCTTTTTATTTTTTTAGGATTTTAATTGTGTGCTTTTTATTTTTTTAAGTTTAAGTTGTAATTTTTTTTAATGTTGTGTGTTTTTTAATAAAGTGTGTTTGTTTTTTAATAAAGTGTGTTTATTTAAATTGAATTGGGTTGGAAATAAAAAAAAATGAAATTGAATGCATAGTAATTTAAGGAACGGTTAAGGAACGGTTAAGGAACGGAGGGTTGCAGGTTCCGTTCCTTAGTTAAGGAATGGAGTAAAAAAGTACAGTGGGCCCTCAAATAGTGGTTTAAGGAACGGTATAGGAACGGTATAGAAACAGCGTTGTGGATGGTCTAACGTGGGGAAGTCAAACCAAACAACTTCATTACGTCTCTTTATAATTTATCAGGAATATATCAGCTTCATTACTGACATTTCCACATCTGGGAATCTATGTTTATTTATTAGGAGTAGCATTGGGAAGTCAAACCAAAAAAATACTATTCCTAAACAATATTATTATTATTATTATTATTATTATTATTATTATTATTATTATTATTATTATTATTATTATTATTATTTTATTTATTCTCAATCATGCACACCATTGTGGCACCCTAAAATTCTAAGAAATTGCATGCTAGCTAGTACTCCCTCCGTTTCATTAAAGATGACCCACTTTCCTTTTTGGTTTATTCCAATCAAGATTGCCCATTACTAAAAATGGAAATACCTTTTATCTCTACTTTATTCTCTCTCTCTTACTTTCCTCTCTCCACTTAACACACAAAATAAAATTGCATAAAATCCCGTGCCGCCCAAGGAAGAGGTTATCTTCCTTGGGACGGAGGGAGTAGTATTATTTTTTTTCTTAAAAAAAATCAATATTTGTACAGGAAACATGTTAGTTTAACAAAAATGGCTTTAAATTATTAAAATCCTCACTAATTTTTATGAAAAATAAATTACTCTTACATACCTATTTAACTTACATCTGCATTGGATATTTTAATTTGCATGTCATGTCAATTTTTTCCACATATTTTCGCTGTGATGTTTAGAAAAGAATGTAGATTACGTCAATGCACATGAATTAATTATCCCCATTTTTTATTTAAAATAATTAAATATGATTAATTGCCAATTTTATTCCCACATACGAATACGGAGATGCACTACTAAAGAGACCGTCAATTAATTAAAGTTTGAATATTTCTCCGCTATCTAAGGTGTCCAATATAAGGCGGACACCCCAATAGCCCCGCCCCAATTTTTATTCATAGCCCCAGTTTTTTTTATCCATAGTCCCAAAATTTTGTTTCCGCCACTATGATGGACACTTCCAATAGCCCTCAAATTTTATAATCAATTTCATTTTAAAATGTTTTTAGTTTCAATCAAGTATAATTAAAATCATCGCAATGTAAATAATTAGAAAACAAGGTAATTGGACCCGAATATTCGTTGTATTGCAAAAGGATTAAATTATAGAATGAATATTTAAAATAAAATACAACTAAAAACTCTGCCACCATCTACTCGGTGTCGGAGTCGGCTTCCTCGTCTTCCTCCTCCTCCTCTTCTTCTCCTCCTCCTCCTCCCTCACTGCTGCCGGCCGCGGTTTCCCCAGGAGCATCATGCGCCAACCCTAGCCGATACTCAATCCGACTGATGAGCTTCTTGTAGATGTTCCTGACGAACGGGTCACTCTCATCTGCGTATTTGCTGCATACGTCCTGCAATTGTTGCATCAACTGCACATCTATGTTATCCCTCAAGACCTCATGGGGACCTTGCAACATGTGCTGTGGGATTGGGGCGGGCTGGGGGATGCGAGATCCAGACGCAGCCGGCGATAGGCGGGAGGCACTTCTAGCCCCTCTGGCGCTGCGGATAGAGGCCTGTTGTCCCGGGGGCCGTCCTCGCCTAGTGTGTGTAGCGGCTGGCTCTTCGACTTGCTCGTCGGGCTACTCGAACGAGTGCAAGCCGCTTCCGCTGCTGTAGTCCCCGGCAAGGTTGTGCCTTGTACGCTTCGGCCCAGGAGCTGTGGTGACCTCTCGCGCCACGATGGCCTTGAATTTCGGACAATCTGCGAGGACCAGATACTCCGCCCACAGTGTGAATTTCGGCCAGGCCTCCGTGTTGTATTGGCCCATCGATTGGGCCTTCACGTCTGTTTCGCTTCGGCCACTCTCAGCGTGGAGAAGGTTGTTCTGGTATATGGACGCGAACCGCTTGGTAGCCCGCAGAATCCTACCCCACTTTTTTTGGAACTGTTCTGGGTCGCGCTTATCGGCGCCGTCGGGTTTGAAGTCCTCGTATGCCATCATGACGCGCCTCCAAAAGCTCCCATCGGGCTGATCGGTGCCCACCACGGGGTCCGATGTGATGGCATCCCACGCCCTCGCCACGACAATGCTCTCCTGTTTGGTGTAGAGCTTGCCCCGGTTGGAGCCAGAGCCACCGCTACCGCCGACGCCACTGCCCTCGCCACCGCCACTGCCGACGCCGCTGCCCGAGCAGCCACCGCCGCTCCCCGAGCCACGGCTGCCGCCATTGCCGCCTCCTCCTCCGCCCCTACCGCCACCGCCTACGCCCATACCGCCGGCGCCTCGGGCCGGAACCGACGTTTCCACCCGTTCTGGGGGCGTATCCGAGAACTGAGCAGACCCATCATAGTATCCAGTGCGTCTTGATCTGCTTCGGTGAAAGGAGATTGACTGGATTGGAAAGGGGACTCCGGACGCGGCTGGTTAAGCGAGTCGAGGTTGGGTCTGTAATCTCTAAATGCGGAGCGACTCAAATTCCGCTGAATAGGTAGGGGCGTTAGAGAAGACCTCGACGACTGAGATGGAGGTAGGTTTGGGCTCGAGGGTAGGGGCGTTAGAGAAGACCTCGACGACTGAGATGGAGGTAGGTTTGGGCTCGAGGCCCACGGCGGGGGAGATTGACTCCACATCCACGACTGGTACGGAGACCCGCCATATCCCGTCGGCTGAGAAGGATAGCCGCCATATCCCGATGGCTGTGAAGTAGGCATGCACAAACTGACCCGGCCCGGCAGTTAACATGCGGTTCGGAACCGCCGGTTCATGAACCGAAACCGGGACCGGAACCGGCGGGTCTTAAGGGCCGGTTCAGGTTCGGCAATATCTTGAACCGTGAACCGGTGGTTCAAAACCGGCGGTTCGGCGGTTTGAACCGCCGGTTCAAAGGGTCGAACAGTGTTAAGTAGGCTAGGGGTTCGTAGGGGTTCAGGTAGGGTTTAGGTAAACCGGCGGTTTTCGGTGGGAACCGGCGGTTTACCGGGAAATCGGCGGTTTTCGGTCAGAAATCGCCGATTTCCGCCGGTTCCGGTGACTTTTAAGAGGCTAGGTCGTAGGTGCAGTGTTTAGGCCTGCAAAACCGGTCATAAACCGCCGGTTTTCTGACGCAAAGTGTGGACGAACCGCCGGTTTATGCTTGAACCGCCGGTTCCGGCGGTAAACCGGCGGTTCGGCCGAATTCAAATTTCAAATTTTTTTTAATTTTATTTTATCCAATTTTACTCCTATAAATACCCCGCTTCTCCTTCATATTTCCTTACCCCATTCTTGTGTTAACAAGGATTTCATTCTCAATCTTCATTTCTCTATTCTCTCCTCATTCTCTCTAATTGCGCAAGTTTACGTTTCAATTCTACACTTTCTACTCACTACTATATTTGTTGTTGTGCTCATAATTTATCACTTCTTTTATACTTCATACATATTTCATTCCAAGTCCATACTACTTTCATTTATCAATATGTCTTCTTCTCGTGGTGGATCGGGACGTGGTGATCGGGGCAAGGGAATAGCTCAAGATCAAAGTACTACGCGTCCCTCACAATCTTGACGACTAGGTCGTCGAGATGTTATGGAAGAGGTTTCCCGATTGGCAGCCGAACGCATGCAAGTAAGTAATGAAAATTTTGTTTTCCAATTCATATTTCATAATTTTTGAATTTTTGAGTTCATACTTATAACTTCAACTTATATAATATTTGTAGATGGAAGAAGATCATAGGACCGCCATGCTACTCGCTGAAATGCAACAATGTGGGGGTAGGGGAGGTGGTTCCCAACAAGCCGACGAGTACAACGTTGCTATATCGTCTGACTCGGACAACAACGAGGATAGATCTCATTCTCGTATTCTGTCTAGCACCGGCGGAAATGAGGAGATGCCTCCCCCTCCACCCACTAACCCGGCAAAAGCTTTGAAATCTGACATTTTTGTCAAACACTACAAGAAGGTCCCGGTGGTGATTCCAAGTCCTGATGATCCGAACTCGCAAGAAGAGACTTCAGAGTTTCATGTTTACTACAACTATTGCGATAAAGTGTACAAATGGACCGCCGGTGGTGGATATGGCACCCTCCGTCGCCATTTGGTGGCAAAGCATCCGGTAGAATGCGGCACTACCTCTACCCAAAGCCAACTAAACTTCCAACCCGCCGGCTCGGGTTCGTCAAGTACGCCTCTGTTTAAATATGAGAAAAAGAATTTTGATGATACAATGACTAGATGGGCGGCGATGAAGCACATGCCTTTTAACGTTTTTGATGACAAAAAGTTTGAGGTTACTATGCAAAGTGGTTTAAACGTAGCAATCAAGAGAATTGGTAGAATGACCGTGCAACGATCTACCTTCGGCAATGTTTGGAGAAAAAGGTAGAATTATCACGTTATTTAGTCAACTTGGGCCACAAAGTGAACATTTACTCAGATGTGTAGACGGATTGTTTTAACCGTCATTCGTACATGGGCATTACGGTTCACTTTGTGGACAATAGTTGGACTTTAAACAAGCGTTTAATAGGTTTTAGAGAATTTGAAACTCCACACACTACACCCGAAATTGCTTCTTTGATTATACAAGTTTTAAATGAGTTTCAATTATGCAACATGATATTTTCTATTGCTTTTGATAATGCAACTGCCAACACCGCAAGTATTGGCGATTTGATTGCGGCTTGTCAACCGGTAATTGGAGGTAAGTATTTCCATCAAAGATGCATTTGTCATATTTTAAATTTATGTGTATAAGATGCGCTTGAATTATGGCAAAAGCATGTTTCTCCTATTAAAACTGCAGTTAGATTAATCCATCAAAAGCCACCTATTGGCAGAGCATGGAAGAAATATGGCCATCAAAAGAATGTCAGGTATACGAACTTTACTGTGGATGTGTCTCATAGATGGAATTCGACATATGCTTGTCTGAATTCTACTTTGAAACATAAAGATGCTTTATGTGATTTTTATAGAACTCATCCCGTTCATGATTTATATCTTTCGCACAGTTGTTGGGAACAAAGTGTGGCTTTATTTAATGTGTTTAAAAGTTTTAAAAATGCTACTGTTGAATTGTCGGGTGTTTATTATTGCACTGCTGTTCGTGTTTTAGAGCATTGCATATATATATCTCTTGGTTTTAATGTTGCAATGAAAAAGCTTCTTCCTCGCCTGAGCTTATGTGTGTCATATATTACATGATTGAAAAATGGCTAAAGTATTTCAGTGAGATTCCAGCCTTGTTTTTGATTGCAAAGGTATTGGATCCAAAGTGGAAGTTAGTCGGTACCTCAAGGATTTTGGATTTTTACTACAACAATTTCAATTCAATTGATCTTGGCCCCCTTCGCGCAATCCAATCCGATACCAGTGACGTATTTGGAGTATACCTCTCAGAAACCTTTCAAATAACCCTCCCAGACCGGTCCATTATCCAACATACCCTCGAGTTTAACTTGCGCTCTCTCTACACCGAATATGAAACTAGATATAACAACACCCACCAAGTCAGAAGACCCCCCCTCCTCCACAACATAACTATGGCTTTGCATTTCAAGCCGATTATGATGACCCCGACGCGCAATCACAACTAGCCGACCTATACAACTACAGCACCGGCGGAAGGTCCTCAAGTATGGTAAGTGAATTGGAATTATATTTCGATTCACTCTTTTCATTTGGTGATGAAGGTCCTACTCCTCCCCAAATAGACGTCCTCGATTGATGGGGAACCCACGAGAAGGATTTTCCCATCCTTGCGTCAATGTCCAAGGAGATTTTCTCTGTTCCGGCTTCCACTGTTGCCGTCGAGTCCGCTTTTAGTGTTGGCTCGCGTGTGTTGGACGAATCAAGAAGTAAGCTCTCGGCGAAAAATATGGAAGCCGTGATGTTACTTGATGATTGGGCCAAAGCCAACGTCAGAGAACAGGAAAATGATTGGGATGATCGTCAGAAGGGATCACAAGATGAATTCACCGGGGATGAATCGTAGGCCAACCGTAAACTGCCGCCGGCCAAGCCAAATAGGTAAGTAAGGTAAGAGAACTACGTGGGCTTTGATTCCCTAATGCAAATCAGCATTGGGGATACGTAGGCATCTCAACTTAAATTTTAAATTTAAGTTGAGTTCAAGTCCTTTTTCCTTTATTTCTTTTTTTCCCATTTGTTCCTATTTTAAAAATATGCAAATACAATTACATAATTGTATTTGTATATACTCTAGTCGATTAAGTAGATTTCTCTATACGGCTAAATACGGAAAACTTTTGACAATTCTACTATAATTGTTGATTGTTAGACTAAACTCAACATTTAAGGTTGAATTGCTAAAGGTGTCCTTAATTTGGTTATGTAGAAAGATCTCCTTCGCCGATTAAGAGTATATATACTTATAATTTTTTTAATAAGAACTTCTAAGTCTTTTTTGTCAACACTTGTAACTTGTAATTGTTGTAACTTGTATTTAAATTTTTCGATTTTGTAATTGTTGTTACTTGTAACTTGTATTTATATTTTTCGATTTGTAATTGTTGTTACTTGTAACTTGTATTTATATTTTTCGATTTGTAATTGTTGTAACTTGTAATTGTTGTAACTTGTATTTAAATTTTTCGATTTGTAATTGTTGTAACCTGTATTTAAATTTTTCGATTTATAATTGTTGTAACTTGTAAACGTGTAATTTCAATAAAATTGCAACTTTCATCGTACATTTTTGAAACATTACAGTGTTACACGTTGGAGTCGTAATTTAATTGAAAATTGCAAAAAAAAAATGTCGAACCGCCGAACCGGCCCGGAACAGCCGAACTGGCCCGAAAACCAGCCCTTGAACCGCCGGTTTTTTGAACCTGAACCGAAACCGCCGGGACCCTAGGCGGGCCGATTCAGGTTCATGCATTTCATGAACCGTGAATGGCCGGTTCATGAACCGGAACCGGGGGTTCATGACCCTTGTGCATGCCTAGCTGTGAAGGATAGCCGGCCGACGGCTGTGAATGATTGCCGCCATAGCCCGATTCCTGCGAGCCGGGTGATTCGTCGTCTACACCGTGAATTTTTTAGAGAGTGAAAGTGTAGATAGTGAATGGAGGGACTGTCTGAAGATGGTGAAAAAATAGGTGGTGGAGAGTGTTATTTATAGAGCTAATTAAAAAAAATAAAAAATTCGACGAGGACCGTCGGCGCGACGAAAGGACGCCCGAAACGTCCTCGCCCTCGCGTCGCCTATCCGTCATCCGCCGCCTACCGCCCCCATTTCCTCGTCCGCCCCAGGGGCGGACATCTCCCTCACTATAAACCGCCCCGAGACCGCCCCCGCCGGGGCTATAGGCGCGGCGGTCCCATAGTGGATGCTTCGCAATAGAGGCGAGCGCACCGGCTCGCTGATTTTTGGAGCTCACCGGTCTGCACGCCGAACTATTGGAGACGGCGAGCGCCAAATCGGCGAGAATTTTGCCGAGTGCACGCCGATTCAAGGGCGCTCGGCGATTCGCTCGCCGATCGACTCGCCCCTATTGCAGCCTCCCGATCGGCGAGCGCAATTTTGTTTTTTTTTTTTAATTTTCGAAACTCTATATATACTCGATTTGAACTACATTTTCATTCACACCACTTGTTTTAACGAGTACTATTTCTATCTTACTTTCTGTACAAGAGCAACAACGAGAAATGGATCTCAACAACGAGCCTACTCCAGGGATGAGCGGGTCTCAAACTCCCACGGTCCCCGTGGGAGGTGGATGGGGTCAGATGCCCGGGTACTACAACAACACGTACCCTTGGCAGCAGTTGATGCTTGGGATGACATCCGGGGGTGGTATGCCGGGATGTCAGGGGATGCCGGGGGGTCCGGCGATGCAGAGCGGGCCAGCAGTTCTGGGCTGGCAGGGGGTACCGGGGATGCAACCCGGGATGCCGATGATGCCGGGGTGGGCACCCGGGATGCAGATGACGTCGGGGTACCCAAGGATGCAGGGGACGCCAGGGGACGCCGGGGGGGTCGGGGTTGCAGGGGACGCCGGGGGGGACAACGTCTATCGCCCCAGTTTTGATTTTGTTACTGCTTCTTCTCACACATCGACCCCAGCGGAGATGCAGTTCACTGGGATTGAGAGTTTCTCCTTGGAGGAGTTGGGGATAGATCTCGGGGATCCGGAAACTCCTGTTCAAACGGGGGAGTAGGGCGGGGTCGGGGCGCGCCCAAGAAGAAGAAGGGGAAGAAGGTGGTCGGCAAATCGTCGCAGCCAGCTGGGGACGACAGCCACGTTCGGAGGAAGTGGACAGACGCGGAGAACGTGGCGCTGTCAAAGGCGTGGGTGAGTGTTTGCGATGACCCCCTCGCCTCAAACAATCAGAGGATCCTCAACTTGTGGTGTAAAATAGCAGCAGCCTACAAGACATTTTACCCGGAGGGGAGGATACGCAGCGGGGAGGAGTGCCGGAAGGCGTGGGACCGAATCCAGTCTGGGGTCTCCCGATTTTTGGGGTTGTACACCAACGCCCTCCGAATGAAATCCAGCGGCCAAACCGACGAGGACTGCTGGAGGGAGACGGAGAAAGTGTTCCCCGTGCCCGGGCTTTACAAGGACTTCGCTTACTGGAACTGCTACGAGGTGTTAATGGATTCTGAGAAGTTTCGGGCAAGTGTCGATGCGGGCTGGCCGAAGAAGCAACTCCTGAAATATTCAGGTGATTACGCCGGAGGTAGCAGCGGCGGTTCCCAAGACCTCCCCAAAGATGCTCAGGTGACACTGTCCCCTCCCGCGTTTACGCGCCGCACTCGCCCGGTTGGTCAAAGGCGGTCGCAACGCCCTCACCAGAGGTCCCAGGAGGTCCAGTCGGCATCCCCCTGTTGGCAGCTCGACAGCCGACCTCGTCTTCTTGGCGCGTCAACAAGCGCGGACTCAGATGATCATGATCATAGATCAATGGAGGAATGCAACTGACCCCGAGCAGAAGAGTTTTTTTCGCGCCGTGCTCGTGAGTATGCGAGAGGATTTGAATCCCGGCGCGGCAAAGGTGGGGGGCTCTGACGCGGGCTCAGATGCCGCAGGGGGCGACGACGACGAGGAGTGAGGCGGCGGCGGAGGCGGGGGGCTCGTGCGTGAATTAGGAGTTTTTTTTTAAGTAATGTAATTTTTTTTAACTGACTTTTTTTAATTTAATGTACTTTTTTTAATTTAAATAATATTATTGAATTTCCTTATCTGTGTCGTAAATTTAATTCCGTATTTTGTGTGATTGTTTAATTATTTATTTTTAGTGTTGATGATGTGGCAAGGCTATGGCTGGACTATTGCTTGTACAGTTGCTTGTCCAGTTGCTTGTCCTACTGATGTGGCAGGAGGAATTTAGTGCTGCTGATGTGGCAAAAAAGTTTGTGGCTGGACTATGGCTGGGCTATTGTCTTACCGCGAACTACCGGGGATGCTCCTATCCACAACACTATTGCTATACCGTTCTTAAACTCCTATTTGCGGGCCTTACTATACTTTTTAACTCCATTTCTTAACTAAGGAACGGAACCTGCAACCCTCTGTTCCTTATCTGTCCCTTTACCGTTCCTTAAATTACTATTCATTCAATTTCATTTTTTAATTTTATTTACAATCAAATTCAATTTAAAAAAACACACTCCATTAAATAATACTCCCTCTGTCCCAAGGAAGATGGCCCCTTCTTGGGATGGCACGTGATTTTATGCATGCTAATTTGAAAGTATTTATGAAGGGAGAGAGAAAGTTGTTGGATGTTTAAAAGTATGAGAGATGAATAAAGTAAGAGAGATAAAAGATTGTTGATGTTTTAAAGTATGAGAGATGAAAAAAGTAAGAGAGAAAATGTTGTTGGGTGTTTAAAAAGTAGGAGAGATGAATAAAGTAAGAAAAAGATAATTGAGTATTTTAAATACTTCCTAAATAAGAAAGGGGTCATCTTGGTTGGGACGGACGAAAAATGAAAGTGTGTCATCTTCGGTGGGACGGAGGGAGTATAAACTTACAACATAAAATTCGTAAAAAAACACAATTTAATAATTTCCTAAAAAATAAAAGTACACAATTTAATGAGTGTTTGTGTGTTTGTGAGTGAAAATTGGGGTGTAAATAGAGAGGATTTGAGAGAAATAGTTGTGTGTTTGCGAGTGAAATGAGTATGAAATAGGAGTATTTTATAGAGTAAAGAAATGAAAAAATAAAAAAATTGAAAAATAAAAGTAAAATTTTTTTTATTTATTTTTATTTTTTAAAAAACTTCGAATTTAAAAAAAAGATTTATTGCGTCATCGTGACGACGCCCACTCGCAGGCCAGCGAGTGGGCGTCACGCTTGGCCTGGGAGCTCGCCACATCGCCTCGGCGCGTGGCGAGACCTCTCGTGCCGCGTCTCGCGGTGGCGGGTCTCGCGATGGGCTGGGAACGGGTTGGGGACGGAACGGCCGATTGCAACGCGTTTCTCCACGGTTTCGTTCCTCCGGAACGGAACGCGGGCCGATTACGAAACGCGTTGTGGATGCTCTAAAAATAGGTGAAATTTCCATTTCGTCCTTAAAATCAATATCAGCCGCAGAATTTTCTTAACTAGTGAAAAAGGTGCAAACATTCGTACCCCATCAAACCATATTCCTTTGTTCATAAGCGACCCACAAAATATTTAAATCCCCACACAAAAACACAAACCTAAACACATTAGGGACATTAATAAAATAAAATAAAATAAAATAAAATAAAATAATAATAATCATTGCATACGATGAAGAAGTTTATTTCTACCAAATTTCCTTTTTTTAGTATAACAAAACTTTTTTTTAGTCGTCTCATAATAATTCTAATCACAATCTCCCCCGAATGTCAACCACATTCCTTAATCCATTTCACTCACTTTTTTCATTTATATTTCTTAATTTCCACAAATATATAGAAAAATGTAACATAGCACACACATATACAATTTCATCCACTAAGAGCATCTCCAATGGCGGACGTCCGATCGGACATCCGCGACGGGCGACCGGGACGTCCGCCATTGTAACAAAGCAACTCGGATACGGATGTCCCATATGGACGTCGGATGTCCTCGGATATCCGGGCGACGGGCGGGCTGACGTCCGCCATTGTTGCGTGGGTCGGACTTCATTTCATTCGCACCACTTGTGTTAACAAGTTGTTGTATTTTTTGTATGACTATATATTTTTTCTTTTTTATTATGCAATTTTTTTTAATGAAGCATTCGCAATTTTTCCGTATTCCGTGTCAAAATTATAATTCTGTTACGTAATTAAATAATTGTAAATTTTTTTACTGCGGGAAGTCCTAATGGGAAGGGCGATGGGAAGAGCGGATTGTGCAGGGGAAGTCCTAGTGACGTGACAGTGGGACGAGAAGTCCTAGCGACGTGGCAGGAGATGTTTTTGGTAAGTCCTAGTGGATGTCCGAGTGGGACATCCGTGCATTGAAGATGCTCTAAAATCCGCTTTCATATCCCATCTCAAAACCAAAACTTCTCATTTCCTACGCAAAAGTTGTACAACAACAACAATCAAAGTTGAAAATTTTGAAAACCCAACTTTTAGCAAGAATCATGGAAGAAGAATTCCAATCGGTAGTTTGTGGAGGAAATTGGTGGGATTCTTCAATAAATCTCTTCGCTTCATCGCCGTGCTCCACCGCAGTCAACGACTCCGGTTGCCTGAACCCTATCCTCGTCAAAACCGCAAAATCCATCAGCAACAACTCCACCGGCTCCGCCTCCTCCGTCGTCCTCCAAGAAGCTCCAAAACCACAAAACATGGCGATTGATTCAACTTTTCACATGAATGCCGACGATAATTGGAATCAAGATTTGATGTAAGTAAATTTTCTCACATAATTATGTTAATTTCTCACAAATCACCAATTTCATATAATCCCTAAGAAATGGTCCACAAATTCAGTAGCTGCCCTAAAAAAAGGTGTGTTTTTTTCGACTTGTAACAAATGCAAAAAGGCAAACAATTGATCAATCAAACTCAAACTTATCTCCTTGTCTTCTTGCAGCCATGATAGCGCAATATCACAACAAAATTATTCTTACATGAATAATCTCGAGCTAACGAATTCCGTCGCAAACACAGCCACGAGCTTCCCGCTAAATACTTCGTCGCTACTGCACACGCTGTTCGAGGCCGATGATACTCAGCCTCTTCTCGAAAATCCGGCGACTAATTTTGTGTCGCCGCCTAATTTGAGGCCCTCTTTTCCTAAGCAGCAACAGATTGCTAGCAATTTTCAGCTCATCAACAACGCTGCTTTCTGGAATGCGACGGCCGGAGCGAGCTTTCTCCCGTCGTCGACGCCGCTGCTCATTCCCTCAGCTCTTGCTAAACCGAAACTCAATCACCAGAGCTTCGGTTCAAAGGTAATTGCATCAATATGTTAATTTGCATGTTTTTAGATATTTTAGAATGGGATTTCTTGAATTAAGTTTATACTAATTTGGTGACTAATTTAGTAATCAAAATTGATACTACTTAGCTTAGTTTGAATAAAATGAATTGTATGTAAGTAGATTTTGAGGTTTTGAACTTTTCTAGGTTTAGTTTTCTATATTTTGACCTAATTTGAGAAAGAATAAATTTTGTATATTTTAGAATGTTAATCGGAGGCAGTCGGAGCAGACACGGCGGCGATGAAGGATGGAAATGGACCTTCATTAAAGCGTGCAAGAATTGAAACTCCATCGCCAACTTTTAAGGTAAGTTTATTTTTGGCTTTTTATTGAAAAAATTAGAATGTGTGTTAGAAAATGGAGTGAAAAAATTTCACTTTCTTCAATAGGTCCGAAAAGAGAAGCTAGGGGACCGAATTACTGCGCTCCAGCAGATGGTTTCACCCTTTGGAAAGGTAAAAAATCCAGATTTTTAATCTCTTATTTTTGTCTAGTTGTAAATTTAATTTCATGCCTTCAAATACACCGTTCGTGTTGATTCTACTTCTATATACTCCCAGTTTTCATTTTTTTTCTTCTATTATACAAACATTTGTTACATTTTACAACATGTAGCTGTAAATTTTAGAGTTTTAATTTTGTTTAAATGTACAACTTTTGTTCATTTTGGTCCTGCATGGACTAGATTTTTTTTTTGTAATTTTACTCTAATTCAGAGTTGGTGAACTTGATGACCAAATTTGAACTTCGTGCGCAGAGTTAGAAATGTACCAACGTTGTAATTTTGAAGGCAATTAACCACAAAATTTTGAAATTGTAATGTTTGGTAATATAATGTGATTTAATGTTTGTTACAGAGATACTGCGTCAGTTCTCCATGAAGCAATAGACTATATAAAATTGCTCCACGATCAAGTCAATGTAAGTTAACATATCCCACTAAAATTAATTTGATTTCTAAATTAAATCTTGGTGTATATTTTATATTTTTTGCTTGCTTTTAGGTACAAAGCACTCCTTATTTGAAGAATGGACCGCCTCCATTGCAACGCCAACAGGTATGACCTAAATTGCTTTGATTTCAATTGCATCCACGAAGCAATTAAAAAAAATTAAAATTTACTAGTATTAGTATATGCAAATCACTTGATATATTATAAGCTTAAAGGAAATACTAGTGCAGTCGTAAACGGAGCCTTTTCACACGGAATTTGTTGACGCTTTTTGCCCAGTTTTGGCCCACGACACCATGTGCTAAGGGATGGTGCACACGAAACTGTTTTAAATTTCAAATAATAGTTCAAAATCGACATCAATATGTGTGATCACGGTTGATCGACAAGTATTTGACAATTACGAACGAGCGAGGAACATAAAATGAAGTACACCGGAGTTTACGTGGTTCGGCCATAAAATGACCTACATCCACGGAGGAGACAATCTGCTATATTCACTCAATCAACGATAGTGTGTGTTGTTGTAACCAACCAACTAACTATGCTATGCTAGGATCCATATATATATTCCCATCTTCGCGGTAGATGGCTCGGCTCTCGCTGTTAGAAAAAGAAAGGTATAAGCTTGTAGGATAAGCTTTGTATTAGCTTGGAGGCTAAGAAATACATTAGCTTGGAGGCTAAGAAATACATGAGCTTGATGCCCAAGAATATATTAGCTTGGTGCCCAAGAATACTTGTAGCACAAGCTTTGTAATGCCCTATATAAGGGTGTCATATTGTTGAAGAAAATAATCAAGCCTTTTACCAAAATCCTTCTTCTTCTTAGCCATTTAACATGGTATCAGAGCCAGCAACGATTCTTGGAGCTCAGAATCAATCTCATCATCGCTCTTAAACCTCTCTCAACCTCTTGGCCAAGAACCTGTAAAAGGCAGAAATGTCAGAAACTGAAAAGGTGATCACCGGCGACCCGAACTCATCCGAAGCGATGAGTTTGCACGTCTCTTTTCAAATTTCATGCGAAAAAGTCTCATGCAAAACCAACCACCAGAAAATCCCGACAAACCAGAAAAACCAATATACAAGACCGATTCTCAACCCTTGACAGTAGGGTTTAAACTCAACGGAGAGAACTATCCGGTATGGTCCATCCTGATGCACAATGCGATTAGCGGAAGGGGGATGGTATCTCACATCACTGGAGTCCCATCCCCACCAGCAAGAACAGATCCAACGTTTACACAATGGCAGGAAGCCGACCATTGTGTATTTACGTGGCTAGTTCAAAATATCGAGACCAAATTGGTCAGCCGAGTGGCTCAACAACCGACGGCGAAGCACATATGGGACAGCCTGGCCGTAACATACAAAAGCGGTGGAGATTCGTTACAGATATACGATCTACACCATAGGGCAAGCACTCTAAAACAGGGGAACACCACACTGGAGGAAGTGTGGAACGATCTCAATGAGATCTGGACAGCAATTGACCAAAAGAGGCCCAACCGGATGAAATGCCCAGATGATATACAGATCCACAATGAAGAAACTGAACAAAACAGACTATATCAGTTTCTTACGGCATTGGATGACAAGTATGAAATCGTAAAGAGAGAGGTGTTAAAAATGGAATCACTTCCCTCAGCCGAGCAAGTGTACAACATAGCGAAGCGGGAAGATGCCCGATCGGAAATTCTCCGTCCTACAGACGGAAAACCCCCAGGAGACGGAATCGGAGCAGGGCTATTCACGGCGAGGAGGCCAAATCACTCCACCGCTCCACGCCGTGGTGGCAGTAGCGGAAATGGGGGATGGAACCAACGGACATCCGAGGAGCGAAAAACGGATGATGATAGATCCAAATTGGTTTGTACCAATTGTGGAAAACACAAGCACACAAGAGAGCAATGCTTTGAATTGGTGGGGTATCCGGAATGGTGGGAGTTGAAGCACAAATCGGCGGCTACTCGGCCACCGTGGAGCAAAGGCCACGCCGCCGCGGCTGTTGGAATGGATGGAGGAATCACAACCCTCGCCGCCACCGAGGGCAGCCGTGACACGGCTACTCATACCCGGGGCAACGAGCAGTTGATCGGCGCACCACCGAGAACAGCCGGAATCGCGCAGTTCGCCGCTGGAGGAACCAAATCCGACGAAGAGGAAATGAGGGAGACGGCGGGAGGTAACGCGGTATTAGGGTTAGGTTTGCAACCTAACCCTCGGCCTTCCTTACCTTTACAAAATATACCTCATGATGAAAATATGTTTGATTTGGCCCCAATAAAATTCTGAAATTCTAAAATAAACCCCAACATGCTCGAAAGTTATAAATCAGCCCCCATTGAATGTAAAAATAGGTTTCAAGTCCTAGAAAATTTTGGGACAGCATGTGCTATGTCTGCAGGTATTGGAAAAATCAATAGGTGGATTTTTGATTGCGGGGCCACTGACACGATGACTTATGATGAGTCAGATATTTCTAAAACTCACAAGCCTTACCTATCTCATATTCAGACTGCTAGTGAGGATTTTACGGTTGTATAGGGGGCAGGGACTGTGAAGATTTCTCCAACTTTAGAATTATCTAATTGTTTGCATGTTCCCTCACTTTCCCATAAACTACTGTCAATCAGTCATGTGACTCGGGAATTAAATTGCACACTGCTAATGCAACCGAATTTCTGTCTACTGCAGGATATCAGGACCGGAGAGATTATTGGGCGTGGCACTGAAAGTAACGGGCTGTAATACGTGGATGAGATAGCCCAAAAAGGAGCTGACATGCTAACTCACGGGTCTGCTGATAGGGAAGCTTGGCTTTGGCACCGACGCCTAGGACATCCTTCTCCGGGTTATTTAAAAATATTATTTCCTAATATCACTTCAAAATCGAGCATGTATTGTGAAACTTGTGTTTTAGCTAAAAGCCATAGAAACCCCTATCCGTTGAGTAATTCTCGTACTAAATCTATTTTTGATTTAATACATTCTGATGTTTGGGGGCCCGCACCAGTAGTTGGGGGACATGGCTTTAGATACTTTCTTATCTTTGTTGACGATTGTACCCGTATGACTTGGGTATACTTTATGAAGCATAAATCTGAAGTTTTCGAAAACTTTGTCCACTTCTATAATCTTGTCCAAACACAATGCCAAAAACCCATCAAAACCCTTCGATCTGATAATGGGGGAGAGTTTGTCAATTCCAAAATGAAATAGTTCATCCTAGAAAAGGGAATGATACACCAAACCACCTGTGCCCACACTCCAGAACAAAATGGGGTATCCGAAAGGAAAAACAGAATCCTACTAGAAATGACCCGTGCCATACTCATTGAATCACAAGTCCCAAAGACCTTCTGGCCTGAAGCCCTTGCCACTTCCGTTTACCTTCTAAACCGGCTACCTACCCATATCCTAAAGTTTCAAACGCCAGTCGATACCCTAGCCCTATACACGACCATTCCTCAACATCTCCCTAAAACCTTGGATCTTTGGCTGCTCCGTCTTTGTCCATATACCAAAACATGAACGAACAAAATTATCCTCATGCGCTATTAAATGTGTATTTGTGGGTTACGGGGTGAACCAAAAGGGTTATAGATGCTTTGATCCTAAATCTAATCGTATGTACACGACCATGAATTGTGACTTTCTTGAATCAGAGTACTTCTATACCCACCTTAGCGGTCAGGGGGAGGGTGATATTAGGACACCTAATAGTGACCCACTAAGCTGGGTGTCAATGCCAAGTGTACCAGAAGTGGACCTACCAGAGAAAGCAGTACGCAACTCCGCTGGACAAGTCTCTGACCTGGTGCAGACTGAAGCGGCAGGTGACACAAGTCCTAGTAGTGACTCTCCGCTCCTGATATCGAATGTAAGTACTCTTGCCCCTGTCAATGAGATTACTGGAACTAGTGTTGTGGATGAGACTCAGGGGGAGAATAGTGATCAACCTAAAGAAGTTGAAATGGATGAAGTTGAGGGAGTCGATCCTGACACTGGGAGATATATACTACCTCCAAGGGCAAACAGGGGAGTACCACCAAAGAGGTACAGTCCAAAAAGAATCAACAGAAAGGCAAGATACTCTATTGCTAACTTGGCAAAAGGGCACCTGACTGAGATGGCTCAGGCGTTCGAGGAAGCACTCTACGACGAGGAGGAAATCCCACAGTCAGCCGATGAAGCGATGAGGAACAAGCATTGGAGAGAAGCTATGAAAAAGGAGATAGATGCTTTAATGCGTAACCACACCTGGGACAAGTGTATACTCCCCGAAGGAAAGAAACCAGTTGGGTGCAGATGGGTGTTCACCATTAAGCGGAGACCGGATGGAAGTATCGAGCGGTATAAAGCTCGACTGGTGGCTAAAGGGTACACTCAGACTTATGGAATAGACTACTCAGAAACGTTCTCTCCTGTAGCTAAGATGGATACAGTCCGAGTACTACTTTCCATTGCTGCCAATCGAGATTGGCCACTGTACCAGTTCGACGTCACTAACGCCTTTCTTCATGGGGAGTTGAAAAAGGAAATATATATGGAGGCGCCACCAGGCTTCTCTGATGAGTTCAAGGCAGGTGAAGGATGCCGATTGAGGAAGACTCTGTATGGGCTAAAGCAGTCACCGAGAGTCTGGTTTGGTAGATTTGCAGACGCAATGAAGAGCTATGGATACAGGCAAAGCAATTCAGATCATACACTGTTCCTGAAAAGGCACGAGGGAAAGACTACCTGTTTAATTGTGTACGTTGATGACATGATTATTACAGGCGATGATGCAAAGGAAATTGAGAATTTGAAGGAGAAGCTTTTCAAAGAATTTGAGATGAAGGATTTAGGTGATCTCAAGTACTTCTTGGGAATTGAAGTCATTCGCTCACCACGGGGGATATTCTTGAGACAGAAGAAGTACATCTTGGACATCTTAGCAGAGACAGGCCTACTAGAGTGTAAGCCAGCCGAGACCCCAATTGTACAAAACCATGGCTTGAAGATACAAGATGGAGCTGAGGCCGCAGATCGAGGGCAATATCAGCGACTAGTTGGGAGACTCATCTATTTATCTCACACTAGACCTGACATCGCTTATGCTGTAGGGGTTGTAAGTCAATTTATGCATCAACCCCAGGCCGAACACTTAGAAGCTGCACTAAGAATAGTTCGATATTTGAAGGGAACCGTCGGACACAGAATAGTGTTTAAGAAAAATGGAGACTTAGACATCCATGGGTATACTGATGCAGATTGGGCAGGTAATCCAGTGGATAGAAGGTCGACTTCAGGCTACTTTACATTTGTTGGAGGAAACTTGGTAACGTGGAAGAGTAAGAAGCAGAAGGTGGTAGCCCTGTCTAGCGCAGAGGCAGAATTCAGAGGAATTAAGAGTGGTCTGACCGAGATCATGTGGTTGAGGAAATTGATGACAGAGATTGATTATATTCCAAGAAAGAGTCAGTTATACTGCGACAACAAAGCCGCCATAAGCATTTCAGAGAATCCAATCCAACATGACCGAACAAAGCACGTTGAGGTGGATAGACACTTCATCAAGGAAAAAATTGAAGAAGGAGTGGTCGAATTCCCTTTTGTACGTTCTGAAGATTAACTAGCAGATATACTAACCAAGGCAGTTAGCTCAAGGAGCCTTGAAGGAGTTCTTGACAAATTGAGTATCGGGGATCCCACTACTCAATTTGAGGGGGAGTGTTAGAAAAAGAAAGGTATAAGCTTGTAGGATAAGCTTTGTATTAGCTTGGAGGCTAAGAAATACATTAGCTTGGAGGCTAAGAAATACATGAGCTTGATGCCCAAGAATATATTAGCTTGGTGCCCAAGAATACTTGTAGCACAAGCTTTGTAATGCCCTATATAAGGATTTACCAAAATCCTTCTTCTTCTTAGCCATTTAACACTCGCATAGCTTCTCATCTCAACCGTTTTAACTAACTTCCACATAGTTATTTGCATGCAGGTCCCTGAGCTATCATAGCTTGTTCATTCAGCTCACACCATGCATCAACAAATCTCCACCTTGTGACTAGTGAACAAGTTCTGACTGTCTCCTCTCCTCCCTTTCTTCTAGTTTTGCTCCAATCCAATCAGCTCCAAGCAATATCTCAACTTGGAGCTGGGAATTACCTTCGTTAGCATGTTTGAAGCATTATCATCTGTTGGCACTTTTGTCACCCTTATTGTCCCTTTATTTACCTCATCTCATATGAAATGAAGCCTCACATCCACATGTAGGGATGTCAATGTAGCCCGTAACCCGTGGGCTGGCCCAAATAGCCCGCCAAATTTATAGGGTTAGGGCTGGAAATTTCTAGCTCGATAAAATCAAAACCTGATTAGCCCGCACCCGATTAACCCGTAACCCATTAGGGCCAGACCCGAAAACCCGCTGGGCTGGCCCGAAAACCCGATAAAATTTCTATTATTCTATTTTTTTACTCATAATTCGACATTTCATTGATTAATTTTAACTAAAAAAATAACTTTCAATTTTATATTAAATATACAAATTATATATTGAATTTTTATTAATATAATAATCAATAAATAAATTAAAAACTTCAAATTCACAAGAAAAAATATTCAAATTTCTAAAACATGCATTAAAATTCTACGAAATATCTCAAATATTAGTATTTGATCATGTTTATGATTGAGTTTAAGCATATATCTCAAATATATCATAATTAAATATTTTACATTGTATGAATATTAGTAATTTTAATCATTTTTTATTGGATTGATCGCATGTTAATATTATCGGTAGCAACCCGATTAACCCACTGGGCTAGCCCGAAACCCGAGCTTTTAGGGTTAGGGCTGAGCTTTTATAACCCGAAAGAAATCACAACCCGATTAGCCCGCACCCGATTGACCCGCAACCCGAGTAAGGTTGGCCCGAAACCCGACGGGCCGGCCCGATTGACATCCCTATCCACATGCTTGCTTCTTTCATTAAAGGTCAAATCGCACCCAGAGTCACACTTTATCTCCATAGAATCTTGCTTAACCCCAAAATCTCTAAGGATCCCTTTCATCCAAAATGACTCCTTCACTGCCTCATACACCTTTTCCTATTATTAAAACCAATATTTTGCGTCGATGAAGTATTAATTAGCTAGTAACCTTTTGCCAACAATACATATACACAACATTACTTTACTTAATAACAAAAGTGTGATATACATTTACATATTGATTTAAAAGCAATTGCATAAATACAAAAAATAAGAGGGATCGTTTTCATATTTTATTTTTGGTTATATTAGCATACTACAATCTCAAATATAGATAAGTATTGGAATAATTTCATATAAATCCACTCACTGCAAAAATTATTACTTAAGGTAGTAGCAAACGATTAATTAACGTAAAAATACATCCATTTTTAATCCTATTTGATAGACTCATAATAATCGTACTTTACTTTTAATTAAGCTTAATTGTTCCTAGCATAAACTCTTTTTAAATAATTGGTTTGTAGAATTATTATGCATGAAAAATCTTGAAGGTCAAACTTATTTAATTGCTGACATTCTATTATTTTTAACACGTCAAACACAAAATCTATGAGGCTGCCAACAACTGCCAGCAAAGAATTAAAACAAAATAAAAACATCAAGTTGTGAGAAATCAGCTGAACAATTTTTTCATTATAATAATGAATGGTAATTAAATGGAATGTCCAGATGTCCTGTTTTCATATCATTGATTCTGACATCAAAATTCTCCACATCTTATTCCAAAAAATAACTTGCTCTCCACATTAAATTAAAATTATGGGACTATTCTCTTAAAAGAATATTACTAGTATAACTCTAGCTGTAATTAAGTGGCTAACATTTTAGATAAGTTCCCCCATTTCATGTGTAGTTTTTTTTAATTATAGCTTTTACCAATAAAATAATTCAACTTATATCTTCCAGTTTAATTGTGTGTTACAACCTCATAAGATATTCTTTTGATTAGAATTTTAAATTATTTTGTGATTTATTTTACCAAAAAATTCTATTTGAAATTATAATTAAAATTTATTTGAAAAATTAGAAATTTAAAAAATTTTAAGCTCTACTATCAACTTTAAAATAAAAATATACAAATAATGAAAATGTTACACAGAATATGTTAAAAAAAGTCGAGACTAATGCCGTTGGTTTGTCAGGAGTCGTTCTTTTATATTCTTTGTATTATAATTTCTTAATTCAACTATGTGCGCATATTAGGAAAGTTTAGGAAAGCTTAGTAAGTTAATCCATACTTTCTTAATCCACTACGCCAGAACATTTTCATTTTGCCATACTATAATTCTACCCTTCAAAACATACGTACAAATTTATTCCTATTGGTTGTACGCACGTATGATCCATACTACTCCCTCCATCTCATAAGAATATGCACTCTTTTCTTTTTAGTCCGTCCAACAAAAATATGTACTTTCTAATTATGGAAAGTCTTTCTTTCCACTGAGGTGAGACTCATTCACCCCTAACATACTTTAATTACTTTTTCTCTCTACCTCTTTCTTGATTTATCAATTTTACATTAAAACTCGTGTCAATCCCAAATTTCAAAGAAATCAACAACTCATGTAATAAAATCGGATCTGATTATAAAATTTAAATATAAAGTGTAAAATACATATTATTTTCTGTATAAAATAATTAAAATGTCTTATAATAGGATTAAATGAAATGTCATATCTGTGAGTCTGTGATACTTGTGTATATATCTAACTGCAGTTTATATTTGAAAACTAGTTACGGCATAGCATGCAGAAAGGGAAAGAGAAAGAGAATACTCCCCCGTCTGCAAATAAGAGTCTCGATTTACTTTTACTATAAATGATAATAAGTAGGGCTGACAATTTTTGGCAAGACACGATAGCACGATACGAACCCGCACGAAATTAATGGGTATGTGTCAAGGCTTATTGGGTTCGTGTCGACACGATAACGACCAGAAAACTTCGTGTTACACGTTAAGAAATAATATTAATATATTATAATATTATTATATTTTTCTTTATTTTAAAATTTTAAAATTAAAATTTAATATTAGAAATAATGTTAATATATTATAATATTATTATTTTTTATAGTATCGTTTTTGTGTCGTGTCAAATATGTGTTGTTATCGTGTCGTGTTGATTCGAAGTGGTTCATGCCGTGTTCGTGTTTGAGGGTGGTCGGTCGTGTTCGTGTTTGGAGTTTTCTTAACTGGTCGTGTTCGTGTTTGTTGTTATCGTGTCGTTATCGTGTCGACATGATAACGACACAACATGCACGATTTGTCACCCTTAGTAATAAGTAGAGGCGCCTACGATTCCAGAATCGGGGGTTACAGTTCGAAAACACCCATTCTTGTTTTGGAAATTTTTGAACCGGAACAGAACCGAGAGTGTTTCGCTGTTCCGGTTCCTAAACCTCCGGTTTCGGTTCTGTTGTTGTTTCTCGTGATTTTTCACGTTTCCGATCCACCAGAGTATTTAATTGCACGCAGAAAGTGAAAGAGAAACAAAATTCTCCATCTGTCTGTGAATAGGAGTCCCGTTTTTCATTTTAGTCCGTTTGTAAATATGAGTCCTGGTTCACTTTTACTATAAATGGTAATAAGGTCTCACATTCAACCAACTCATTTACTCTCATTTCATTTAAAACTAATACTATGTACAAGTGAGACTCATATTTACTAATTTTTTTCCATTCATTTTTCTGAACATTTCTTAAAACTTGTGTCATCAAGAAATGAGACTCCTAATGATGGATGAAGGAAGTACACGGGAGTTAACACTTAAGAAATAAAGAAAAGAAGGGAATCAATTAGCAATAAAACGGCGGCGTAGTAAGCGCAACACCATGCTTTGTTAAGAAATCAGAGACATGGAAATTCACCCCTACGAAAGCGACACGTGTAGTTTGGGGGTTTACTATGGTTCTGTTTCCCGTTCTTGCCAAACCAATTCATAGTATAACTAACTAATTTTATTTCAATAAAAACAAGCTAATGTTATATTCTATTTGAATCATTAGAAATGAAATGTTTTTTAAAATGGAAACAACATATCTCTATTTTTTTTTCTTTTATTTTATTATCTCTTCTTTAACTAATAACACCACATAAAATCCTATGCCGAAAATTAAATGTTGCATATTTATCAAGGTTCGTTCACGGAGGGAGCACAACTCATATAAACAATACTCCATGTTGTAAGGTTCAGTCACATAGTTCGTAATAATATTATACTCCCTCCGTCCCGCACTACTCGCACTTATTTCCTTTTTGGGCGTCCCAAGTTACTTGCACTCTTTCCATTTTTAATAAAAATTTTCACCTACAGCCGTCATTTTTGACTTTCCTATACACTCATTCCTTAATCTCCGTGCCGAAAAGGAAAAGGGCTAGTAGTCCGGGACGGAGGGAGTAATAACTAAAAAACTATTAGGTAAGTCACTATAATGTCATGAGTTACAATGCCCGTATTACATGTTTGAATTTATAAAACTTTGACACGTTTTAATTAGTACTCTGTTTTTTAAAAATAGCAACTATTTCTGTTTTTGGTCGTTCCTTAAAAATAGTTTTTTAGGTATTTTCTATCTTAGGACATGGACTCTACAATCCACTAACTGCACTTTCATTATTTTTTCTCTTCCTCTCTTTTATTTTACTCATTTTTCTTTTCATATTTCGTATTTTACCAATTTTTCTCACTTACTTTACCAATTGTGGATTAAAATCCGTGTTTTAAATATTTTTATTTTTTGAATACGGATGGAGTAGAATAAATCTATTTAGCAACAATATTACAGAGACAGTTAATCTAGTCAATATATATATATATAAATATTAATTAAAAATTAATTTTGTTATTTAATATTCACATTTCTTATGTAACATTATTACTCATTTATGAGAAATGAATATGCCATCTATGGAAGTATAATAATTGTGGGAAAAATAACTCCGTATGTTGTTAGGTGAATTATATGTTTTACTAAATGTATATATTTATGATTTGCGTGATTTTATAAGTGCTACTCGTAAGTGACATAATAATTTATTAAATAACATTATTTGTTCTTGTTGCAACAAGCAAAATAGCCAAGAACTAATAATACGGACAAATTTATTCCTATTGGCTGTACGTATGATCCTATCTACTCCCTCCATCCTACAAGAACTAGAAATAGGGATAATATTTAATTAGTATTAATTTATTAAGAAAATTTAATGATATTTTACTTAATATTTAGTTAATAACCTTCACTATTCTATTATTATTATTATTATTATATTATTATTATTATTATAGTATGATTCTAAATACATGTTTGCATTGGCTAGCTACTAAACAATTATACAATACAAATGACAAAAAATCAAAAACAATTATTCACAAAATGGCACATAGTGAATCTTAAGGATAGGAATTGGATCGGGATTATATGATTATTGTTCTGCAGTGCAGATAAATTTTCAGAAATATTGATCATTACCTTTATTTTAAATACAACAATTAACATTTTTTTGATTCCAAAAATTAGAAACCAAGATAACTCAAAAATTGACAAATGCTTCCAGCATCAAAAATCTATGCATTGAAGATAAGTTTGAGTCCAAAAACAAGAACCAGATTACAAAACAAAGAGTTTCATGATGCTGAATCAATAGAAAACGTTACCAAATCAACACAAATCCATACCTAACCCATGTACAAAATAGACAGGCCATCAAGAAAGCCATGGGCAGGCATCAGAAAACCTAAACCCTAGCAGATCTGCTACAAAGTACTACAGACTAACTAGCTAGCTAGAAAAAGACAAACATAAAACCACCTAGAATTAAACCAGCGCAAGCTCAGACGGAGTTGAAATCTTCGAGAAGACGAAGAACAAGGTCACAGCCCCGGTGCACCACATGGCTGACCTTCATGTTGCTCTCATGCTCCACCACTTGAACCTTAAACACAAGCTCAGTCATATTGAAGATAACAGTGTAGAGCTGCAGCATAAAGGCGGCAATTATCTCCTTCCATGTGTTACTGCAGTTGTCTAGCAAAAAGAATGTCAGCAAAGAAAGCAACACGAAGAAGGCCAGGTGCCCTCCAAACCTAAAATACCGGTGTAAAGTGGTCTTTCCGAGAGCTTTGGTGTATTGTAAAGCAGCTGCAGTATTAACAAACTTGAGATTCTGTTTCACTGTTACCAGTGAAGAAGTAGGGTTTACAACCCGGAACTGGGCTTCTTCAAGCTTTGAGACAAAGTAGAGAGCAACCCTCTCACATCCAACATCACTGTCGCCGCGATTGTCGACGGCCTCTTTCACGGTGGTGATAAAACGGCGCATCTGATGACCCCTTTGCTCAAAATCCATGTTTAAGAAGCTGCGCTTTATGTCCTCGAACTTTTCAGCATCGTGAAGCACATGCAGCTTCACGTTGTCAACAGGGGAGTTCACTGCATAAAAAAGGATTAGAACTTTACAAACTCGAAAAAGTAGATTTACGTTAATAAGAAGTTTACAGATGCTGGTCATTGCTTCTTCCATGGCGATTTAGACTTCTGTGAAGGAAAAGGCTTGAGAAACGACATATAAAGAAGAGGGAGGGTTGTAAACTTTGTTAACCTTTTCACATATAAAGTAGATCTACGTATCGTCGTGTGCTAAGCCTCTCTTCATATGAATCAGATGGTAGATGACGATAGAGGGCATGGGGGACCTCTCTTCATATGAATCAGATGGTAGATGACGATAGAGGGTAGGGGGAAAAGGTGAACAAAGTGTACACCCCTCCCTCTTCTTTATATGTCGTTTCTCAAGCCTTTTCCTTCACAGAAGTCTAAATCGCCATGGAAGAAGCAATGAGCAGCATCTGTAAACTTCTTATTAACGTAAATCTACTTTTTGAGTTTGTAAAGTTTTAATCCTTTTTTATGCAGTGAACTCCCCTGTTGACAACGTGAAGCTGCATGTGCTTCACGATGCTGAAAAGTTCGAGGACATAAAGCGCAGCTTCTTAAACATGGATTTCGAGCAAAGGGGTCATCAGATGCGCCGTTTTATCACCACCGTGAAAGAGGCCGTCGACAATCGCGGCGACAGTGATGTTGGATGTGAGAGGGTTGCTCTCTACTTTGTCTCAAAGCTTGAAGAAGCCCAATTCCGGGTTGTAAACCCTACTTCTTCACTGGTAACAGTGAAACAGAATCTCAAGTTTGTTAATACTGCAGCTGCTTTACAATACACCAAAGCTCTCGGAAAGACCACTTTACACCGGTATTTTAGGTTTGGAGGGCACCTGGCCTTCTTCGTGTTGCTTTCTTTGCTGACATTCTTTTTGCTAGACAACTGCAGTAACACATGGAAGGAGATAATTGCCGCCTTTATGCTGCAGCTCTACACTGTTATCTTCAATATGACTGAGCTTGTGTTTAAGGTTCAAGTGGTGGAGCATGAGAACAACATGAAGGTCAGCCATGTGGTGCACCGGGGCGATGACCTTGTTATTCGTCTTCTCGAAGATTTCAACTCCGTCTGAGCTTGCGCTGGTTTAATTCTAGGTGGTTTTATGTTTGTCTTTTTCTAGCTAGCTAGTTAGTATGTAGTACTTTGTAGCAGATCTGCTAGGGTTTAGGTTTTCTGATGCCTGCCCATGGCTTTCTTGATGGCCTGTCTGTTTTGTACATGGGTTAGGTATGGATTTGTGTTGATGTGGTAACATTTTCTATTGATTCAGCATCATGAAACTCTTTGTTTTGTAATCTGGTTCTTGTTTTTGGACTCAAACTTATCTTCAATGCATAGATTTTCGAGGCTGGAAACATTTGTCAATTTTTGAGTTATCTTGATTTCTAATTTTTGGAATCAGAAAAATGTTAATTGTTGTATTTAAAATAAATGTAATAATCAATATTTCTGAAAATTTATCTGCACTGCAGAACAATAATCCTGATCCAATTCCTATCCTTATGGGCTTTGCAAAAGCTCAGCTTAGACTATGAGGCTGCAGCCGAGAAGAGAATGTTTGATATGAATGGGATTGATGAGTTTAGGCTACACGCTTATGAGAGTGTTGATCTCTACAAGGAACGTGCCAAGAAGATACATGATGCAACTATTAAGCCTCGTCAATTTCATGAAGGACAGCTGGTGTTTTGTACAACTCTAGGCTAAAGCTCTTCCCGGGGAAACTTAAGTCAAGATGGTGGGGTCCCTATGTGGTGCACAAGGTGTACCCCTACGGTGCTGTTGACATTCAAGACCCGAAAAATAACAATTTGTGGAAGGTTAATGGCCAACGATTGAAGGCCTATGTTGGTGGTGAAGGTGGTAAGGAAGTAAGAGAGGTGGTCACACTAGAGAGTCCGAAAGTGTAGGCCGAGGATGACGAAGGTCGAGCCAACGGCTATAAAAAAAGGCGCTGATTGTAAGGCAACCCAAGTCTTTTATTGTTCTTTTGTTTTTGCTTTCATATATTGGGGGTTTTATTTGCTCAATTCTTTCACTCAATATTTATTTTGAATTGAGCATTTTTATTTTTTATTATTGTTTTTTTTGTGTAGGAGTGAAGATGGAGGTCGTATCTCTGCTGTTGGAAAAAAGAGTCGCCCAACCCACCCACCCACCCACCCATGAGCTTCACAATGACATGGGAGTATCTTTAATTCACCTTATATTTGTCTTCTACCTTGGGGACAATGTAGAATTTATGTTTGGGGGAGAGGGTTGGAATTCTGAATTCTGTGTGTGCATGTTAGAATGATTTCCTATGGATTGTTACTTGCTCATACTTGTTGGGAGTCACTAAGTGGACTTAGCTTGTCCTGTGAACTTATGCTATGAACTTAGTTGTCACTTACTTGCTTCTGGAGAAAAAGGAGTCTTACTTGTTAATTTAGGAAAGAGTAGTTTCTTTGGTGTCCGATTTCTAGAGCCAAGGAGAGAGAACTATTTCGGTTTTGAAAAATGAGTTAAAAAATCTATATGGTTAATTTACATAATTTGAGTAGGACTTGAATATATTTTGTTGATGTCGATGCACAAAAATGATCTAGGCATTAGGACTAAAAGCCTCATGGCCAAAATAACACATGCCTGACCCTACATAAACCCCTAGCGAGCCAGTTTGAGCCTTATAGCCTAATTTCTTTGTTAAAATTTGAAGTCACTATACTAGCCTACATGATATATCATTTTATTAGCCCTTCTTTTCAGTCCTTGTCACTAAAATTGAGGTGCTAGCACATCTTTGGGTAGTTGCTGTTGGTGACAAGAAAAAAGGCCACAAGTTTAGATGCTTGTTATGTAATATCCAATTTATGCTTGAGAAATAAGTGCAAAGTTGCTATAAAAGAAAGAAAGAAAGAAAAAAAAGAGGCGGCCTATTCATAGAGAAAAAGCCAAGGTAAAAAAAATCAAATTAGTGCTCGAAAGAAAGAAAAAAAAAGTAGTAGCTTGATTTGTTATGTTGAAAAATTTTAAGTTTGGGGGTGGTAAGTTGTGGAAATTTCATGCTTAATTATTATGAAGCTTTGGGAGATGTTGTCCTATGGGATGTGCTAGTATTCTTGATTTTGGTGTAATGAGCTACTAACCAAATTTGATATCCCACCTTAACCAAAAGCCCCATTACAACCACAAATAAAGACCTTTTGATTTGTGCAAAGGTATTCACATTTTGTTGATGAGTTCTGCTTTGAGTTTTGTGGAAAGACCTTATAGATTTAAAATAGAGAATAGCCGAATGAACTTCTTTTGACGATTTAGCAACGATGGTTTGAGACACTAGAGTCATTCTTGTTGGATAACTATATCTTAGGAAGCTAGTTTGTGTTCATACTTTCATTCTAAGTCATGTTAAAAGGAGAATGTGGAGTTAGCTTTGGTAATCTCTTGACTTGTGAGAGTTTTTATGATATGAATTTGGGGATTTCGTGAGTCTCGTCAAGATTTGAAAACATTTGTGCTTGATTGCTTATCTTGCTCGAGGACGAGCAAAAACTTAAGTTTGGAAGTATTTGATGTAAATCAAATAATGCTAATTTTATTCCAAGATTTCTCATAATTTTTATATTAACTCATATATCAATTAATCATTAAAATTTTATTATTTTTTTAATCAGTTGATATATGTAAATTGGAGCTATACGTGCTGCACAAAATCTAATTTCAGATTTAGTTGTTTTGGTCAGCAGCTATAAACGTGGAGCAGCCATATTTATTGGCAAATTATATAAGTGGGCCTTATCAACTATTATGTGAAAAAGAAAAGAAGGCCAATGTTAACAAGAAAGAAAGTGGCGTGACCTATTTGGAAAAGGAGGAAAGAAGAATATAAAAAGGGATGGAGAAAAAGCAGACGCAACTTTTGACCATACGAAACAGAGAGAAATACATAGAATTCCATTGAGCAATTGAGGGAAGGATCTCAGACGAATTCAGCGTGAGAAAGAGAGAAAAGAAGGGAGACAATTCCAGCCATCATCTACTCTAAATTTACTCCATCATTTCTAGAGTTTTATCTCCATTTATCATTGTTTTTTGTTTAATTATGTTAGACTAAGAATCTTGTGTTACTCCAAACACGTAGTATGACATTGATTTCGTGATTTATTCTATGTTCGTTTTTATCTCATGATCGTTATTACTACTTATTTAATTGAATGAATTTATTACTTTAGGTGCATCTTTAGTGATAATTCTATAGTCTTGATTTAATGGCTCTTTAGCTTGAATTGAGATGGATTGTGGTGGTAATGAATTATCAATTGGAATTGTTTAGATGACAAGTTGATAATTGATTTTGATCTTAATTGCAATTGTACTTTGAATCTCGCACTTCCGTAGGGTTCTTAGGATTATTGAATTTGGTTTAAAGAGTAAGTGTTTAACTATTCTTTGACTAGTTGATGCTTATCATGTTTAGTGCTTGCATGTTGAATAATTTTAAATTGTCCCGAACGTATGAGATAGAATTGAATGCATAGGATTAATCCGTGTCTTGTTTACAAGTGTTTGGAGTAACAATTGTCTCACTTGTGTTAATTTAAATTTAACTTTATTTTTCATTATTCTCATAAAACAAACTTCAAACAAAAACATTCATCTTTATTGTTATTTTTATTTATTTGGAGTTAAACGAACTTACCTTCCCTGTGGATCGACACCTTAAATTACTACACACGAATCTGTACTCTTGCAGCGAAGTGGTAATATTAGGGATAATTTTGTGAACTTGAGTGCATATCTATTCTGATTTAAAAAGACCTAAAATTACACATCACTCACCTCAGTAGAAAGAAAGACTTTCCATAATTAGAAAGTGCATATTTTTGTTGGACGGACTAAAAAGAAAAGAATGCATATTCTTATGAGATGGAGGGAGTAGTATGGATCATACGTGCGTACAACCAATAGGAATAAATTTGTCCGTATGTTTTGAAGGGTAGAATCATAGTATGGCAAAATGAAAATGTTCTGGCATAGTGGATTAAGAAAGTATGGATTAACTTACTAAGCTTTCCTAAACTTTCCTAATATGCGCACATAGTTGAATTTAGAAAGTGATGGGGTGCGCACTAAACAAGCCCAACAGCAATGACGGCCCATCAGCCCAAAGCCCAAGGAAGAGTATGAGTTCGGCATTACCAAAGAGTTCGGCCTCAGCCTACAGCTCGGTAAAAGCCAACCTATCAAGCTCTACTCTCAGATCGGCAACCAAAGCAGGAGTATGAGTTCGGCATTACCAAAGAGTTCGGCCTCAGCCTACAGCTCGGTAAAAGCCAACCAATCAAGCTCTGCTCTCAGGTCGGCATCAAGCTCTACTCAAAGATCGGCAACCAAAGCAGTTCGGTCTCAGTATTCGACCGAACAAGGAGTTAGTGGACCCATACAGGATGTCCAACGCACCCACTACCACGTGGTGTCAACTCAGGCCACGATCGTAGGCCATGACCTACGCTACATCCACGATCTTAGGCCATGACCTACACGACATCCACGACTTAGGGTGGAGATGCAAGCCACGATCTTAGTTCCATATATAATAGAACTTAGATCTGATATGAGGAGGTTGGAATCTCTCTAGAGAAAAAGTCATATAGCAAGTCTGTGTTGTAAGCTGTAATTCGCAGATCAAGCAATACAAACCTGCCCCCATTTCTCCCCGTGGACGTAGATTTACCTCAGTAAATCGAACCACGTAAAATTTCCGTGTCGTAATTTATTTTTACGAGCATTCATCATCATCAATAATTCGCGGATTCATCACTGGCGCCGTCTGTGGGAAGCAGAGAACCAAATTTGTGATAAAGCGAATTTTTGACCATTTTTTCCACCCAAAAAATGCATACCAGATCGCAGAGTACCCGTATTCCTGCCCGTGAGAACCAGGAGGAAGCCAATCCATCCCATAGGTCTGGAAAACAGCCTAGGGATAAATCCACCACCAGTTCTCATGGCGGAGGAACAAGCCGCTCCAAAAATCGTCCCACTGAGTCCTCCCAGCAGCCCGATTTGAACGAGGCTGTCAAGCTGTTCTTGGCTGAAAAGCAGGAGGAATTCTTAACCTTCCTGCAAAAAAGCCAAAAGCAGCCGGAGACGAAAACGGCGGATTCTCCCTCTCCCTCCATACGAGACAGTCACTACCGCAGTAGTGTCATGTCTTCCAGGAGAAAGAATCCTCGGTACCGGAATCACAGGAGAACTCCATCTCCTCCATACCGAAGAAATGTCGGGTTCGCCGTGTACGGAGCATTGAGGACTCCGTTCTCGGACGATATTACCCGAACTCCCCTACCACAGAACTACCGAACTCCGTCGATAACCTATGACGGACTCGTGGATCCTCATGATTTCTTGGGACGCTATCAATATAACATGGCGAACCAGGGTCTCAACGAGGTCCACATGTGCAAGCTGTTTCCCGAGCTGCTCATCGGGAACGCAAGAAGGTGGTTCGATAGCCTCCCCCAAGGCAGCATTAGATCTTACCGAGATCTAATGGACGCATTCCATAGGAGGTTCTTTCAGAAAGCGGAAGTCCGAATCACTTCGGCTCAGCTGCTTTCCATTCGTCAAGGTCGCGACGAAAAAATCAGCGACTTTATGACAAGATTCCACAAGGAATGCCTGCAAGTAGACGATCTCAACGATCTGCTTGTCATCTCGGCATTCCAAAATGGAATCCTGCCCGGAGCTCTCTACAGGAAGCTCGTTGAGTGCGGTCCGCAGACAGCTCAGGAAATGTGGGACATTGCGGACCAGTACTCCCGGGCCGATGAGGCAGACCGTCGCAAACGGTCGTTAGACAGCTCATCGTCCCGAGGAGACAGAAGGAAGCCCGATCATAGCGATCAGGGGCATCCTCGCCGGACTCCATTTGAAAGAATTCAAAAGGCTCCGGTACAAGACAGATTGGGACCCCGTCTCAATCCCGAGAAGCCGCCCGCTCAGTTCGTACCGCTGAACAAGCCGAGAGCGGAAATTTTCGAACTGCACTCTGACCTGTTCGAAAAGCCAAAGCGGATGACGAAATCAGCCGCGCGCCGACCCCGGGATAACTACTGCTCCTACCATCAAGACCACGGTCACGATACCGAGGAGTGCAGAAACTTGGCTGCAGGTATCGATGTTCTTGTGAAGGCAGGGACATTGAAAAAATACCAAAGCAAGCAGTCAAAGAAGAATAAAAAGCAGAGAGGTGCGAACTGCGCTCCTCAAGATCCGAAAAGGCAGCCGGATCCCGAAGACGATGACGAGCCGCAATATGATGGAGTAATCCAGACTATCGACGCTCTCCCTGCCGGGAAGACCAAGTCGTCCCTGAAGTCAGAGCGCAGAGGCTCCAATCGAGAGGAGCCAACGCATAAAAGGCTGAAGCAGGACGAAGTGATTACGTTCTCGGATGCTGATCCCGTCCCGGCCATCTCTCCTCACCAAGACGCCATTGTCATCCAAGCCGGAGTGGCAAACAAACTAATCCACAGGGTGTTTGTGGATACAGGTGCGTCGGTTAGCATTCTTTTTAAAGAGTGCTTCGACAAACTAGAAGTGGACCCAGCTCGGCTCAGTCCGGCTCCGCTTCCCCTGAAGAGTTTCGCCCAGGAGGACACCCGCCCTGAAGGTATTATCAGCCTTCCGATCACGGTGGGGAAAGCGCCTACTAGCTCCAGTACGATGATTGAGTTCTTTGTGGTAAAAGCTCGGTCTCCGTACAACATCATCCTGGGAAGAGACTGGCTCAACGCAGTTCGGGCCGTTTGCTCTACTTATCATCTCACCATCAAGCTCCCCACTAAAGGGGGGATAGCGGTCATCCGAGGTGATCAAAAGAGAGCAAAAGAGTGTCTGCAGATTGCGCTTAAAAGTGCCGAGCAATCAGATCGGCATCATCAAGCATAGCAATCACAGCAGCCGGAGTCAGAGGCAAGCGAAATTACCGAAGTCACACCAGAGCCGAACTCAATGACCGTTCAGTTATACGAAGATGATCCATCCAGAACGGTCAAGATCGGTTTCGCGGGAACGCCTCTACTTCGGGAAAAAACCATCCAGCTCCTCAAGGAGTACAAAGACGTCTTTGCATGGTCTCCGTTGGACATGACCGGAGTGTCCCCCGAGGTAATCACTCATCGTTTAAATATTGATCCTTCGGTCCGGCCGATAAAACAGAAGCAAAGACTCTTTGCGGCAGAACGAAGTCAAGTCATCCATGACGAAGTCCGTCAATTATTGAAGGCGGATGTGTTATTCGAAGTGAAGTATCCTTCGTGGGTAGCCAATCCTGTCATGATCAAGAAAAAGGAAGGAGGATGGCGGATGTGCATAGATTTCACCGATCTAAATAAGCACTGTCCCAAAGATTGCTATCCCCTTCCGAACATAGATAAAAAAGTAGAAGCTTTGATAGGCTTTGAAATTTTTTGTTTTCTTGATCTATACAAGGGATACCATCAAGTTTTAATGGATGAGATTGACGCTTCAAAAACGGCCTTCATTACTGATTTCGGCATTTTCGCTTATAAAAAGATGCCATTCGGTTTAAAGAATGCCGGAGCCACTTATCAAAGGATGGTAGACAAGCTTTTTCGGCACCTGATTGGAAAGGAGGTCGAAGTGTATGTTGACGATATAGTCGTCAAAAGCAAAAGCACTTCGGAGTACGAGCACAACCTCAAGTCCACTCTCAACGTGCTCAAGAAAGCCAACCTCAAACTTAATCCCCAAAAGTGTACCTTTTTGGTAGATTCGGGAAAGTTTCTGGGTTGTTGGGTTTCAAAGGACGGACTCAAGGCAAACCCCTCAAAAGTTCAAGTCGTTCAGAACATGGCAATGCCGAAGTCCATACATGACGTGCAAAGGCTAACCGGATGTCTAGCCGCACTGAATCGATTCCTTTCCCAAGCAGCCGAAAAGCAACTGCCGTTCTTCAAGGTGTTGAAAAAGGCACCAAAGTTCGAGTGGGGAGCCGAGCAGAAAAAGGCCTTTGACGAGCTCAAAAGTTACCTAGCCGAGCTTCCTATTCTCTCTGCTCCAACCGAAGCCGAAGTAATATTCTTATACTTAGCGGCATCGGATCAAACCATCAGCGCGGTGCTTGTACGAGAAGAAGGCCTAAAGCAGCTTCCCATCTATTTTACAAGCCGAGCATTAAGAGGTCCAGAAACCAGGTATCAACCTCTGGAAAAGATTGCTCTGGCATTAGTAAATGCAGCAAGGAGACTGCGGCCATACTTCTATGCTCACAAGGTATGCGTCTTAACTGATCTGCCACTTCGGCAAGTGTTGACCAAACCAGAAGCATCAGGCAGAATCGCCAAGTGGGCTATAGAGTTGGGAGAGCACACAATTGAATATCTACCTCGGAAAGCCATCAAGGGACAAGCCTTGGCAGATTTTCTTGCAGAAGCAAAGTTCGATCAAGCAATTCCTGTTATTGCCGAACAGAAGAATTCTGCCAATGCCGAGCTAGCACAGCCCTTGGAATCCGAAGTAGAGCCGCCGGACTGCTGGAGCGGATTCGTAGATGGAGCTTCAAACAAAATGGGAAGTGGAGCTGGTATTTTACTTGTCGCTCCCGACGGACACGAGGTAACCTACTCACTTCGGTTTCTATTCCCCACTACTAATAATGAAGCCGAGTACGAAGCCCTCCTGGCCGGACTCCAGTTAGCGCAAAGTCTGCTCGTCAAATCTCTCAAAGTCCATTGTGATTCACAAGTCATAGTAAATCACATGTTGGGTACAAGTGAAGCTCGTGACGAGAGAATGAAGAAGTATTTGGACAAAGCGCAAAACATCAGCCGAAGTTTCTCCTATTTTCGGATAATCCGCATTCCCAGAGCGGAAAATAGCCGAGCAGATACCTTAAGTAAGTTGGCCTCAGATCCGAGCTCAAAGGTGGAAGAATTAATGCATCGAAGCATTGATGAAGCCGAGGTACATTCAGTATCCAGCTCGCCGAACTGGATGACGCCGATCTTGCGGTATCTGGATCAAGGACAATTGCCCGAGGATAAGAGAGAAGCTCGGAAGATCACGTGCCGAGCACTTCGGTACGAACTTCATGAAGGAGTCCTCTTTAGAAAGTCTTACCTCCAGCCGTTGTTGCGGTGCGTAGGACCAGAAGAGACGGACTACATCCTCAGAGAAGTTCATGAAGGATCGTGCGGTAGCCACATCGGATCCAGAGCTTTAGCTACAAAAGTTCTGAGATGGGGATATTATTGGCCAACCATGGTACAAGAGGCAGTGCAGCTCGTCAAGAAGTGTACGAAGTGCCAAATTCATGCAAATGTCCCAAGGATGCCGCAGACCGATCTATACACTATGCAAAGCCCTTGGCCTTTCATGCAATGGGGCATAGACATAGTGGGACCACTTCCTCAAGCTCCTCGGCAAATGAAATTCCTTATCGTTGCCGTGGACTACTTCACGAAGTGGGTGGAGGCTGAACCATTAGCTACGATAACGAGCTCAAAGGCATTGGACTTCGTCTGGAAGAACATAGTGTGCCGATTTGGCATACCCCACATCCTCATCTCGGATAATGGGACTCAGTTCACCGACAAGACGTTCAAGAATTGGTGCCAAGAGCTGAACATTCAACAGCGGTTCACTTCGGTCTCCCATCCCCAAGCAAACGGACAAACGGAAGTAACGAACCGGATTCTGGTGAAAGGGTTAAAAGCTCGGTTAGAACAAGCCAAAGGACAATGGGTAGAAAATCTCCCTCAAGTCATATGGTCCTACCGAACTACACCCAAAACCTCCAACGGTGAAACTCCGTATAGTCTGGTGTACGGCACTGAAGCCGTAATTCCGGTGGAGATCGGCGTACCCAGTCCCCGAACTCTAAATTTCTCCTCAGAAATGAATGACGACGGACTGAGAGCAGAACTAGATCTCGCCGAAGAAAGAAGAGAATTGGCGTGCATAAAAGCAGCCAAGTATAAGGAGCAAGTAGCCCGGTATTATAACCAAAGGGTGAAAAAGCTTCAATTTCAAGTGGGAGATCTCGTCTTGAGAAACAACGAAGTAAGCCGAGCAGAAAAGCTGGGCAAACTCGAACCCACATGGGAGGGTCCATATCGGGTGTCAGAAGTCCTCGGCAAAGGGTCTTATAAATTGACTCACATGTCAGGAGAACAAGTACCCCGAACATGGCACATCTCCAACCTCAAGAAGTTCCACTTGTAAGAGACAGTCCGGTCAGTCCGTCTCGTGTCTAGTTCGGTCATAGGGGTATATGTTTTTATTTGTTCGTTTCTTACTTGCACCTTTTACTTGTCGTTTTTTAAAAAAAAAGTTTAAAGTTTTTTTTCTTTCATCTTTTTCATTTTTTCTCTATGTGTTTTGTCTCTGTGCTTGTCGTCTCTTACAAATGGTACCAAGGTATATCGTTCTTTAAAGACTGATCCCCTTTTTAGATCGATTATTAAAGACTATTGTGAGTCCAAGCTTCTAAGGAGGATATAAGACCACAATTCAGCTTAACAAGCAGTCCGTCTGAAACGAACTGCAATAAGCCAACGATTGTGAGTCCGAGCTTCTAAGGAGGATATAAGACCACAATTCAGCTTAACAAGCAGTCCGTCTGAAACAAACTGCAATAAGCCAACGATTGTGAGTCCAAGCTTCCAAGGAGGATACAAGACCACAATTCAGCTTAACAAGCACTTCGTCTGAAACGAACTGCAATAAGCCAACGATTGTGAGTCCAAGCTTCTCAGGAAGATACAAGACCACAATTCGGCTTAAGAAATAAGCACTTCGTCTGAAACGAACTGCAATAAGGGAAAGTCCGATCCACGCGATAAACCTCGCCGAATTAGGACGACCAAGTTCGGTCAAAGAAGTTTACCTCATAAGACCGGGGACGACCATGTCTAGTCAAAGAGGTTTACTGCATAAGACCACTTCGGTTAACTGGGAAAGTCCGATCCACGCGATAAAACTCGCCGAATTAGGACAAGGGAAAGTTCGATCCCGGCGACAAAAATCGCCAAATTAGAACACAAACCAAGTCCGGTCAAAGATGTTTATTTCATCAGACCAAAGACGAGTCCGGTCAAAGATGTTTATTTCATCAGACCAAAGACGAGTCCGGTCAAAGATGTTTATTTCATCAGACCAAAGACGAGTCCGGTCAAAGATGTTTATTTCATCAGACCAAAGACGAGTCCGGTCAAAGAAGTTTACTTCATAAGACCAAGGACCAAGTCCGGTCAAAGAAGTTTACTTCATAAGACCGAGGACAAGTACGATGAAATTTTTTCGCTAAGCTGTAAATACAGTGTTAGAAGCGAAAACAAAATTTCATTTTTCAAATCTTGTTCGGCATACAACTCCGCTACCCTACAAAATGGCGTTACGCTATTACAAAGGACTATTCTACTGTCCAGGGTTGCTGAAGTTAAGCCACCTATCTGCAAAATCCTCTGGAAGCCGAGTTCGGTTGTTCCGAGCAGATGAAGAATAAGCAGGTCGACGAGATGCTATCCTCGACCCAACGCCTCTTCCCCGAGCCCGAGAAGTCCTAACACCTCGGCGATGAAGAGTCTCTGCAATAAGCATCTGCTGATCTTGCTCGCTCATAGTCACAACTCCTCGGCGAATTTCAGTCCGTCCCTGTCTTGACGATTCCGGTTGCTCCTGAGCCCGTTCTCGTCTTGACGTTTCCGGCTGTTCCGGAGTTCGTTGTTGACTGGGAGTAGGATTTTGAACAAGGGAACCAGAGGTTTGATCTGGAGTGCGAGCATCTGTTGGCACGATATGCCGAAGGAATCTTTCTATGGAGGGGCGCCGAGAAAGAACAATGTTGTACCGAGAAGCCCAGCGCCGCAATGATTTCACAACTTGTTGGCAAGCCGAGCTCTCCAGCGCATTGTTCCTCCGGAGTACATGATATTCCTCCCACAGTTCGTCAACTCGACTCTGAACATCTGATATGGTCACTCCCCCGCGCACACGGATGTAATCCTCGTACGCAGTCCTCTCAGCAATGGTCGTATTCAGCTCGGCCTCCAGATCCTTCTTATCGGACTCTAAGTCCTTATTATCGGCCTCCAGCTTCACTAAACGAGCCAGAAGCTCGTCATTCTTCGTCTGATCGGCTATAGCTCTTTTCTCAGCTTCATCTAAAGCTGAAGAGTACAGCCGTTTCCAGTGAAGTATCTCCATCTCCTTGAGTACAAAGCAGCTATATTAGTTCGGCAGCTGTACCGAGCAGATAGTAAAATACAACAGGAGTAAAGGCGAGTACGAAAAGCTATAAGAAGACAAGTGTAGAGAATTTTTCATTCACAAGGAAAATTTTTTACACTAGGAGGGCTTCAAGGCCATTTTACAAGGAAGAAACCAGAGTAAGAGAAGGGAGACGAAATCATACTCCGCCAGCTTCGTCTCCGGCTCCTCGCTCTGGTTCAGCTTCTTTCTCCTGAGCTACCTCAGCCTCGGCCTCGCATCCTGCCGGCCTCGCCTCCGCCTCCTGATCGGCTTCCTTCTCCGGATGCCCGGCCCGCTCGACTTCGGCCTCCGGCTCCAGCGGCTCGGCCTCACCCTCTCCGTTGTAAGTCGAAGCGGGTGAAACGGGTCCCACGGAGGCAAAGATAGCCTCCAGGTTCTCGTCCCGATCAGCTCGACAACTCCGGACTCGGTCTGCAGAAAGCAGGACCGAGGATGAAGCGAGCTCCTCAAGGAGCGGCAGATTCTGAAGCCGAGCTGCTATCTCTCGGCTGTACAGAGGCAGCACGACGTCGGCCCCCTGCTCGCCCTTATCGGTAATTAGCCTTACCAGACTACCGACAAAGGCCGAGAACTGGCTGCTCAAAAAGAGTTTCTCCGTGTAAACACGGAGAGCCTCCCCCTGGGCAGCCACGGCGGCAGCCTCCTTCTGAGCCTCCCGGTGCTTCGTCTGCTCTTGCAGGATGATGAGCTGGTTTTTGGCTGACCGGGCTTCATCCTGAGCCGAGATCCTAGCAGCTCGGGCCCTCTCAAATTTGGCCTCAGCCTGTTCGGCCAGACTACGAGCAAGATGCAACTCCTTCTGCATCTCCTCGTAGTCGTGGGACGCTTTGGAGAGCTCCACGGAGACGAGCTTGGCTCTCTGAAGATGAACAAGGAAAAAACTCAACAGAATGGCCATCAAAAAATGTGGAAAAGAAGCCAAGTCAGAAAGCTTACCTCCACAAAATTCGTCGGCCATTGAAAAGGCTCAGGGACGTGTTCCGGGATGTCTGCAACCACCTCGGAGATGACCAGGTCTTTCCCCGGCACTCTTGGGGACTCATGAAATTTCCCCTTCCCTTTAGCCGAATACGACTCCGGCTCTTTCGGATCCGAAGAAGAGGTTTTTTGCCTCTTCGGATCCTTCTCGGCTTCAGACGCCGAGCGAGGGGCTCTCTGCCTCTCCGGCTCCACAAGCTCGGAGGACTTTCGGATAGCCTTATTCAGCATGTACACTGCCAAAAAGCAAGAAAGCAAGGTTAGTTTTCTTCGCTAAAGCAGTAGAGCATAAAGATAAAGAGAAATCCTCACCCTCGGCCTCTTCGTCCGAAGACGAGATGTCGAACACGACGTCGCCCTTGACGAGCTCAGACTCCGTGTATTGTTTCCTAACTATGGGAATCTTGTTGAGCTCGCCATCGAGCTCGTCCAACGGTTCAGGCCGAGGATGACGGATAACGGACTTCGGCCCTCTCCAGGGAAAACTAGGAGCCGCGGTCCTATCATAGTAGAAGAAGCGGTTTTGCCACTTCGGCCACTTCGTTTTACAAAAGGCCCTAAAGGGCTGTACAGGGATCAAGTAAAACCAAGACCCCTTCCTCTTAAATTGAAAGAATTTAAGGATCGCCTTCAAAGACAAATCCCTTCCTAACCTACGGAGTTCGGCAGCAAAGGCCGACAAGTGCCTCCAAGAGTTCGGAGTCACCTGGCCTAAAGGAAGCTGAAAAAAATCTAGTAAATCTATAAAGGCAGAAGGGAGGGGGAAACGAAGCCCGCATTCTAAGCAGGCCTCGTACACGGTGGCGTAACCCTCCGGCGGGGAGTCAGCCCTATGATCACCGTCAGGTACCACCGCCTTCCCCCCAGGAAAAAAGTATTTTTCGGGTAGGGACATCACAGTATCCTTACTCAAAATACTATGGAAATACTCTACGGTCTTCTCCCCGGACTCTTTCCGGCCAGAAGACCCCTTACCGCCTCTCCTAACGCTACCCGACTCCGAAGAAGAAGAAGAAGACATTTTTCTTACTTTTTGAAGGTGAAGAAAGTCTGAAGAAATTCTTGAAAGCGGAGAGAGAATCTTCGCAAAAAAGAGAGAGTGCAGAAGAAGCAGTCGCAAAAGTGCTTCAATGATGAAGAAAGGAGGTATTTATCAGGTTCGGCGAAGATTTCAAAATCGTCGCACCGTTTCGAATCCAACCTTTTCAGGATTCAACGGCCGGATTTTACTGTCGCATTTAATGCAGTCACGCGCAAGGCACGTCCCCTGACATCAGCCTCCCCCTTGCCTTTATCCAGAATGCCGAAGTGACTCACTTCTCCGAAGTGATTCACTTCGCCCTTCGGGGGGGGTAGTGATGGGGTGCGCACTAAACAAGCCCAACAGCAATGACGGCCCATCAGCCCAAAGCCCAAGGAAGAGTATGAGTTCGGCATTACCAAAGAGTTCGGCCTCAGCCTACAGCTCGGTAAAAGCCAACCTATCAAGCTCTACTCTCAGATCGGCAACCAAAGCAGGAGTATGAGTTCGGCATTACCAAAGAGTTCGGCCTCAGCCTACAGCTCGGTAAAAGCCAACCAATCAAGCTCTGCTCTCAGGTCGGCATCAAGCTCTACTCAAAGATCGGCAACCAAAGCAGTTCGGTCTCAGTATTCGACCGAACAAGGAGTTAGTGGACCCATACAGGATGTCCAACGCACCCACTACCACGTGGTGTCAACTCAGGCCACGATCGTAGGCCATGACCTACGCTACATCCACGATCTTAGGCCATGACCTACACGACATCCACGACTTAGGGTGGAGATGCAAGCCACGATCTTAGTTCCATATATAATAGAACTTAGATCTGATATGAGGAGGTTGGAATCTCTCTAGAGAAAAAGTCATATAGCAAGTCTGTGTTGTAAGCTGTAATTCGCAGATCAAGCAATACAAACCTGCCCCCATTTCTCCCCGTGGACGTAGATTTACCTCAGTAAATCGAACCACGTAAAATTTCCGTGTCGTAATTTATTTTTACGAGCATTCATCATCATCAATAATTCGCGGATTCATCAGAAAGTATAATACAAAGAATATAAAAGGACTCCTGACGAACCAACAACATTAGTCTCCACTTTTTTTAACATATTCTGTGTAACATTTTCATTATTTGTATATTTTTATTTTTAAAGTTGATAGTAGAGCTTATAATTTTTTAAATTTCTAATTTTTCAAATAAATTTTAATTATAATTTCAAATAGATTTTTTTGGTAAAATAAATCACAAAATAATTTAAAATTCTAAGCAAAAGAATATCTTATGAGGTTGTAACACACAATTAAACTGGAAGATATAAGTTGAATTATTTTATTGGTAAAAGCTATAATTAAAAAAACTACACATGAAATGTGGGAACTTATCTAAAATGTTAGCCAGTTAATTACAACTAGAGTTATACTAGTAATATTCTTTTAAGAGAATAGTCCCATAATTTTTATTTAATGTGGAGAGCAAGTTATTTTTTGGAATAAGATGTGGAGAATTTTGATGTCAGAATCAATGATATGGTTTAAAGTTTTTTTTGTGTATTTTCAATTAGTTTCAGATTATTTCTGTACAATTTCTTCCTTGATTACTTTATTTCCTTTTTTGTAGTATTACGTATTTATCTTGTACCTAGTTTCATAACATATACTACTATAAGGTGTTGTTCGATTTGAAAGATTATATCTCAAGATTAAATATGTAGTTTTTTTGGTTCATGAGATTGAATCTCACAACTCAATTCAAGATGGATACTCATGAGCAGTGACAGATGCAAAAATATTTTATGGCAGGGGCAATACAGTAATTTTTTTTAGTTAACATATGCTTCTTTCGTCTTTTAGAAATAGAGATTTATGCGGCGACACGAGTTTCAAAGTGAAATTGGTATAGTATGAAACAAAAATTGATAAACTAGCTGAAATAGTATTGGTCGTAGTGGAACCCACATCATTAGTAGTGTAATATGTAATGAAATGGTTTGCAAAATTTTAAAATGATTAATGAATCAAAATGATAAACATTTGAACACAATACATTTAATAAAAAAAATTTAAATTACAGTGCAACAATTAAAAAGTTTTAATATACTAAAAAGTGAGTACTAATAGAAGTAGAACACGTGATATAGGCGTAGCCAATAGGTACGGGTCTTGAATTTGCAAATTTTACTATTATTATTAATTTAATTAGTCTTGGTTATCTCATCTTCTTTCTCAAGTAGCAAAACAACCATTTTTTTTAAAACTTCCTTCTTCTGCAATTTCAAATTTCAGCCCATTATTCTTATTCAATCTTTTACATTTTAGACTTCAGATATAATAGTTTAGATAGGGCTAAAGACATATTTTTAGAAATTTCGAAATTTTTTAAAGTACAAAATATAAAAAAAAATGGGGAGGGTTTAAGTCCTTTCTCCCTTGGTTGTGTGTGCGCCAATACTCATGAGATAATTAGTCATGGCCAACCCCCTCCAACTAAAATAGTCTCAAAACTTAATCCTAGATTATATTTTGATAGTATTATTTTATCTAGCAAATCGAACACCACTTAAGCCTACTATCTTTAAATTTTTAGTAATTATTCAATATTATAATGTTTTCACAAAAGTTTAAACGGAACAACAGTTCCACTAGTGGGACTATGTTCCAAAACTCACAAAAAATAAGGATAACTGTCTTAAAAGTCACAAACTTTCACCAAATTCCGATTTTTTCCGCGAACTATAAAATTGGCGTATAATGTCACGAACATTGCCGGGTTGCTAGTATCTCCCATTTTGACCCGACCCTATGGTCTCTGGATGAAAATTAGCATACGTGTGATAAGTCGCATTCTAGGCCTTGGTTACTGGTCAGTATAACGTGCATAATTAGATTATATTTGCAAAACAATTGCTAAAATGTGCAGGAAAGGGTTCCAGTCAGTATGAAAAAGGTTCGGATAACTCAGGTGAAAAGAACGCCAGAAGGGTACGCTACTGACCAAGATTGCATGCCAAAAAGGTTCGAGATGAAGAAGAAGGATTGCTGGGAAAGATCAACCACAAACAAGGGCAAAAGAGTCATTTCATGAGAAGAGTCTACCCTAAAAATCAAGGGTAGACCTCCCTATAAAAGCAAGCCACTTGGAGAGAGAATTATCATCAACTTCTACGCTTAGTTAGAATTCTCTCTCTCGGTAGATCAGTTCCTTCAGCATTGTCCTACATCTTCTCATTCCTCGCCATAGCCATGGTCACCTGAAGTTCCATCAGTTCGCCGGAGATTCGCTTTCTCTCATTCCAGCCAGTTCGTTGCGTAGTGATAGCAGTTTCATCGCCCGGAGTGGCAAAACAATCTTTATTTGCTTTCTTAGTTAATCTACTTGTTTTTCTTTCGTTGGATCTGTTGCATTTCCACTACTTGATAGCTTTTGAAGTATTTCGTTTAGATCCGAACGTTTTATTGCAATGAAGTTTATTTTACGCATCTCTTTGGGTTTGATTCTATTTCATTCTGCCTAGGTAGCTTAGATCTAGAAGTTGCAGTGATTTCTAAGTGTTGGAGCATGTTTTTATTTTGAAGTTGATCGATCTGAGATTATGGGTTTAGTTTACTGTTAGATTTAGATTTGAAGTGCTTAAGTGCGAAAGCTTAGTTTACGTGATTTCTGTCACCTTGCATGTCACCCAGTAGCTGATTTTGTTTCGCTGGATTAAACTTCGATTTTAGAGTTTTAATTGTGAATCTGATTTGTGAAGTTTGTTAATCTGAAATTCTCGTTCATGTCATCTGAGTTGTTTGATTTGTGCTCATACTTGTTGGAGAAGACAATGTCCACATCCAAATTTGGGACCACTTTTACTTTTTAGTTACTTTTTGCTTTTGTCCTTTGCTTTTCTGCTGTACCCTACAGATCTGACAGTCTAGCCACCTAACTACCACTTATTCTCTATTATTCCGTTTAGCCTTTTATAGTAACCATCTACTTTCCACATGTTCCCGAAACACCTTGTCCCTCATTCTCACGTACACGGTTACATGTCTTCCACCTTCTCACCTACCAGTCAGTAGAGTACCATCTTTAATTCCCGTCTAGGTAGAATCTCAATTCAAGCGTGGTAGCTAACCAACCCCTTCCAGAATATCACCACAATTACCAAAGCGCATTCATCTCTGTGGGATTCGACCCTTACCTCCACTATACTATTCAGTAGAAGTGGGTTGAGGAATTTCTTTGATACCAGGTTCAGGCTTAGCCGGGGTTTCTATCCTGATCAGTAGGATACATCCTTGCTTAACACGACACCTGCACAACCTGCAGCTCATCAACGTGGCTAGCCTGAAAGCTGACATGGAGATCGCCGGGAAATTCATAAAATGACGTCGTTTTCTACAGCTAAAACGATGTAGTTTTATGTACAAACCCACTGCGGGTGGTAAAATTTTCCGGCTGAATGGGTGGCGCCGCCGCCGGAGGAGGTTGCAAAGAGGGTGGTGAGGGAGGGTGAAGCTTTGAGGGAGAGGAGATCGAGCAGGAGATTTTACAAAGATTTGGGTTTGATGAATCCCGTCTCGCCGCCCGAGCCGCCTCTGCTACCGGCGGAGGAAGCTCTGCTGCCGGAATTTGAAGAAATTGAGAAACGGAGTCGGGAAAGAGCACGGAAAAAGGAAGATGAGTAGAAGACAGATTTATAAACGTGTGAAACAAAGAAATCTCATCGCGACGACGACGCCACAGCCACCATCACCACCTCCGCCGCCTGCACAGAAATGCAGTAAGAGTGAGAGAAGACACGACGGCGTATTCAACATAGTCTCCTTGAATTCTCTCTACAGCAAGAAGAAGAAGAAGAGAGAAAAGAGCGTAGAGAATATGGATTCTCTCCTCCACGAAGCTCCTCTGCCGCTGAGTTTTCGAATTCCGCCTCCGTCGCCGCCTCCTCCACCGGCTCCCTCGCTTCCGCAACCGTCGTCTCCCACACTCTGTTTTTATCCAATAAACCCATAATAAAAAGAACCATAACCGTCAAAGTGGAGATCCTCCCACCATCTCCGCCTTTCCCAATTGCTTACGGTGGCGATGGAGATTTGGGGGATTTGGGTTTGTAGAGAGAGAGAGAGTATGTTAACTAATTCCGATGATGGTGGAGTCGGGGCCGGGATTGGAGTCCCGGGGTTGCCGACGGCGGTAAGGAAGAAGACGAAAAGAGTACACGTAGGGATGAGGAGTGGTGGAAGATGATAAGACACATCATCTTAAAATTTAGCATCCACGTCATCCACTCAACATACACTTGGCAGCCACATCAGTTGAATTCATAGTCGGAAAACCCGCCATGGGATAACGGCAACCGATGGTAAAGTTCGTGATATTATACGCCAATTTTATAGTTCATGGGAAAAATTGGAATTTGGCAAAAGTTTATGACTTTTAAGGCAGTTATCCCAAAAAATAAATATCGACTAAGAATTAGTCCGAATCTCTCAATTATAGTGTGCTAATCTTGAGAATTAGTCCCACAACCATTTTATTAAAATTCTAAATCTTATAAATTAGAACAAATAATTCAACGATGTTTTAAGGGTAACTATTTGATTGGAATAAAACAGAATTAATCCATACTCGACATATAAATACATAGGAATGTAATCAAATGTGTTAACGTTGTCAACAGTTGACACCGTGTTGACATTGTGTTAACATCAACATATTACAAAATAACAGCAACAAAAAATATCAACACAGTGTCAACAGTTGACACCGTGTTGACATTGTGTTAACATCAAAATCTTGATATTTTACACTGTGTTGACATTGTGTTAACGTTGTGTTGAAATATTTGGAATTTGTACAATATATGAGAGCTAAGCATAATGGGTATAATTAATTTATTATCTTTCATCGGGAGGTCCCTCTCTCCCATATGGAGGACCTTCTGGTGGTTCCTCATCATCACTAAGAGGTCCGCTTCCGGAGATGGACCGGAGTCGTATTGGGTAAGAGCATCCACTATAAGGCGGACACTTCCAATAACCCCGCCCCTTTTTTTGTCCACAGCCCCAGTTTATTTGTCCGCGCCCACAAAAAAAGTGTCCGCAGCTATAAGGTGGACACTTCCAATAGCCCCAAAATTTTTAGCCACTTTTCATTTTATTTTTTTTCCGTTTATTTTAAATCAATTATAACTAAAATTATCGGAATGTAAATAATTAGAAAATGAGGTAATTGTGACCGAATATTCGTTGTATTGGAAACGGTAAAATTATACAACGAACATTTAAAAACAATACAAATAAAAACGCCGCCATATCCCGATTCGTCAATGCCGGGTGATTCGTCGTCTCCACCGTGCATTTTTTGAGAGTGAAAGTGTAGAGAGTGAATTAATGGAGAGTGTTTGAAAAGGGTGTAAAATGGGTGGTGGAGGAGAGGTATTTATAATACAATTTTTGAAAATAACTAAAAAAAAAATTCCAGGGGCGGCCGGCGCGCCGATGACCGGGCACTATAGGCGCAGCGAGGCGTGACCGGCGCGTCCTCGCACCCTTATCGCCGGAGGGCCTTCCGCCCCAAAAATGGCGTCCGCTTCGGGGCGGACGCTCCATGCACTATAGATCGGCGGGGCGGCGGCGGATTTGGGGCGGCCGGCGCGCCGCTCCTATAGTAGATGCCCTAAATATCCTATAGGGTAATACCCTACAGAATACCCTCTAGATACGTGTTCCATAGGGTATCTACCGGTAAATACACAAGCTGAAATTATTTGGTTTTATTCCTGAACTATAATTAGGCTTTATTTGATAACTACCACTAATTATACACTATTGGATTCAAAGATATAATACTCCTACTCTTTAATAGTGCCATTGTGTTAACTACCCCCAATTAATTAATTTTTCGTGATTCTTATGATATCAACATAGTATATCAACACAATTGTGACATTGTAAGAGTATTATATTGTCACATAAATATCAATGTATGGACTTTATGCTTTTCTTACTTTTTTTTTATTTTATGTTTGATCATGTTTTATACAATACCAAACTAAAGCAAAATACTTATCACACGTTGGTTGAATTATATGTACCACTTGTGTAATCTAGATCTAACTATATATGCTCTACAATGGAAATTTTGGTGTTACAGTTGTAGCAAAATTGATGTGAATTATTTGAAGACTGAAGCGTTTGTTCGATTACAATGCCCGTTCTCGTCTCTGGTGCCTTATATATTCACGGCAAGCAAGCCTTATTCTAGATCACTAGACGTCATATATAATGAGGAGTACACTAAAGAGAGAAATCTGATGAGTTGATCTTATTTTGTGGCTCCAATGATGCTGGACTTAGCAACATAAGATTCATGTATTCTGCAAGCACCGGAAGCCGTTGACTGTCGTCATAACTATACATGAGGGGCACCATTCTTGCAAGATTAAGAGAAGCTTCTTGAATGGGCCGTGTCGAGTGAATGTTCAGATTGAAACACGCCTTGTTGAGCCGTTTCCATTCTCTTTCTATCATATCTGAGACATGCTCTCGTGCTTGCTCATATGATACGCCCGGTTGATCATTCATGTAGCATTGTATGTATGATCCATCTGTACCATTTTGATGCTCATCCTGTTCAGTTTTCCAATGTGATGATTCTGGTGTTTTATTTAGAGTTAGTCAGACCAAAGATGTCTTTGATTCAAATTTCATTACCTTGGCAGTCCCTAAGTCGTCCCAAAGGCGAAGAATTGCAGCAACGGATGAAATGAGATTGGATATATCATCCAAATTTGCTGCATTGTGACCTAAAAGAAAGAATAAATGGACTAGCACAACATGCACCCCAGAGCTCACCTTTCCATTAGCTAAATACTCACTTGCATTTGGCAAATCTTCTGAGGCAAACCATTTTGCTTCCACTAGAAATGCATTACACAAACTTGCCCACTGCATTGAGATATTGTATAAGCAAACATGGAATAGAGCATGTTCAAACCATCTTGTTGAATTTGAGAAACGTACCGTTTGTTTTAGAGAGTTGATAGGATTGTATCCATGCTTTTCACAAATAGTCCATCCAATTCCGTTTGTGGTATCAAGCAATGACTTGTAACACTGCTTCATGTAGTCTGGCAACATATTCATTGCATCATAGTCCCATCTGTATAAAATTCATCAATATATTTTGTCATTTAATCAAATCATATGAAATTCACATCTTACTATATATGGATAAATTGTCTTACTTTTGAACTGCTTCTGTAAAGAGAGTCAATTCATCTATGGTCCCATAAAGATCAAAAATATCATCAATCAAATAAATAAAAGCAATGGATTTGGAGAGCTGAAGCCTCTGTGAAGAAAGGCTGATATCATCAATCAGCATTGCCATGGACCATGTGTACCATTTACTTGGCTCATTTCTTGCCAGCTTCAGCTCTCTTGTCAACCCTAAATCTTTCCACCACCTGTAATTCATTTTAAAAATTATATATACAAATCCGTTCTTACCATGCTAAATTATTAAGCTGTAAAAAAATAAACCGTGAATTGTGAAAATAGGTATAATAAATCCATTTGCTTACATGGAAAGTTGGCGCAGTTCATCTCTATGAACGTATTTTCCCCGGAGAAAATCCATTTCCGAAAGCTCTGTTAACGTTGTCGTCCATTTATCGATGCCTCTAACATCTCTTTGGAAGTTCAATCTTGCAATGCTTTTGTGAAAAGGGTGCTTAAATCTCATTTCCACAACGTTAGAGCTGGCGTTGGCAGCTAAGTAGTTATGCAGTAATTGGCTGCTAAAATGTTGCGCTTCGTTGAGTATATTTTCTTCTTCGAAACTCAAATGTGTAGCTTCATATAATTCAAGCAATCCCCAAACATCTTGCTTTAGTTCATCTCTGAACTTCCCATCCTGCCCCTTGAAATTGTTGAACACATCTATAAATAAATTGTTAAATATAAGAGTGGAATGTAATGAAGCAAAGTATGCAGTGTTGGGCATGTTTGTTTGTTCTGTTGGTTTTCTATAGCTTTCGTTGGTTGCATTTGTTAGGTGTTTGGATGTGCCAATGCTGGTGTTGTATCAAACAAAAATAGCTTAAACATTGGAGAGGGAATTAACCTGCAGATACATGGTGTCCTCTTTGTCTCAACAGTCGAAATGAAAGAGAAACTTGATGTAGCGATGAATGAAATCCACAAAAATCAACATCTCTTAATTTCAAACAACGCTTCTGCATAATTGCGTCAATCTCCTTCCGGTAATGACCAGCCACGCCTAGCCGTTGGATCGTGTCCACAAATATCATGTTCTCCATTAGATCATCTTCATCTCCCTTAGACTTAACTAAATCCCTCATCTTCTCCAATTTCTCTTCGTATTCACCTACAAAATAGTCCTACACAATAAAGTTGTAACACTACATCTTGAGTCCAAATGGTCTTAAAGAGAAAAAAAAACTTATGTTAGTTAACAAAAGTATAATAGATGCATGTGATTAATCAATCACTAATGTTAGATGTATCTTAAAATTTTAACATATAAAAATGTACTCCCTCCGTCCCTGAAAATTTGTCACTTATTTCCATTTCCGTCTGCCTTAAAAATTTGTCACCTTTCACTTTTACTATTTTTTTAGTGGACCTCATATTCCACTAACTCATTCTTACTCACATTTTATTATAAAACTAATATATAAAAGTAGGACCCACGTGCCACCAACTTTTTCAACTCACTTTCTATTACGTTTCTGCAAGAGGACAAATCATGGGGGACGGAGGAAGTAACAAACTTTACTATACTTCTTTTGACATCACATAAACATGTCATTACTCGAGTTACTAGCTAGTCACAGTGACGGATCTAAGGGGTGGCATCGTGAATCCAATAGTTTCATCAGAACCGAGATTCAGAGCTGCTGTCGAACCCACGGAAGGGTTCCGCTCAGATCGCGTAGGCCACGAGGCAGGGAGACGTGAGATGGGTAGATGCACTCGATCATATTTGCAATTTTTTTCAGATTTGAATTGCAGTGAAATGAAGTAAATATGAAGTGTTAGCATGGGGAATTAGCTAGAATGCTAGATAGTAATTGGACCAAAATACAAGTCAATTATTTGACTCATTAGCCCATTTATTAAGCCTTTATTATTAACTCCTTTATTTGACTCATTAGCCCATTTATTAAGCCTTTATTATTAACTACTTTCTCTAAAAGATGAGACATTTTAGTCCCTCTTTGAATTACTTTCTACTCCATCCGCACATGAAAAATAGAGCACATTTGTCATTTTTGGTTGTCCACGAAAAATAGAGTACATTCAACTTTTCTCTTACCTTTTTTCCCTTCTCTCTTACTAATAATATGGACCCTGCATTTCACTAACAATACTTCTCTCTTACTATTAATATGGACCTCACATTCCACTAACATTTCTTCTCTCTTATTTTTTTTCCCTTATCTCTTACTGTACCAATTCCACATTAAAATTCGTGCTATTTTTTGTGGACGGAGAGAGTATTATAGGAAATATTTTTCTTTCTAAGAAGGACGTGAATACTAATTTTTTACTAACAATATTTCAATAACTTTTTTCTTTCTTACTTTATCCATTGTACATTAAAATTTATTTTTCTATAAAAAGTTATATTTTCAAAAGAAAAAGGGTAATAATGCTATAGACATTCAATATTGAAGTTTTATAATAAAAAAACATAGAATTTAATAATAATAATAATTATAATTATAATAAAATGATAAAAATCAAAAATCACATTCTACTAACTTTTTCAACCCATTTTCTATTATATTTCTTAAAACTCGTACCAAGTCAATTGGGACACTTAATCATGAACTGGAGGAATATTAAATTATTTGTATGATTTGTTTCTTAGTATTTAAAGATATGGATATTCGTAGTAATGAACTATTATGCATAATAAAAGAAAAAGGTTGAGAGATGAAGATAGAATAAAGTAAAAGTGAGTAAAGTAAGAGAGAACAAATTTTCGTTAAAAAAGAAAATGATCAGCTACAATGAAACAACCCAAAAAGGAATACGACTCAGCTACATAGGGACAGATGAAATATCATTTTTTCCAAAACGAATGATCAAAATGAAACGTCTCTACTACAGTGGGACGGGTGGATTAATAATTTAAATATTATACTCCCTATGTCCCCTAAAAATAGAAACTTTTTTCCTTTTTGGCCCGTTCCCTAAAAATAGAAACTTTCTATTTTAGGAAATTTCTTTCTCTCTTATGAGGTGGAACTCATTTTCGACTAACACACTTTTTTTTATATCTCTATTACATTATCAATTTTGCATAACCCGCGTTGTTTGAAAAGTATTTATTTTTTGGCTACGGAAGGAAGTATAATACTAGTATATTGTTAACTCATCATTAAGACGTGTCACTGACTAGACATATTGGCTGTAGTGAAAGAATAGAGATGGAGTAGAATCATCACCTTGAAAATGTTGTCATTGTTGGGATCATCAAAGTGGTAGTCTTGACGTGTTGAAGCTCCTCTTGGGGTAAACCTGCGTTGCACGGAGGATATCCTCCTGGTATTGGCGGATGCCGACTGCCGCTGCGTCGGAGATCTGCAAAATTGGTATTCAGAGAAAGGTGTGTTCATCAACAAACTACACATTTTAATTAACCTAATTTAGGACCTGCGTTTCATTCTTATTGAATGTGTTTGTTGTATATATCCTCTCACATAGCATTCTAGAAAACACTCAACCAACATTTAAAACTCGTGTCCTAAAATATTAGGCATGTTTTTGCCTAATGGACCGATTATATTTTATTTCTGTTCAATTTAAATTTTATTATTAAGGGGAAAATTGATTATTCCCAATAAATGATTAAAAGTACTACCTCCCCCGTCCCATAAAATTATATTCCTTCCGTTTCCCAAAAAATAGAAACTTTATAAACGACACGGATTTTAATTCAAAATTGGTAAAAAATAAAAGAGAGGAAGATAAAAATAGGGAAAGTAAGAGAAAAAGTAGAGGTCCATTTCCTAAAATAAAGAGTTTCTACTTTCAGAAAATGGACTAAAAAGAAAGAATTTCTACCGTTAGGAAGGGGGAGTACACTCTTTTCATTTTTATCTGTCTGATAAAAATAGTGGCAATTTCTTTCTCTCTAATGAGGCAAACCACATTCTCCATTATTCACTTTAATAATTTTTTTCTTTTTATCTTTTTTTATTTTATTTTATCAATTATAAAAACCTATTAATTTCAAAAGTTTTTATTTTAATGAGAGGAAGAAAGTATATTTTTATTCATCATGAACTAGGATCGTGATTCCTTAAAAACTCATTCAATATGAATATATAGAACTAATTTGGACTATTGGGTTAGAAAATAGATGATCTAGCATTATTATTTTTATGTATATTATGGCTATTGGATTAGAAAATAGATAATATAGCTAGAACATCTATAGTTAGAAAATTTAGGTGGAAATTTCGGTAGTAATTTAGAAAATATTATTTCTATGTATATCATGGTCATTAATATTATATATAGGGAGTGTTATATTGGTAACTCTACGTCTAATTGTTAACTACAACTTAATTAGATGCATTAGATTATTAAATATAGGGTTAAGATTTGTTAGACAAAAATATCAATGCTAAGGAGGTGTTTGGTTTGGCAAATAAGAGTATTAAATGCCCAAAAACTAACATTTTCTCATGTTTGGTTTGGTGAATATCATTTCAATCGGGCCTCCATTAGGTAAATCTACGTCTAATTGTTAACTACAACTTAATTAGATGCATTAGATTATTAAATATAGCGTTAAGATTTGTTAGACAAAAATATCAATGCTAAGGAGGTGTTTGGTTTGGCAAATAAGAGTATTAAATGCCCAAAAACTAACATTTTCTCATGTTTGGTTTGGTGAATACCATTTCAATAGGGCTTCCATTAATGAGTCCGGCCCACATCATTTATGCACATTTCATTAGTTAGGGTATCTCCCAAATTTTGAAAGAAATGTTTTCTGCCTCGGAGTGTTAAGGCTACCCGCAACGCGTCATGCGGGTGGCCCGTAATCCGTCACGCCGGGACGAGACGGCGGCGTGACGTGTTGGAATAAAACCAAATCCAATAGTTTAACTTTTATATGATCATCTCCCACACAATACACTAGAATAGTCCAATAATTTAACTACACAATACACGGAATTAATACTGTTTCATCGTAACCTTGTACAATTTCTGAAAGCAATGCTCTGTGTTACAGAATAGTCCAATAAAAACTGTTTGATGATTTCCTCAATGAGGAGTACACAATTTATAAGAAGCTGCAACTAACCACTACTACGAAAGGGAGACGTGCTATCTATCCACTAAAGGAAATGGGAAAATGCAATGCTATCCTATCCTATCCTATCCACTACTAGGAAATGGGAAAAATACAATTCTATGAATAACCAACTAATTAACCATCAGAGAACACGTTCAGTCATGCGTGGCGGTTCCTGAACCCAACATGCAATCCTTCAAATACGTGGGCTGTTTTCCAGCATGGGCTGATCGACGATCGGCTTCTGCTATCGGGCCTCCGATTGGATTCCTAAGTGCAGCTGCCTGCTCCGTTTCTTCAACTGATGGATGTTGGGTCTGAATCAGTGGGCTCTCGGTAACACCCCCCTTTGGTTGAAGAAGCATCTTGTCCTCAAGGTGAAGATCAGGAAATCGAATGAGTAATTGCTCAATGGGTTCTTAGTGTTAGAATTTTTGGGCTTCCACATGACTAATTTAATGTGTATGGCTATCTTTTAGTTGCCCAATTAAAGTGATCTATTAAAGATTAAAATTTGGGCTAAAGTGTATTTATTTGTTATGGAAATAAGTATAGATACCATATGAGATTTTCTATTTGATGAGGGACCGAATAGAAAATAAAGGGGTTTATATTTATTATAAATATAAGCTAGGGTTATGGTCCCCAGACGTCAGAAGAACGTTCAATATCTCTGTATTCTCTCGGCAGACTATTGTGAAGGACGTCTCTGATCGTTTGGAAGATCCATAGCCGCTGCAAAGCAATTCCACCGTTTAATTCGTTATGGATCAAGGTACCCTTCCGCTCTACAGTTTATGCTTCTTCTCCGTTGTTCTTGGTTAATCATCATAGAGAGCTTTATGTAATTGTTCACTCAATTATTCCAACAAGTGGTATCAGAGCCACTTTATTGATGATTCTCTGAGAATTGGGAATGGGAGAATTAGGGTTTTATATTCTTATTCGAATTTTGGAATCCAAGAAATTAATTTTCTTGACATAAGGCTTTGTGGTAGAATTACCAATTTCTATGTTGATCGCTTGTATGGAGAATTGAGAATTACGTGCACTGAAATTGTGTTTATGGAAATCGGTTTATACACCTATTGATGCAGACATACAGTGGGAGGGATGAATTGATAATTCGATTTGTTTATATGGAATAAAGGTTTATGAATTGATTTCTCAATTCTTCATTGTATGATGATCACGCTTAATTTAAGTTTGCGCATATGATTGTTAATTCTTCCTTTTGCGAAGAAGTTATAATTTGGGCATGTAAATAATCGTGAAATTACAATTGAGATTTTATTTTTGGTTTTGGTGAATTAAAATTTACCTTTGCAATTTCACTTATACATGTATGCACAGTACCGAGAGTTTTCCTTTTGCTAGATGAATTGTGATGTTTGGTTTTGCAAAATTGAGGCCTACTGTGTCAAGTATGGGCTTTCGATTCTGCACGCATGTCTTTAGTTAACGGGTTGAGAGTTCAATTATGGGCAAATCAAGCTTTGTGTGGTTTTATTATTGAGAACTGCCGCTTATGAATTCTATATCTATGTTTACATGTTTGGTTAATTTTGGTCTCTTGTTCATTATATTTTGGTGAATTCATGAAATCTAGGATTATGTTTTATGGATTTGTCTGGTTGTTTTGATGTTGCTTATGTTTATTTATGTTCGTTAATTTTCGTTGTTGGGAAACATCAAAATTTGGATTTTGTCGATTTTAGTGAAAATCGGATTTGGCAAAATTATATGGAATCCCATTAGGCATTGGCGGACACAGTAAGCAATAGGGGACGGCTTAAGCCCTTCCCAAAAGTTTTATTTGTCCATTTTTTCTTCTTGTGAAATATTTGAAAATTTTGAAATTGAGTTTCAGCCCTTCCCAATAATTGTTGCTGGAGAGTAAATTATTGAAAGTGAAATGAAAAGAAGGGGCTGAATCTAATAAACTGAACGCACATTAAAATCATGGATAACACTGCATTTAGGAAGAAGAAGAAGAAGAAGAAGAAGAAGAAGACGTGGGCATTATCAAATTCAATATAATAGCTTCAAAAAAGAACCACTGATTTATTTAAAATTATAATATTAATTTCTTCCAATTGATTTAAGTAATTAAAAAACTTATAATACTATTCTATTTCATTTTTAAAACTTAAGATTAAAACAATGCAGCTTCTTTATTTTTTTAAACTATTGGTTAGCTTTCACCAATAATTTTAGTTTTCACTAACTTTTTTTTCCTTATCAATTCAATTGTAAAAAAACTTTGGATTTTTTTTAATTCTTTTTAATTCAAATTTCTATTTCAAATATACTGTTAATTTGAAGTATATTTTTAAATTCTCTCATCTAATAGGCATTTTATTCGTTAAGTTCTTCTGATGTATAAATATTTTACTATATCTTTTATGTTTTAAAGTTTTGAGACACTATAATTTTTATCTCATCCTAAAACTGAAAAATCATGGATATGTGGCCGTGTACACACACACATATCTTGACTATATAAATATACTCTCTCAATCCGTGAAAAATTGTCTCATTTGCCATTTCAGAATATCCGGGGTGTTCAAACTCTCATTCACCTTTTTTCATTTTAGATAAGTGGACTTCATATTCAACTAAATCATTGCACTCATATTCTATTATAAAACTAATATATGGAGTATAAAAATGATGCCTACATTCCACTAATTTATTTTTTCATATTTCTTCACAAAGTCAAACAATTTTGTAAAACTCGTGCCGAGTCAAAATGAGACTATAGATGCTGATGGATGGCGTAACGTACAGTAAAGCCCCTACCAAACAAAATTTCTGCGTCCGCCACTGCCATTAGGAGTCAGCAATTTTCGATTTGCTGGGGAGCTATTGGGCTGGCCGTAAGGATTTAACGACTTGCTGAGTTTGCAAGGTATGCGAACCCAGTGATTCGTTGGCTAGTCATTGTATTTCAGAAAGTAATCAACGACTTGCTTGCAAGCGTTTGTATTCAGTTTTAAAATTATAAATTCAAATTTTGGGTACATCTCATGTTCCTTATTTTCTACTAATGAGTGTGTATTTTAATGCGGATATTAGTCGGCCAAAAGGAAGATTAATATTTGGCACGAAATACACATATACTTGTGGTAATAAATACGTGACAATTATTCAGTTTCTTGTGAGTGGTGTATTTTAAAAGACTTGATGTGGATGTTGTGCTCGGAACCTCGTAATGTTTTACTAATATTCAAAATAGATTAGTCAAAACATGACGTTGCCAAAGTAACCACTCTTGTCTAGACTTCTTTATTGCGAATATTAGGACGGTGAAGTGTGTGTGTATTTTAATGCGGATATTAGTCGGCCCAAAGGAAGATTATTATTTGGCACGAGATACACACATACATGTGGTGGTAAGTACGTGACAATTATCCAGTTTATCGTGTGAGTAGTGTGATGCCCAAAGGTGGACATTGCTTGACATGATTTTATTGTCAGTTTTGATCACTACAAAGAGGTTGCCACTTACAAGTTTATATTACTGTCCAAAGACTTGATTTAAATATTGTGCCGGTACCTCGAGATGTTACCTTCTTATTTGGATTTTAGAATGTGAGCATGACAACTATTTTGGTTTTGTTCTCTGTTCAATTATGATGTCTGCTTTTGCAGTTTCTTCCAACATGAACAATATGTTAGTGTTGAATGGGTCAAATTTTAAGGATTGCAAAGATTATATTCTAATTACTCTGGGTTGCATGGATCTGGATTACGTGCTAAAGACAGAGCAATTTATTTCTCGTATGGATAATAGTACTCTTGATCAAAGGAAAAACTATGAGAAGTGAAAATGCATAAATCATGTAAGTCTAATGATCATTAAGTACAGCATCCTAGAAGCCTTTCGAGGCACTACATTTTAGAATATTACTGAGGTCAGGCCAATGAATGCCTTGTCAAAATTAAGGAACGTTTTGCGAAAAACATTAAGGCTGAGACAAGCGTGTTTGATCTCTATAAAGTATAAGAGCAAGGGCAACATAATGGAGCACATTATGAAGATGTCTCACGTTGCTTCACTTAAGCTTGAATTCTAAAGACTTGCTTGTGCATTTGGTGTTGCACATCTGGTCAATGTATCAAGAAATAAAGTAAAGGGCATTAAGAAAAAAGTGTATTGAGAATGCTGCTATGGATAAGGGTTCATCACAAAAGAAACAACATAAGGATAATGATAGTTGTTTCGTTTGTGGTAAACAAGGATATATAAAGAAGAATTGTAAATATCACGCATGGCATGCAAAGGAAGTTACAATTCTTGTTTTGGTCTGTTTTGAAGTTAATTTGAATTTAATCCCTAATGATATTTAGTGGGTAGATTTTGGTGCTACTGCTCACATAAGATTATTAATGTAAGGTTTTCTGAGCTACCAAAGGGTCTATTGATGGTAAAAGATACACCTATGCGGGATATGACAAATCGGTGGAAGTATAGACTATTGGGCATTGTAGATTGTTATTAAAGACTGGAATTATTCTGGTTTTGAAGGATACTTTATTGTACTGTCTTTAGACAGAATTTGGTTTCTATTTCTGCTTAGAACAAATTTAGTTTCTCTTGTTCATTCAGAAATAGTAAAGTTCCTCTTCAAATAATTCTAATATTGTGGGCACTGTTTCCTTAAGTGCATATAACAATCTTTGTATGCTCAATTATGTTACTTCATATTCAGAAGCTTTACATGTTGAATCAAAAAGGGACTAAACAAATTAAATAATGAAAATTTGGTTAATTTATAGCACAAGTATTTAGGTCATATCTCGAAATAAAGGATTGTGAGGCTTGTGTCAGATGGTATATTGAATACACTTATCTTTTCAGATGTTGATTTGTGGGTTCAATGTATTGAAGGAAAGCAGACCAAACATAAGAAATTAGGTGCCGACAGAGGTATAGACGTCTTAGAATTGATATATACAGACATTTGTGGTCATTCCCTTCACATTTTCGGAATGTTCAACAATATTTATATCAATTGTAGACGACTATTCTCATTATGAGCACCTATATTTAACCAATGAAAAGTCTGAGGTTCTAGACAAGTTCAAAATATTCAGAGCTGATGTTGAGCTCCAACTCGACAAAGGCATTAAGAAAGTCAAATCTAGCCCATGGTGGCGAATATTATTACATAAATGACTGCTCAGGTGAACAATGTCAAAGACCTTTTGCCCTCTATTTGGAAGAGTGATCGTCCCTTAGTACACCATGTCGGGATCGCCTAGAATGAGTGGTGTAGCTGAAAGACGAAATATAACTCTTAAAGATATGTGAAGGAGTATGATTTGTCATTCTTTTTTTTTTAACACATTTGCTTTGGGGAGAGGCATTAAAGACTATAGCATATATTCTCATTTGGTCATCCAGAAAAATTTAGGGATTTTTTAAATTTTATGATCCCACAAAAGGAACTAATTTGGGTCGAGATATATAGTATTCTTTGAGGATGTTGAGTTTGGGGGGAAGAATGTATTAAGGAACATTACTTTTGAGGAGGAGTCTGTATAGACACCTACTACTGCTTCTGACGATGTTCAAGTATCAATTACTATCATTGAAGAAGAAGCAGATTAAGAACCTCAAGATGATAATGTTGTATACATTCAATCTCATGTGGATGATGTCATTTAAAGTCAATCTCAACAACCTCAATTAAGACTCTCGTAAATGGTACCACAATATTTTATAAAGTAGTTCTTTCATTTGGATTCAGAAAGAATGCTATTGATGGTTTTGTGTATCACAAGTTCAGTGGGAGCAAATGCATCTTCTTGGGGAATACTGCACAACACCAAGAATCACTTTCGAAGAAATTTGAGGTGAAAGATCTTGGGAGAACCTCTTTTGTATTTGGAATCGAAATAAATCGAGATAGCTCTCGAGATATTATTCGGTTGTCACGAAAGGGATATATTGGAAAAGTGCCTAAAGTATTTGAGATGCATACTTGCAAGTAAAGAAATGCCCCTATGGCTAAGGGAGACCAACCTAGTCTCATTCAATGCCCTAAGATAAATCTTGAGATTTAGAAAATGCAGAAGGTTCCATATGCTTCGGCGATTAGGATCCTAATGTGTGCTCAAGTGTGTATTATACCCAATTTGGTTTTAATTGTTTATATGTTGGGCAGATAACCCGACATGGATCATTAGGAAGCAACAAAACGGGTTATGAGATATTTATAGAGAACTAAGCATTACATGCTCGCATACAGAAAATCAGATCATTTGGAGAGATCTTTAGGCATTTTGATACTGATTTTGTTAGATGCCAATACAGTAAATGATCCATTTTAGGTTACGTGTGTCTGTTGGCTGTGAAGCCATTTCGTGGAGAAGTGTTGTGCAAACACTTGTAGCTACTTCTGCCATGACAACAGAATTCGTTACTTGTTTTGGGTATCTAGTTATTGAATATAACTGTGAAATTTTGTCACTAAGCTGCATATTGTTAAAGGTATTGAAAGACCACTAAAGTTATGTTGTGACAATAACCCTGCAGTATTGTATTCCAAACAACAAGAGCTCTGCTATGTCATAGTTTCTTGGTTGTAAATTAAAGTTCAGAATGGACAATACCTATAGAGCATAAGGGAACGCATTTGATAGCAAATTCGTTCACTAAAGGACTAACACTCAAGGTCTTTAATGGGCATGTAGCCCAAATGGGTGTTATGTTGTTTAAGGATACTTCCGTTCAGTGGGAGTAATTTTGGTTATTGCTCTATATTGTGTTTTGAACATGCAGTTATAAAACTCATGTTACTCTCTGCAGAAATAAAGTATTATGTTTTGTCCATTATTTGTGTTATTTGGCTTTGGTTTGATCTCATTAAGAATTTGGGAGGACCAGTTGAAAATAGGCATGTATGATCACTTTGCATGAAATTTTCATGCTACACTCCATAATTGATCTGTTGTTGATTATATTTGCATATGTGATTACTAGGGGTGGATCGGTACGGTATACCGTACCGACCGTGCCATACCGGATACCGTACTGAAAAGTACGGTATAAAAAAATTCAATACCGATACCGTACCGAATTTTCGGTATACCGGAAATTCGGTATGATATTTTTTTATACCGGTTACCATACCGTTATTACGGTACGGTATACCGTAATAACGGTATGGTAACGGTAGCGGTATACCAAAAAAAAAACCTATTGTGTCCAAAATATTTAAAATAACAATTCAAGTGTTCAACTATTTAAAAAAGCCCAAAACAATAAAACTTCATCACAATCAAATCTTGTTCATAGCATTCAAATTAATAAAACTTCAACATTCAAATCTAAAACAATTTATGAAGTCATGATCAACAACATTATCTTCATTTCTTGCAACCTCGTTGTCTTCATTTCTCAAAATTCCACAAAAAATCGTTGAAGATGACCCTGCATTTGATAACCTTTATTAATAGTCGAGCATAATCACAATACACAAACAACCAAACCAAAAGAAATGTATGGAGTGTAAAATCCATATATCAAAACACCTAAGTAGTAGTATATAAAATAAGATAACATACAATGAATTAAACACTAATTAAACGATTTGATTCATTTTCAGCTGCACATATTTTTAATTGACATTTTATGAAGTGGGACGAAGAATAAAACAAATTTCTTTAATTACTTTGTGTATTTGTAATATGACATTACACAAAGAATCATATACTAAATAGTGTGAGTTAATACAAATTCTTTTAAATGTGCTCTGTTGAAACATATTTCCGATATCGTATTTCCAATCTTCTTTCGGTGTTATGTGCTATTATGTTTATTATATTTAATAGGATGAGTTGATAAAAAAATAATTCAGGTTAATTTCGAATTCGTTTGAATAAATTATCATTTGAATATTTAATTTTATTGTATTAATTGATGTCTCTCTCTCTCTCTCTCTCTCTCTATATATATATATATATATATATATATATATATATCGGTATACCACGGTATACCGTGGATTCGGTATATACCGAAGTTTCGGTATACCGTGGTATACCGGAATACCATGGATTCGGTATACCGCGGTATAGAAAAAATAATACTGTTACCGTACCGAAACACTGCGGTACGGTATCATACCGTACCGGAAACTGCGGTATACTGAAAAATCGGTATTTTCGGTATTTTTCCGGTACGGTAAGTCCGGTATTACGGTATTTCGGTATAATTTCCCACCCCTAGTGATTACTGGTGGGTTTAATCATGAAAAAATATGGTGACTGCATCTTTAGCCCTATGCCGGTATGGTTGATAATAAGATTGTTCGGGAATACACTATGTGATAGCATATTTGAGCGCTCATTCGGTTTGTACACATTTATTTGGTGTCATGTGTTGCCCAAGTGGGAGATTGTTAGAATTTTTGGGCTTCCACATGACTAATTTAATGTGTATGGCTATCTTTTAGTTGCCCAATTAAAGTGATCTATTAAAGATTAAAATTTTGGCTAAAGTGTATTTATTTGTTATGGAAATGAGTGTAGATACCATATGAGATTTTCTATTTGATGAGGGACCGAATAGAAAATAAAGGGGTTTATATTTATTATAAATATAAGCTAGGGTTATGGTCCCCAGACGTCAGAAGAAAGTTCAATATCTTCTCTCGGTAGACTATTGTGAAGGACGTCTCTGATCGTTTGGAAGATCCATAGCCGCTGCAAAGCAATTCCACCGTTTAATTCGTTATGGATCAAGGTACGCTTCCGCTCTACAGTTTATGCTCCTTCTCCGTTTTTCTTGGTTAATCATCATAGAGAGCTTTATGTAATTGTTCACTCAATTATTCCAACACCTAGTCCTAGGAGGCATCATCGAGCGATCCATATGACCACTGAATTAGCCATTGCCGCTCATGTTTCCCATTCTTCAAAATAGTGCGTTCTCGAACTGCCGCAATAGGGATAGAGAGGGGGCGATCCTCAATAAAGTTTATCGGGAGCGATTGAACCCCATGTAGAGTTGACGAAGCAACGTATGGTTGGAGTAGAGATACATGGAAAACCGGGTGGGTACGTGCTGACTCCAGAAGCTCGAGGCGATAAGCAACTTCGCCTACTCGTTCCATAACCTTGAATGGTCCATAAAAATGCCTATTGATCTTGGCCGAGAGCTTTCGGGCAACAGAGCATTGTCGGTAAGGTTGTAATTTCAATAGAACCAAGTCACCAACTAGAAAAGTAAGCTCACGACGATGGCGATTGGCGGACTCCCTCATACGCTGCTGAGCGATGCCAATATCAGAAGTTCATCACGTTCAGATAAAACATCATCTACAGCTGGAAGAGTGCTGGATCGAGGTTTATATGGTATAATAGAAGGTGGAACTCTACCGTACAAAGCTTGAAACTGACTCATTTTTAGCCTATCGTGGAAGGTGGTATTCAATGCAAATTCAGCTCATGGAAGAAGTATTGACCAACGTGTAGTCGTGAGTGAGTGAAGGCCCGAAGATACTGTTCTAATCCACGATTCTTAACTTCGGATTTCCTGTCTGTTTGAGGATGATAGGCAGTGCTCCGCTTAAGAGAAGTGCCACTGAGGCGAATGAGCTCGGTCCAGAATTTACTAATAAATATAGGGTCACGATCAGAGACAATGGACACCGGGAATCCGTGAAGCGTGATGACCACATCCACTAATAAAGTGCTGGGAAGAAACCAAACAACCAAAGCCTGCGGAAGCACAAACGGTGTTCTTTCTCTCCCAATAACACAAGTCGGATAATTATTTCAAACACAATATGACACGATAATATCAAAGACAAACAATCAGCAGAAATATAAACTGAGACAACGATTTTTACGTGGAAAACCCTTTCGAAGCAAAAGGGAAAAACCACGGGACTTGAGAGTCCACTCAAAAACTCCATTATAATATGTTTTTGCTACAAGATCAAATATCCAACCTCTACAACAAGTATGAACTCCAACTAGGTTGATAAAACAATCTTAAGCAAAATATCCAAAACAAGATAAGAAAATCACCAAAACAGGGGCTGACTTCGACACCAGAAAATCTGACCTTACTATTCACGGATCAACAATCCCACCGTACAATATCAAGATCATCAAGTCGACTACCCACTGTCTGAATTTCAGCTCAATCAGACCACGAATGAATACCCGATCGAAGCCTCGAACAGAACTGCACCAAGCTGAAAATCTGCACTCACCTCTGAAAATCTGCACTCACCTTTCACAAAATGGAGTTACACGTTGCCACTCAATCTCTCAATTCTGACTCTGAATTGATGATAACAGCAGCAGACCCTCTTCCATCTTTTCTCTACACCACCGTTTCAGTTTTTGTGATTCACCCAAATCAAAAGATGTGGTGTCAATTTCTAATTAAACACACACACTAATTAGCATTAAAAAAATGCCCATTTATTTGGGCCAACTTGAGTTGGGCTCCCACATAATGGGACCAGCCCAACATAAAGTTGCAACGCAGTGTGCATCAAAGGAAGAAGGCAATGCTCCGAAATGGGCTTGGAGAGACGGTTGACGACGACCATAATTGCGCCAAGGCCGCGGGAATGAGGCAATCCCGTAATGAAATCCATAGTCATCTCTTCCCAAACTTGAGTAGGAATGGGCAGTGGTTGAAGTAAGCCTGCCGGAGGCTTAGTTGAGTGCTTCGTTGTTTGACAAGTGATGCATGCCATAACAAGGCGACGGATATCAGCTCTCATCCGAGGCCAATAAAAGGAAGTGGAAACTCTTCGAAAGGTACGATCAACTCCCGGGTGACTGGCTGAAGGGGCGACATGGCATTCCTCAATGATGGATTTAATCAAACTTGAATTGGCACTTAAGCGAAGACGATGGTTATAGAACACCAATCCATCGTGAATTGAAAAAGAAGGCTGAAGATTGTCTTGGGCTGCAAGCTCATGATGCTGAAGTAAATCGGGCAGTGTCTTGTTCTCCCGACGGAGGGTAGATATCAGCTTCATCAACTTCATTGCGCCGAGAGAGAGCGTCAGCAACACGGTTGGATGAGCCTTGCTTGTACTCAATAGTAAACTGATATGGCAGTCACTCTTCTTGAAATTTCTAGGATATTTGCGACTAAAGTTCCAGGGAAGATAGATGCTGATGTTCTTCAACTACTGTGGAAAGTATGTTTAGATGATCCAGTCAGAATTCTTATTGCTACTTTCACATCTTTACCTAACGGTATATGTTTCCTAGACTTGTCTTGTTGGAGCTGGACCTGATGGAAAACACACGGCCCTAGAAGCTGTCACAATAGTTCTCGACTTACCACTCCCTCAACCTGGCTCAGTTTCCGGATTCTGGACTTAACCTCAATTGATAGGGTATCTACCTCTGATCCTAAGTCAGCACTTGCTTTGCATAGATTAGTTCAAGCAGCAGTGAGTTAGTTATATGCTCTATTAGTAACATTGTGCATATTTAGGTTCCCCAACTGAGAATTTTACATTTCAATCTTATGTAGGTTTGGTTCCTTGGAGTAAATGCAAATTATGCTGCCTCTGAATATGCTTGGGAGTCGGCAACCCCACCTGCAGTGGCGGACCTAAGAAGGGGATTGGGGGGCTAATGAAACCCCCAACAATTTCAACAATATATCTTTTACGATCCATAATATTTATGTATTCACTATCTAGAACAAATGGTAAGCATCCAGGCCTAACATCTTCCTAGGCAGGGCTACTATTATGCACAAAAATTTTCATGTTATATATACATCAAATACTTAGCTTATTTCAAAATTTATTCATTATTAATAATATTAAATATATACATGTCTCTAGTTTTCATATCATTTAATTATTATTATCTCATTACTCACCTTCCTCGCATCCTCATAATGTCACAACTTTCAATTCGTCGACATAAAAAAATACTCTACAATTGTTGCTAGGAGATTGGACCCCCCAACGTCAAAATCCTGCGTCTGCCATGCCACCTGGTACTGCATTGATGATGCTGGATGCCGGATAAAATGGTTGCTGCTGCAAGCTCCTGTGATCTGACACTAGCTGGCGCTCTAACTCGTCTTCAAAGGTGTGCTTTCAGTGGCAGCTGAAAGGTTTGTATCGTGTTCCTTGATTTCTTCCTTGTCCTAATGGAACTTGAACATATTTTATGCAAGATCTTGTATTTTTGGTTTGCAGAATTTGGGGGTAGGTACATATTATTAATCTAGGCCATACTTATTATGAGATCTATAAATTACAACCCTATCTCGTGGTAATAAAATGAACTGGTTGCCTTTTTTCTACCAGAGCTTAAACTTGTAGACGCCTTCCTTTTCCACCTTCCAGCCTTAATGTGCTTGAATAAGTGCGATGTTGGTACTGCTATAGATCCACCTTTAGAAGCCCATGGGAATGTGTTACGGACGTCCTCCGTAACGTGGCCGGATGACTAACTTCTCGGAGCGATAAGGTGATCGAACCTTCGACGAGCTCGAAGGAAAGGTCACGATTTGCTGTTTCACGGACGTGTTCCGATGACAGCAAAGAGAGAACTAAAATTACGCGTGTTGCTCAAGCTAGGTTTAGAAAAAATATTTCATTGATTTCTTCATTGATGTAATCTCTTCTATTTATAATACTAGAATACTACTATCCTAACTTATTCACTAAGAAACAAATATCTAAATATAAATTGGAAAGATATGGTAAATCAAATATGCAACTAAATAATTGGGATATGATCGTATCAACTCCCCCACGGTTGAAATTCACCTTGTCCTCAAGGTGGGAACCACGAACCATTGACGAGAGTTGAAAGCAAAAGCTTTAGCAAGGCGTCTCCTCCTGGATCAAACACATATCGAATAGCTGAATGTCTCCATTTATCACCTTTGTCAAAAATCAACAAAGGAGACCCAATGTTGTTGGCAAAATTCCATGCCACAACGAAAAGCTTGTTCACGCCTCCCAAAAAGCTCAAACATGGCATGTCCTTACGCGGAGGGATCAACCTTGCATCTGTGTCGAGCGATGTTGATCGATGATTCATACTTGGAACATCACCGACATTCAAATCCACATAGACACAAGCAATTATGGGCAATTCGGTGTAAGCACCATATCCTTTCTTGCCCCAACAATTTCCAACAACATTTTTGGATGACACTTGAACAACATTGAGTGAGGCGATGACCTTCTTCACTTCATCAGTGGAATCGTCCTCCTCTACATCGTTTGACAATGCCCCTTCCTCCTTTTCTTTACTCATATCGGGGCTGCGCGGTGGGTAGATTTCAGCAAAAGATGAAACTTGTTGGTCTTCGAGTCTGCCATCTCTACCTTCCTTAGATCCCCGATTCTCACTAGGCAAGCCACGATCCATGAGTTTCCTTGCTACCGTCTCTAATATGGAGTTCTCTGAATCACAAAGCTCCTCCTCTAATATGGAGTCCTCTAAATCACAAGGCTCTGCATCTAATATGAAGTCCTCTGAATCACAAAGCCTCTCGTCACCGTCTAGTGTTGGCGAATGCGTGTGAGTAACGACCTCTCCATAACATCTGCCCTCATCTACCTCACTCCACAAGCGATGCGACAGTGGTGGCTGTGGCAAAGGTCGGAATTTTACAAACCCACGGTCAAGGGGATCCACATGTGTTGGTGGTTCATGTGACGAGTATTCCTGCTGTTTCGGCGGGTCCCAACAGGTGGGCTGACCGTAAGTCGGCGCCCCGTAGGGTGTGGCTGATTCCCGCTGCGGCTGCCACCTTCTCGGCAGATCCCAACAATTAGGCAGGGGCTGTTCATATGCCGAGTACCCACGGAAAGTGCGTTGTCCCTGTGTCTCCCGACAGGTAGACTGAATGGACGCACATGTGTTGTGTTGTCGTCGGCAGTGTTGGAAGATATCGTTGATTATGCCAAAGATACCGAAAGATCAATCACAATAATTTGTGATTGATCTACTTCCTAAGATAGATGATCCTCGTCAATGTAAAGTTGACATACCATATTGGCTCTAGGCCTATAAAGTGTGTATTATTGTAATCTAATTGATACAAGTGAATAAACGAAAATACTTCCCCAATCTTCTTTATGGCATCAGAGCAGATGAAGATCTGGCTCAGAAAATATTTATCATAGCCAAAGCAACCCCAATACCAATCTCGGTCAAGAGGCCGAGAATAAATCCTTACCAAACAACATACCATTTACGGCCAAGAGGCTGAAATCCCTGCACAGAAAAACCATGACCGATTTAGAGTCAGAAAATACCAAACCAACAGTTCAACCCTAAAAAATGAAAGCCAGCAAAAATGTCACGGTTGCATTCAAATTGAATGGCAAAAATTATCCATTATGGGCGAGATTGATGAAGGTCGCAATAGGCAGCCGAGGGGGGTATTCCCACATTAGAGACCCCCCACCAAAACCAGAAAGGGCCGAGTACACCGAATGGGAGGAAACCGATCTAGTGGTTTTTTCGTGGATAATCGACAATATCGAAAACGATATAATCGCCGATTTTGCCCACCATCAAACCGCGAAGGCGATTTGGGATAATCTCGTTGTGACCTTTGAAGGCAAGAGAGATCCGTATCTCATATATGATCTGGAAGACAAAGCCATTGCTCTCCGACAAGGAAGTATGGATCTGGAGACGTACTATAGGCGAATCCACGGACTGTGGATAAATGTTGATCGATGCCGGAAGCAACCAGTAGACTACTGCGACAAAGGAGTCAAACAATTCCGCGAATTCTCCAACACAACGAGGCTGTTCAAATTTCTCACCGGGCTCAACCCAGAATACGACACTATCCGACGAGATATCCTCAAAGACGAGGAACCTTATCCCTCAGTCGAAGAGGCCTACGGACGGGTCTAGAGAGAGGCGACTCGATTGAGGATCATGCCACCGGCATCCCCTAACACCGGCGAAGACCTCAGCGTTGGGAGCGCCGATACATCATTGGGAGAGATCGGATACGGCTTCGGAGCACAGAGGGAGAGATCGACCAGCAAAGGACCACCACGACCGCCGTCGACCGGAGTCAGTCACCAAACCGGAGGACACATTGACAAAAGTAAATTATGGTGCTCGCATTGCGGGAAAAACAAACACACGAGGGATACCTGCTTCCTTCGCGTAGGATTCCCGGATTGGTGGGACGAAAAACAAAAAGCACGGGCCCAGATCAAGCTAGCAGCCGTCGGAATCAATGAGACGGGACAGAGACATGGGATTTCCCAAATTCAGCACCGAGATGGATCGAATGGAGGGGGGAAACAAATTGACAACCATGAGTACTCCGGCGATAACAGCGGTGGTGGCGGAAGTGGTGTCCGGGTCAGAAACTTCATCGAGCGGACGGGAGCCCAGACGAAACTCCCGAAGTGGAACAGCGGCGGAGGTAACGGGTTTGGTCTTCGACCAAACCCAACAAACCCTACTTATTTACTGAATTTGCAGAAAGCCCCCCTGTTAAATCACAATCCCAAAAAGGACCCCCCAGATATACATGTAATTAAGAGAAGCCACAACAGTTTTCCAAATTCAAGAAGACACCCCACATATTTGGATATTGTTAAAAAACACCCCAGACGTCTACCACTATCACAAATGCACCCCACTATTAACCATATTTGCACATATAACAAATTTACACCTTTGAGAGAAATTTCCGCTGCTTTTTCTGTGCAAAACATAGATAAGGGTAATAGGAAGGGTTGGATTTTTTACTGTGGTGCTACAGACACTATGACTCCAGAGATTTCTGATTTTAGTGATTTCAAACAGGTTACTGAGACTTACATTAGAACAGCAAATGGGTAACTAATAACAGTAGCCGGGGCAGGAACCATTAAAATTTCTCCTACTCTTCAATTATCAAATTGCCTATTTGTCCCTAGCCTGTCTCAACGTTTGATGTCAGTAAGCCATGTGACCCGGGAATTGAATTGTACACTCTTAATGTATCCATCTTTCTGCATCTTATAGGATATTCTGACGAGGAAGATCATTGGGCGTGGCACTGAGAACCAGGGGCTCTACTACGTGGATGGGGTAGCTCAACATGGCAGTGCAATGCTGGCTCACGGATCCACGAGAACAGAGGCTTGGGTGTGGCACAGGAGACTTGGACATCCATCCCAGGGTTATTTTAAACTTTTGGTTCCGAATTTTTCTTTACCTAAAGATTTTGCTTGTGAAACCTGTGTTTTGGCCAAGAGCCACAGACAATCCTTTAAACCTTCATATACTCGTATGATATTCATGTTTGATTTAGTGCAGGCTGATGTGTGGGGGCCTGCACCGGTTATTGGGGGTAACGGGTTTCGATATTTTGTGACATTCATAGATGATTGCACTAGAATGACCTGGATTTACTTTTTGAAACATAAATCTGAAGTAGCTGACAAATTCATCCGTTTCTTTCACATGATCCAAACCCAATTCCACACTACCATCAAAATCCTTCGTTCAGATAACGGGAGGGAATTTGTTAATCACACCATGACTGACTTCTTCCAGAAAAACTGCCTATTACACCAAACATCTTGCGCCTACACCCCTGAACAAAATGGAGTCGCCGAAAGAAAAAACCGAACCATCCTAGAAATCACCCGCGCCATCATGATTGAATCAAACGTACCAAAAACCCTTTGGCCTGAAGCTGTTGCAACATCTGTCTATCTCATCAATAGACTCCCGACCAAAGTCCTAAAAACGAAAACTCCCCTTGATATCCTTTCCCAACAAGCCCAAATACCTGAATCCCTCAGCCTGTCACCGAAGGTCTTTGGATGTACCGTCTACGTCCACATTCCCAAACACGAAAGAACAAAATTCTCCCCATGTGCAACTAAGTGCGTCTTCGTGGGGTATGGGGTAAACCAGAAGGGATATAGATGCTTCGATCCTAGTACTAAGAAAATCATCACCACTATCAACTGTGACTTCCTTGAAACCGAGTTTTTCTATAACCACCACCTTAGCAGTCAGGGGGAGAAGTCCGATAGCTCTCAAAATAATCATGGGGACTGTCTAAGCTGGTTTGTGTCACCTCCAAGCCACTCGATTGAGGATCCACCAGAGTCCGTGGACACTGTCGCCGAGCAAGCCCCTCCAGAGTCCCCTCAACCACGTCCATCTGATCCGCCTCAACCGGTATCTGAGGTATGTCAAAACATAGCTCCTGAAGTAGATACTACAGAGAGTACTAACCATGCAGAGATGGAAGACAACACAATAGATGGGGACACATGGAGGTATGTGCTTCCACCACTGGCCAATCGAGGTGTTCCTCCGAAGAGGTATTCCCCTTAGAAGATCGGGAAGAAAAGCAGATATGGAGTGGCAAATTTTGCTCAGGGAAACATGACGAAAATGGCCAGAGCATTTGAGGCTGCGTTGTATGAAGAACAGGAGATTCCACACACAGCCGAAGAAGCAATGAAGTGCAAACACTGGAAAGAGGCAATGCTTACGAAAATGAAAGCCTTATGAGAAATGACACTTGGGTAAAGGAAAAACTGCCGAAATGAGCAAAGGCCGTGGGATGTAGATGGGTGTTCACCATCAAAAGAAAACCGGATGGATCGATCGATCGATATAAGGCTCGACTGGTTGCAAAGGGGTACACCCAAACATACGGAGTTGACTATGTTGAGACGTTCTCCCCAGTGGCAAAGATCAACACGGTACGGGTACTCTTCTCAGTAGCAGCCAACAGAGACTGGCCTCTCCATCAGTTCGATGTTACTAACGCCTTCCTACATGGCGAATTGCCCAAGCCCGTGTTTATGGTACCTCCACCAGGATTCATAGACGAATTTGGAACCGGAGAGGTATGCAAGCTGAAGAGAACACTCTATGGGCTAAAACAGTCCCCGAGAGCATGGTTCGGTAGGTTCACCGAAGTGATGAAGAAATATGGCTACCAACAGAGTAACTCAGATCACACACTGTTTCTCAAGAAGAAAAATAGAAAGATTACATGCCTCATCATTTATGTAGACGATATGATTATCACAGGAGACGACGAAGAGGAGATAGGCGAATTGAGGAAGAACTTATTCACAGAGTTCGAGATGAAAGATCTAGGCCTCCTCAAGTACTTCTTGGGCATCGAAGTCTTGAGATCGAATCAAGGGATATTCATAAACCAGAAGAAATATGTGCTTGATCTTCTCGCAGAGGTGGGGATGATAGATTGCAAACCTGCTGACACTCCAATGATACAGAACCATGGATTGCAGATACGGGAAAGGGAAAAGCTCACTGATAGGGGGAGATACCAGAGATTAGTAGGTAAACTGATCTATCTGTCGCATACTCGTCCAGATATAGCATACGCTGTGGGAGTCGTCAGCCAGTTCATGCACTCACCACAGGAAGATCATTGGGAAGCAGCTGTGAGGATCGTCCGATACTTAAAAAGAACGGCAGATCATGGGGTGTTATTTGGAAAACATGGTCACTTGGAAGTACACGGGTTCACTGATGCTGATTGGGCAGGGAACCCCAACGATAAGAGGTCAACCGCAGGATATTTCACTTTTGTGGGAGGAAACCTTGTTACTTGGAGGAGCAAGAAACAGAAGGTGGTTGCGTTGTCAAGCGCGGAGGCAGAATTCCGAGGCATAAAGAGTGGTCTCACAGAAATACTATGGTTGAAGAGACTCATGACGGAACTTGGTCTTCATCCGTCACAATCGTGTAAGTTGTTTTGTGATAATAAAGTTGCGATTAGAATTTCAGAGAATCCAGTTCAACATGATAGAACAAAACACGTGGAGGTGAATCGACATTTCATAAAGGAGAACATTGAGGCAAACATCATCGAGCTTCCATTTGTCAAGTCCGAAGACCAGTTGGCTGACATATTGACTAAAGCCGTGAACTCAAAGTCGTTTCGAGAAGTACTAGACAAGTTGAGTGTTGGAAACCCCATCACTTAACTTGAGGGGGAGTGTTGGAAGATATCGTTGATTATGCCAAAGATACCGAAAGATCAATCACAATAATTTGTGATTGATCTACTTCCTAAGATAGATGATCCTCATCAATGTAAAGTTGACATACCATATTGGCTCTAGGCCTATAAAGTGTATATTATTGTAATCTAATTGATACAAGTGAATAAACGAAAATACTTCCCCAATCTTCTTCAGGCAGGGTTCCGGCTGTTCATAGGGGGGAAATCTCATTGGGTTTCGGCGACCAGGGTGGTGTGACATCCGGCGAGCAGGTAGCGGCTCATATGCGGCCCGACCGAACTGTTGCCGATGGCCCGGAGGGTCCCAGGGAGGCAGCGAATAGTACGACAGGTCTTGAGCTGGCTGTGGCGGTGGCTCCGGCCGCGGGCGAGTGCGAATCTCTCTGCGGGAATCGTAGCACGCCTGCTGTGCTTACGTTGCTTTAGATGCAAGCAAGTTTGTCCTACGCCATTCGATTTTGTCACAATGTGTTTCCAACCTTGAGATAGCGGCATCCAATTGATCGAGTAGTTGTTCATAACGCCCCAATCCGGTGTAGTTGCGTGACATGATGACGTTGAACGGCGGCGGTGAAGCTCGGCAGTGGGAGGTGATCGGGGCAGGTCATGTGACTGTTTTTTTTTATGGGGAATATGGATGAACGAAGACGGGGGATGAGCACGGGATGAAAGCACCAGTTGTTACGGACGTTCTCCGCAACGAACCGATTATCAACCTTCTCTCGAGGAAGCAGTGATCAATCTCTTCGACAAGCTCGAAGTATTGACCCGGATTGCTGATCGGCGGACGTTTTCCGCGTTAGCAGCAAAGTTCAATTTAGTATAGGTCCTTGTTAGGGATGGACCGATGGTTTTAAAATGAGTGTTTCGGATGATGTTTCTTCTTCAAATTTGTATCCTTCACTTCATCATATATCGTCCTGGTTTCACAAACCTATTGCTTCTTTTGTTTCGTTGACTGCAAATGTTTCTTATCCTTCCTTTTTATGTAAAATTTCATTTTTCGTCATTATATTAAAATAGTTAATGTGCAAAATTTGAATTCTTAGTTGAGAAAGAGGAGGATGTATGGCTTGTTGAGAATGAGATTGAGTAGAATGTTAAAAGGTAGATTTGGATTCATCTGTTGTATTCTCTTGTAACTGTAATTCCCTTTTAAGTCCTTTCCTTGCGAGGTCTTCCTTTCCTGTTCTCTAAAATTTGGACACTTAGCAATGCCTTATTCCATATCTGATCTACCATTGCCTACTTAGGAGGTCTCATTAGCAAAAAAGAGTAAAGTTTTGTTAGGGTTTGTTGATATCCATTTTAGGTCGACTTGACTGTATAAAAATTATCCAAAGAAGGGAATGCTAACATGGGTTTCTGTGCGTGCATGCCAGATTCGCATTGTTGCTGCTCAGGCTCTTACAACTATGACAGTCAAATCTGGTGAGCCTTATAGGCTCCAGATCTATGAATTTTTGCCTACTTAGGCTCAAGGTGGTGTACAATCTCAGTTTTCAGACATGCAAGTGGTACTGGCCTTGGATCTTTAATAAGTCCTATGCTTAAAGTCCTTGATGAAATGTATAGTGCACAAGATGAACTGATAAAGTAAGGAATACTTTCCATTATCTCTCAGTGTTGACTTTCTTTATGTGCTTCTCAATTTCGTTTGGCCCTTGAATGCTAGAGAGATGCGCAATCATGACAATGCAAAGAAAGAATGGAGGGACGAGGAACTTAAGAAGCTGTATGAGACTCGTGAGAGGTTGTTAGATCTCGTCTCGCTTTTTTGCTATGTTCCAAGAGCAAAATATCTCCCTTTAGGCCCAACAAGGTACTTTGTCCCATCTGCTTTACCTCTTAGCTGATGATATTGGATTTTAACGGTCACCTGAATGATGATGCTTATGGAGACTTCATTTCTGGAAAAAAGAGGGGTTAGAGTAAAGAAGAACTAACAACCAAATAACAGGAACCCAAGAAGAATAATTTTAACATCCAATAAACAAAGTATCAACTAACAAATCCTACTGCATATATGAAATTTGGTTGTAGTTAGTAATTTCTTAGAAAATGTATACCCCCATGGAGCCATTGTCCTTCAGTGTACATAACCCTTTTTCTGGTCATTGTAGAAGTTGATAACAAAAACCTAGATCCTTAAAGAATCAATCCAACTGCTTTTCATTTTATTTTATTTGATATTTTGAAACAGTGCCAAGCTGATCGATATCTATCGCACTCGGCACAATATAAGCGCACCTTGCTGTTGCTACAGGGATTGCTGATCTTATTTATGAAAAATCCAAGACAAGGGTTCCTGATCTTATCTATGAAACTGTCAACACAAGGTCAGCGGAGCCAGATGCACTTGATGATGACCTTGTTAATTTTTGGGCTGCAAATCTAGCTGATGATGGTGCACCTGCTATGAACAGGGTAAGAATCAATGAGCATGTCTAACATCTAATGGTTGGTACTTAGAATACAAATACCAGGCTAAATAATGGCAGTAATTTTTCTTGTTGGCTGCTAAATTTTTTGTAATTGGGCACTTCCTGCTCGATTATGATGCAAGATCATCTGGGTCTTCATCCCCAGATTCAATAGGATCTGTGGAAACATCCATTTCCTCCCACTTTGGAGGAATGAACTATCCATCATTATTCAGCTCAAAAGCATGTATGAATAAATTTTCATTGAGCCTCCTTCTGTTTCCATCTGATAGCTTATTATGGCCTAAAGAAGTTTGTTTGAATGATATTTTTAGTCTTTTATTGAAGTTATATTGTAGCTTGAGTGGTTTTTATCAGACATAAGACCATCTCTAACATTATCAAACTCGTTCTCAACTCATACCATTTTTTGGATTTTGTCTCCACTATACCTTGATATATTATTTATCAAATATACAAATGGGACCTTTAATTTTTATATTCAAGAAATTTTAATAATTATCCACATAGGATGTTTATGATAAAATCACTTGAAATTGAATTGGCTTTGCAGTCTGAATTCAAAATTATGAATAGGAAATACTTTGAGGCGCATAAAATTAGGCATCTACATATCACGAAACATAAACAACATCCCAAACATAAACGATGGCAGGAAAGTAAAGTTATTAGGAAAAAATGATTCTTTAGATTTTGATTTTCAGTAATATGATTCTTGGGATTATGATTCTTGGGATTATGATTCTTAGATTTATCATTCCTAGGAATATAGTTACTAGAAATACCTGAAAAATATGATTATTGTGTTTTGGAACATGTCAGAATTCTGTAACTATAATTTTTTATGTATTTGGAATAATCAAATTGATAAAATAGGAGTACTATATAAAAAAAATTATTTAAATAAACTACTACTCGTGATATATAGTACTACTCCGTAATTAGAAATAATTGATGCAGTTGGATAACTAATCGTATCTATCTACTCCATGTCTTTTGAAACCTAGCCTCTAAATTGCCACAAAACTCCCAAATCTGCACCTTTTTTCCTTTAAATTGAAAAAAAATATAACGAACTAAGTTACAAATATCGACAAAAATGAATAAAGAATGGCTTAAACAAGAAACAAAGCAAATTAACCCTAAGTCGAAATCAACTAAACAACATCGAAATATATTGCGAATGCAACTGACTTTAATTGGAAACTTTAATTTCTACAGTATTAATAATTGATTTCGAATACATCACAAAATAATAAAGAGTAAATTGCTTCAAAAGTCATGAACTTTGCCAAAAGTGTGGTTTTCCCCCATCAACTTTAAAAGTTGCATGAAAAGCCATGAACTTTATCGGGTGTTGCAAATTTCCCGTCTGACCCGACCCGGTAAATTTCCGGCGCAAACTAATCCTACATGGCTTGCCGGAGGTGTGACATGGCATATTTTTTCGGCGGTACATAAAACAGCGTTGTTTTGCACTGTTAAAAACAACGTCATTTTATACAGATTTAATTAAATTAAACCAAATTTCGAGATTTAGGCCTCGATTGAATTAAACGACCACGCGATTTAGGGCTCGCGATTCCCACTACCGTTTGCAATTCCCGATCTGTGACGCCGCCAACGGAAAATATGCCATGTCACGCCTCCGGCAAGTCATGTAGAATTAGTTTACGCCGGAAATTTACCGGGTCGGGTTGGATGGGAAATTTGCAACACCCGGTAAAGTTCATGACTTTTCATGCAACTTTTAAAGTTGATGGAAAAATCAAACTTTTGGCAAAGTTCATGACTTTTAAAGCAATTTATCCAATAATAAATGAAGTTTTAGAAAAAGTTTGCACCTTCAATAATAAATTTGTGTATACATGGAGTAGCCATTAATGTGAGAGAGACTAACCACAAACACCATAGTCCAAAGAGATGAAATTTCAGGAGAGTAATTTTCCTTGAGAATCACGTGAAAGAAAAGTTTGAAAACGATGAAGAAAAAGAAAAGAGAACCGTAGAAGAAGAAAAAAGAGGAGTCTTCAATGAATTTCAATGAGGAATCAATTTGGTTAGAATCTTGTAGCACGATTAGGTGATTGTGTATGTACAAAATCAATATCATTGGTCGCAACATGTAATTCAGTCTTTTTGTCACATCCGCCCTTTTTAGGGCCAATAAATGCAAATGGTCGCAATTAATGGGACTTTAAGGAAGAACTTTTCTAGGGTTTCAGTAAAGAGTTAGATCAAATATTTAATAATAAAAAATATCAAGGGTTTAATATTATCTAAAAGACATCAAGTTTTGATTATCCAAAATCACAAGTAAAAACAATATCTCAGCGGAATCGTTCAAAAGAAAAAGTGACGTCATGTATGAAGACACGACGACACTCGAAGTCCAAGTAAAACCAACAAGCCTCAATTCAACCTCGACACCACTCAGCTCGTCGCCGCTCAACCTGCACATAGGTAAAACACATGCAGGGCTGATTACTATAAAATACTCAGTGGACTTATGCCGAAAACAAGTTATCAAAAATAATATTTATCATGTCATTGTCAAGTAACCATCGGGGTTTTAGCTTTATAAAGGCCCGAGACACCAAAATATTTCATCGTTCAAAAATCGCGGTCGGCCGACCAATTTCCCATAGACGTCAACCATATCTGCTCATACATAACTTGGAATGTGGCCACAAACCAAGTCACTAGACCGGCTAACCATATGTGCTGATACATGACTTGGAATGTACGCTGACACACGGTCTACCATAAGTGTACACTAATCCAAGTAGGGTTTGCGGCCCTACAGGGACCCGAATTCGATTTAAATAATACTAAATGGCAAAGCCATTTCAGATGGGCACGTTAAAACCAAAAATACGGCATGATAAACATATTCACATTTCATTCCCATTGATAAAAATATTAGGACATTGTCCTTATTTAAAAGAGAGCTCACCTCCAATACTTAATCTGAAATTATATTCTTTCTCTTAAAATCACGATTCACTTGCGACATATCACCTTTAGAGTTTAAAATAACACATAAATCAACACAAAAAATCAAACAATAAATAAGATGCATGCATCCCTAGTCTTCGTTAATTTTTATTTATTAATAGGATTATAATTTTAATTTTAACTTATTAATAGGATTATAATTTTAATTTTTATTTATTAATAGGATTATAATTTGTTCTGATTAGAAACTTAGGCACGCACCAAACAAAATTATTAACAGGCCCAAACCAATATTAATTATAGACAGCAAGTCTTTATTTAACAAAAACAAGAAATTAATAATAGAAAATATTGTTATACTCCCATTTCAAAACAACACGTACGGATCCAGAAATTATTTTTCGTGGGGTCGAACTATATTATAAATATTTTAATTATATTACTTATTTTTATAAAAATATATTTTAATATCAATAATTCATACGAGTATGGATATTTTTAAAACAACGTACTCCCTTCATCTCAACCCTGGGTACAAAATTTAAGAAAATTATGTTTAGAGAATTAAGTGAAAAAAATAAAGTAGGAAAATAGTTAAAGTACAAAAGCAACTAGATATATAAAGTAAAAGAATAATTATGTTATATTTTACTAAAGAAAAATGACTTACAATAGTTGAGACGTCCAAAAAAGAATACGAGTCGCTTATGGTGTGATAAAATGAGTGTACTTTTTTCAGTCACATTCCAAATTTTTAAAAATTAAAACTAATTTGAATATGAATAATGAGGTTGACAGTTTAAATTTTAAAATTGAAATTGGAAGAAATTAAGAAATATTTACTTCATATTATAAGTATGAGTATATTTAAGATAAGTTTATTTAGTGATAATATACATAAAAAAAATACTCTCTTCGTTCCCAAAGAGTATGAACATTTGGTTCGGCATGAGTTTTAATGGATAATTGGAAGAGTAAGAGAGAAATAAAAAGAATTTTTTTTTAAAGTATTGTTAGTAGAGAATGAGTCTCATCTCATTAGAAAATTCATACCAGGGGCGGACTAAAAAAATAGTTCATACTTTTCAGGGACGGAGGATATACGTAACATTAATTAAAATTATTAGACAAGAATATGCGTTTAATGGGACTTCTGGGAATTAATACAAATAAATTAAGAAAGAAAATTTCAAATGCCATTTTACAACTAGATGTTGTAGTACATAATTCAAGATTTGTAATCTTTTGAAATTAACAAAATATGGGTGCATTTTTGTCGATACCATTTAATTCTAATTTTTAGGTCCCTATGTAAATATTGGGAGAAAAAAATAATAACAACAACTCCCTTTTCTCTCCTCACCCACATTGAGAAACCCATTTTCTCCTGTCTCTTATGACAAAAAAAACCGAAAGTCTCTTCTTCATTCTCTACATTTCTTCATTCTCAACATCCGCCGCCTCTGCCATCTCGCCGCCGCCAGATTCCGGACTTGGTCCTGCCTCAGTTCCTTTCTTTCTCTCTGCTCGGTCTCATATCACACTGCGCGAGGTGGGGGCGGAGACGCGAACGTCGTAGAGTCGGAGGTCGAAGAAAGGAGCTTTCCGGCGGTACTCCAGGGCAGGGTGGTGGGGTCGGCCGACCCCACCCGACCCCACCCGACCCCACCTGGATTCGCCACTTACACCCTCCCACTTCACTTTCAAAAGGATGACAAAAACTCCCATTCCTAGATTTATTTATACCTACTGCCTTCTCTCTCTGTCGCATTTCTTCAAGAACACACCCAAAATGAACCCACTCATACAGAAATTCGTCGGCCCTCTCAAAAAAATCAAAACACAAGATTGAACAGACATTAGAGCTCCACCCCTTTCAATCTCTCGTCGCCCTCTTTCTCAAACAGAAAGAAACAGATCCGCGATTTATAGCCGCAGGATCGACGACCGACGCGCCGCTGCTGTTCGCCGCTGTCCCAAGGTACTTCATCGTGGCCTCTGTTTGGCAGCACCGATTCGCCTCGATCAACCCCGCACGTTAAGTTCTTAATTCGATTTCGTGAATTAAAGTTGGATTCATTGTTTGGATGGTTCGAGTTATCAGTTTGCTTCGGTTACTGTCTGGTTTAAAACGCATGAAGAGGTGAAGACTTGATTCTGGCGCATACTATATTGAAAGGGGTCTTTTGGGCTCAAGAAAAAGGATTTAGTATTTGGGCTCACAAGAAGGGATTTAATTAAATTAAATTAAATTGGGCTCAAGACCCTTTGTATTTTTAATTTAAATTATGTAGCCCATAATTTATTTTTCCACAAGATTGAACTTGTATTATTTATTTGATTTATCATACCCAATACGAAATTGAGTCCAATAAATATTCCTCAAGAAAATGATTTGTTTAAGTTTTCGATTTGTGATTTCACCAACACTAATTCAGGCTCGTATAACAAGTTATCTCGCCTTGGCAATAAATCCAATCTTTTCACTGACAATTAAACTCATTACGCACTAATTATTCAAAACAGGCACGTCACGTACAACGAAGTTGACTCAGTCAACGCACAGTCAAAACTCCAAATCAAAATTAGGTCACAAAAGTATCATATAACAATTTCCACTCGTTATTTAATTCACGGACTTCATGACAATAAAAGCATTAAATGCAAAAATTTTAGGGTTTGAAAATTAGATTATAATAGAGTAGCATTTTAGTCTATTAATGTAGATTATAAGTCTAATAATGTAGTTTATTAGACTTATAATCTACATTAATATACTAAAATGCTACATTATTTTACTAAAATAGTACTCCCTCCGTCCGCGAATAGAAGTCCCCTTTTTCAATTTTAGTCCGTCCGTGAATAGGAGACCCGGTTCACTTTTACTATAAATGGTAATAGGGTCTCACCTTCCACTATCTCATTCCACTCACATTTCATTTAAAACTAACATTCTCTTAGTTTTTTAAAAATAGGGAGATTTGAAACGATACGAGTTTTAATCCACAATTTGGTAAAGTAAGATAGATGGGAGAAATATTGGTAAAGTGAGAGAAAGAGAGAGAGAGAGAGAGAGAGAGAGAGAGAGAAGTAATGGAATTAATGTTAGTGGATCATGGGGTCCACTTTAAGTTGTTAATTGTAGTGGTATAAGTGGGAAATAAATTGATGTATAGGGTTGTAAAGATTTCCTAAAATAGAAAGTTTGAAAGTTGTTATTTTTAAAGAATAGACTAAAATGGAAATAGTTGTTATTTCCACTAACTTTTTTTCCATCCACTTTTCTTAACATTTCTTAAAACTCGTACCGCTAAGAAATGAGACTCCTAATGGCGGACGGAGGGAGTACATTATTAGCCAAACTATATTAATAGATGACATATGACATTAATCTAACCGTTAATCACAAGATCCAATGGACCACAAGCGTTTTAGTTTTTAACAATATTTACCATATAAATATGAATGCATCCCTATAATCTAAGAATATGATCAAATTCAAACTATAAATATTGTACAAACTTCAAACTATGATTGGACCATTAGAGCATCCACAATGGGGCGCCCTATCCTCCGCGCAACCTCCTGCTTTTGTGCGAATAAAACTCTCCTATCACCGATTGGGCAAGTGATCGTCTTCAAAAAAACAGGCCACCCCGGGTATATGCCATCGGCCAAGTAGTACCCATATAGTGTTGGCGTTCGTTTCCAGTGAACTCAATGGTCGGGCCGTTGCCATTGCATTGCTTGGTGAAGATATTTGAGGAGTTCAAGACGTTGATGTCGTTGTTCGACCCCGCCACATATAAGTAAGCATGACAGATCCAGAGCCGATGGTCAGCGATGACTTCGAGGATTATCGTTAGGTGGTTGCCCTTGTATCCACTAGTAAATTGGCATCTCCACGCCGTCGGGCAATTCTTCCACACCCATTGCATACAATCTATGCTGCCTAGCATTCCAGGAAAGCCGTGCGCCGTCTCGTGCATCTTCATCAGGGCCTGGCAATCGTTAGCAGTCGGCCTTCGCAAATATGTGTCGTTGTAAGTCTCCACAACTCCCCTACAAAATTTCTTCAGGTACTCGCGGCCAGTTGTCTCCCCGACGTGAAGGTACTAGTCGAACTTGTCAGTCGTGGTGCCGTAGGCCAACTGCCGGAGCGCAACCGTGCACTTCTACAACGGCGTAAGTCCGGGTATGTTAGAGTTTATATACTAGAAATCACCTTTCGAGTGATTGAATACTGCAAAACTCTATATTTTATTTTCCAATCAATGGAACAGATTATTTTTGTTATAATGTTGTTATGTTTTACATTTAATGGATGTTTAACGCATATTTAAATGTATAAGTGACGTAACAAAGTCTAAGTCTTTGTTTTAGTAGACCGGTTGTGGGCGTCGTCCACTTTAAGGTAACACGGTCAGTTCTGAACAAAGAAAATAATAATTTCACAACCTAGATGGGTTTAGACTTTCTATCGTGAAAGATTGCAATGTCAGTCCGATTATTTCTAAGCCTTATTGAAATAAGATGACGTTGGTGTGGTATAGCACTGAATTGGATCTAACATCAAGACGAGTCTTTTTGCTATCTACTGAAAGACGAAGCCTTGATAATTTATTTCTTAATCAATGTATGTTAACATTGAGCATACGACTTTGACTTGGGAATAGGTGCTGTTTTTCGTAACCCAAGAATCCTGACACATTGGGTAGTGTAGATTAATATCTAGTGGTGCTAGGATTGCTATTATATTGAATCGTGCGCGAGTTGAGCCTCGTTTGAGAACGTTCACAAGAGGAGCTTGATACGGGGATTTTATTATTCAGAACCTAGCTAGTTGGAGTTTAATTACTCTATGAATAATAAATAAATGTTTCTACCTAAGTCCACTCTTGGAATAATGAATATGTTAATTAATTAAGTTCATAGTAGACATTAATTAATTAATGAACGTTTCTATATTAAGCGCGTGAAATGAATAATAAAAATTATTAGAAACCCGAATTACTTGTAATTTCGGATTGGATGGGCAGTGCAATATTACTTCTGTAGTGTCTGCTCGTAATATTCCAATATAAGCTTGTATTAAATTGTGGGTTCAATTTAATTAGTAAAAAGCTAATTGGGGGAGGCCATATCCAAATTCTTCCATAGATCCCTGACTGGGCCTAATATGTGACATATTATAAATAGGGGAATAAGGAGACAGAAAATAGACTTATTTTAATTGAAATTTTCGTCCCCCTCCCCTATACTGTGAGGGACGAAATTTTCTCCTCAGCTCTCCTCCGTGAGATAGAATTTTTGTCTTCCTTATTTAAGTCCTAGTATTCTGGTAAGATCAGCCCACACTGATATCAAAGTACAAGTCAAGGAAACAGTCAGAAGATCCGTGGTTTAGTACTAAAGATCTTCACGTGGAGAAGACGCTAGCTATCTTCGATTCTTTGGAGAATCAACGACGTAAATTGGCTAACTCCGTTTGAGCATGTTTTAGGATTTAATTTATGCTAAAACATGTATGATTTCAAGTTATGTGCATGATACATGTGATAATTGCGCGAATAGAATTTATCTAAATAATCTGCTAAATAGATCAGGATTATCATGCAATCGATTTATGTGTGCTCCCGCTGCCAACCCCTTCAGGGTCGGTCGTTGCCATCTTCCCGATACTGGAAGTAAGGATCACGCGCCTCCAATGTGTGGACAATGCTGAGAAAAAGATCTCGCCTCATCCTAAACCGGCGGTGAAAAACCGTCGGGCCCCACCGTGGTTCCTCCACAAAATAGTCTGCGAACAGACGTTGGTGAGCTATGTCGTGCTCGCGGCAGACAAACGTCTGACGGCAAGTCGGCCTCTGGATCTGCTCCGCTTGGGCAGCTCCGCCGCTTCACGCTCGCGCTCCATTACGGCCAAGCATTCTGCCGCAGCCTCATGAACGAAATCGAACAAGGCTCGAGTAATGCCCTCCGAGGTAGTCCAATCGTCGTCGGGTCTCATTTTTTTAGTGAGAGAAAGATTGGTGTGTGGGGAAAAGATAATTTATGAGAGATGAAAGAGAAAAGTGTGGAAAAATGGAGTGAAAAGTGAGGTATATATAGATCAAGGATAATAAAAAAATAAAAAAATTGAAAACGCGTTGCATCATCCGCGGTATCGTCCGCGTCGCCCGCAATGGGGCGGATGATACCCCGGATGATGCGCGTTCCGACGCCATCGTCCGCGGACGAGGCATCGGGCATCGTCTGCATGGCTGCAGTGGCGCCCTAAGGCGCACCCGATGCATCGGGCGGGCTTTTGGGCGCCCCACTGTGGATGCTCTTAGAAAACGTCAATAGATAACAAAATAATAGCAACAAAAAATGTCAACACAATGTCAACGTTTGATGTTGTGTTGATACTGTGTTGGTATTTTTGTTATTATTATTTTGCCATCTATTGACGGTTTCTAATGATCCAGATCATAGGTTGGAGTTTGTACAATATTTAGATTTGCATTTTATCATTACCTAAATATATATAGATATAGTATTCTCTCTATCCCATAAAATAGATGCTTTAGAAACAATACAAGTTTTAATGTCAAATTATTAAATGAGAGAGATAAAAAGAAAAATTATTGGAATATTATTTGTGCAGAACGGGGCCCACTTCATAACAAGAAAAAAAATAAAAATAGAAAAACTATTTTTATTGAACTGACAAAAAAAAGAATAAAGTACTGTTTTTATAAGACTGTACTATGTTTTATTTGTTGAAGATTGTGCATATTATTAAGGATTTAATATTAATTTTCATAGAAGAATAAAGTCGAACTATTAAAGAGAGATAATGTTTTAAATTTAAATTTAAAAATCAAAAGTAGTACTTATAACTTAGGCCATCTGCATCTCATCTCTTAACCATCTCATCTCTTCAACTATTCATGGGTCACACTGTACTTTTCATCACATCTCTTAACTAAGAGACACCACCTGCATCCCTTCATCTCTTAACTATTCATTCAATTTCATTTTTTTATTTTTATTTCCAACAAATTCAATTAACAAAAAACACACTTCATTAAATAAAATAAAATTACAATTTAATATCCTAAAAAATAAAAAAACACATAATTAAAATCTAAAAAAAATAAAAATACATAATTTAAATCCTAAAAAAACAAAAAAGACATAATTTAGAATACTAGAAATTAAAAACACTTAAATTTTAAAAACTACTACGCCGGTGAATCATCCCCCGAAGCCGGTGGCGGTGCACCCAAGTTAGATCGAGGCTGAATACCAAGTTGACTTCTCAGATGCTCAATGCCGTCAAGATGGGCTTCATATTGGGGCGGCGTCATGCAGGAAGTGTCAGCCATCGTGGCGAGCAGGTACATGGACATTAGGGTGTTCGAGCCCGAGCCCGCCTGGCTTGATTCGCCTCGGCCCTTCCCCCTCCACTTGTCGTGAACCGGATGAGCCCCCTGCATCGGTGGCCCTGCCCTCAACCTCTTGTGAGGTGTTGCCTGACCCGCCCCCACTAGACTAGTATTGGTCACCCGCCGTGTGCTTCGTGCGTTTCGAGTTCGATCTCCTAGAAGACGGGACACCGCCAGCCCACCTTTCAAAGTCTTTGACCGACGACCAAACATCGACATGTTTGAAATCTTTGGAGGTGTCGTCTTTAAAGACTCGCAACGCCGCTCTCAGAATGTCGGCTCCACTGGCTCCGCTTTGGTAATGCGCCGCTTCAGCCCTGTAGATAGCGCAAAATTTTTTGACATCTCTGTCGCATCGGTCAAAATGACTGCGGAGCATCTTCAAGTTTCGGCGGCGGAAACCCTTCCTTCTTTGGTGACCTTTTCCCAAAAACAAGCCCGGCTTTGTTGATTCCCGATGATGGGATCGTACGACGCCCACTAGCGGGCCAGCGAGTGGGCGTCACGCCTAGCCGCAGAGCGCCCACGCTCCTAGAAAGTGAATTATGATGGGGTGTGCGTTCGCGCGAGATGCGCGACGAGCTGTCTCGTCGCTTCGGGATGAGATGGAGCTTGCAACGCTGTCTCGTCGCCGTCTCGTCTTGGAGAGACGAGATCGAGACGGCGACGATCCGCGTTGCGGATGCTCTTATGGCTGCAGAGCATTACTGAATAAGTATCCCCTTCTTTCTGAGAGCTAATTTTTCAACCTAAATTACAAAAACCGTAGACATATATATCCTACGTTTCATTCAATATAAATTTAACAGTTAACACTAATTAGCCATAATTCTTTTAAAGCCCGATACGTGGTAGGAGTATATGATTATTTTCCAATACTCACTCCATCTGCGAATAAGAGTCTCGGTTCACTTTTATCCTAAATGGCACATCTTCCATTAACTCATTTCACTCACATTTCATTTAAAACTAATACTTCCACTGTCCTATTAAAAATGAAACGTTTTCCTTTTGGGTTTGTACCATTAAAAATGAAACGTTTCTAAAAGTGGAAACAATACTCTTACTCTCTTTTCATTAACTCACAAAACGACATTACATAAAATCATATGCCGAAAAGCGAATGTTGCATATTTAATAGGACGAAGGGAGTATATATTTACCATTTCTTAAAACCCGTGGTGCCTAGAAATGAAAATACTAAGAGCATCCACAATAGGGGACTCCGGCGCGCCGGCCGCCCCGGAGTCGTCGACGGCGCGGTGATCTAAAGTGGAAGAAGCAGGCGCCCCGGCTTAGCCAGGTATGAGGCCGTGGAAAGGCCATCAGCGAGCAAACACCGAGGACGCGGCGGATAGGGAGCGGCGCGCCGATATTGGCGCCGGGCTACTGTGCGGCGCAATCGCCGCGGCGGTGGACAACTTTTTATATTTTATTTTTTAATTTTTTTTAAAATTTGTTTTAATTGCCTATAATTTATACCCCGTTCCCCTCATTATTTTCACACCATTCCAACTCTTTATTCCTACTTTGTCTCTCTAAAATTTGTGGATTCCATTGCTATTAAAAATGGACGATTTGTGGAATGACGTGTGGGATTCTCTGATTCAAGAGGTGCAGAGGGAAGCCGACGACAAGGATGCGGTGGAGGCGGCGGAATTGGCAGCGGCGGCGCTCCCTCCTGCAATTCATCATCGTCATACAATCCCACGAGACCATTTCGGAGCGCACCAGCGGCTGATGGCAGATTACTTTGGCGATAACCCCCGTTACCCACCAAAGATTTTCCGTCGGCGTTTCAGAATGTCGCGACCGCTCTTCATCTATATAGCGACGACATTGGCGGTGTGGTACAGGTGTTTCACCCTCCGGAGTGATTGCACTGGCCGGATCGGGCTGTCTGCTTTTCAGAAATGCATCGCTACAATTAGGCAGCTTACTTATGCTGGACCGGCTGATATGTTCGACGAATACCTACCGATGGGTGAGATGACTAGCCTAGAAGTGCTCCGGCAGTTCCGTAAGGGCATCCGGGAAGTCTTTGGTCCGGAGTTCCTACAACAACCAACCTCTGATGAGTGCCAGAGACTGCTAGATATGCACGGATCGGTGCACGGTTTCCCAGGGATGATAGGCAGCATCAATTGCATGCATTGGGAGTGGAAAAACTGCCCGGTGGCGTGGAAAGGCCAACTCACTACTGGTTTCAAAAGCAAACATCCCTCGATGATTCTGGAAGCCGTTGCTGACTATCGTTTGCGGATCTGACATGCGTATTTCGGTGTTGCAGGTTCGAACAACGACATCAACGTTCTTCAGTCATCGCCTTTCTTCAATGATGAGTGCTGGGGGGACTAGAAATCATATTTGTAGCCAACGGCACGCAGTACCACATGTGATACTATTTGGCAGATGGGATATACCCTCGTTGGCCCGTATTCGTGAAGACAGTTCACCAAGTACAAGTACAAGTCATGGTACAGGATTTGCTGCACAACGCTGGGCACCGGAAGATGGTGCTAGTACAAGTCATGGTGTTGCCTCTGCGCCGATATAGATGGGTGTACCACGTAGTAATGAATATCTGCTCCAACGTTTCATTGATATGCGCAGGAGCACAACACATACCCTACTCCAGGCCGATTTGATTGAGGAGGTCTGGGCACGTAGTGGAGGGGGCGCAGCGTGAAGAACATGTGTGATTTTCATAGATGAAATTTTCATTGTATAATTTTCCCCTTACTTTAATACGACGAAAATTTAGTTTTCAATTTGAATTTATTTATGTATAGTCCAATAATTTTAATAAAATAAAGTGAAATGTGGCAAAAAAAGTGTCCACTATTGCTCTGGAAACATTTTTTTGTGGCTGTGGACAAATCAGAAGTGACTGAGGACAAAAAAAAGTGACTTGTTCAGGAAAGTGTCCTCCGTATTGTAGAATTGTGGATGCTCTAACGGTGGACGGAGGGATTATTATTTAATGGAGTATGCATTTACATATGTGCTACCACAAGCCCCAAAAAATGACTTTATTGCATTTAAATTGTACAACTGCTAGATGTGTCAGTGAATCGGGTTTGGATTCCCTGCTGTGACTGTTAGCACAGCAGGGGATACTGCCCCTCACACCCAATTTTTTTATATTAAAAAAAGTTAATATTTAAAAATTATAATATAAGTATAAAATAATTGGGTGTGAGGGGCAGCATCCCCTGTTGTGCTAACCGCCACAGCAGGGGGATCCAATCCCCAGTGAATCAACGTTCGAGTCAAACAGTATTAATCAAGTAGGGTCGCTGAGGTGACCGAAATAAATGAGTACAAATCTACTAGGAGTATTAATTTGGTTGAATATTATTCTAATCTTGATTTCAAATTGAGTTGTTCGTTCCCAGTTAGTGATTACTCCCTCATCCACAAAATTATATCTTAATTTCTTACCCCTCACCTCGATTCTAAAAATTTGTTATATTTTTCATTTTTGTCTCGTTCCATAAAATTTATACATTTTACATGTTATCATATTTGATGGTAGACCCCACATTCCACTAAATTAATTTTACTCATATTTTACTATAAAACTAATATTTTAAAAATAGTACAACATACTACTAACTTTTTCAACCCACCTTCTATTATACTCCCCGTCCTACAATAATTGTCACTCCTATTGTGGGCACGGATTTTTAGAAATGTAAAAAAAATTGATTGGAAAAGTTAGTGGAATGTATGATCCACTTTTTTATATCGATTTTATAATAAAATGTGAGTGAAGTGAGTTAGTCGAATGTGAGACCTACTTTCCATTTATGGTAAAAATAAAGTGTGATAATTATTTTGGGACAGACTGAAAAGGAAAATAGTGACAATTATTGTGGGATGGAGAGAGTATTTCTTAAAACTCGTGTCCGGTCAAATTATGACAATATTTAAAAGACGGAAAGAGTATATTAGAACGTCTACAATTTAAAGTCCTTTTTACCTTTTTTTCATTTGAGATAGTGGACCTCACACTTTATTAAATTCCCACGCTCGCATTACCAATAATATTCTGGTGTCGATTCCAATACAATTCCTATTATTTTTAATTTAATCTCTGACAAAAATTTATAATTTTAAAATTATTCATTTCGTCAAAGTGGCGATCATATTATCTCAAATAAATACTGATATGAGAAGAGAATGTAAAAATTATTCGATTGGATGCATCGCAGGAGGGGGGCCTGGAGGAAGGCGATGGCCAAGCTTCACCGTCAAATGCGAGCCCCCCTGCTCCGTGCAAGGTGGGGATGTGGTGGTTCTCTGGTGTTGGCGGAGTGAAATTTAATTAGTTTTTTATTTAAAATTTAAAATCGTAAAAATATAACTTTATTTCACTTTCATTTCCTTCCAAATTCATTTTCAGCTTAGTCAAATTCACTTTTGTAAAGAGAAATCCACGAGCTCAGCTAAGTTGCAAGAAAGGTTGTACATTCGCGTCTGCATGGATTCAAGAAAGAGCCGTTGCTGATCATAGCCGTTGGAGGCTTTGTTTCTTTTTCAGTTGTAGATGGTTGTAACTGCTAAGTGTAGCTGAGTAGTTTGTTGATAGCAGTTGTGGTAGTTAGCTCAACTACATATACTCTACTTCTACATGAAGAGAAAATAGTAGTCGATTGTATCAAGTTCCAAAAGTTCAATAAGAGTTTTTCATTGTTTTCTCAATCTCGTGTGTTACTCCATATTATTTCACAAATCAAGTTCTTCGATTATTTGCAATCTTAGTTTGTTCTTGCTGATATCTCTTGATTCTATAACAAGTGGCGTCGTCTATGGGAAAATAAGAACATAGCTTGGGCGATTGCAATTGTTTTCTGGTTGCTTTGAGGTTATTTCTGCTACTGCATATCATCCGTTTGAAGAATGGCTACTGCAAGGCTAGAGGCTGAAAAATTCACTGGTTCCAATGACTTTGGACTTTGGCGAATGAAGATTCGTGCAATGCTGATCCAGCAGGGTTTGTCTGCTGCTCTTGAAAAGAAAAAAGGAAGGTGATGAAGGGAAGGCCGAGTTGGATGAGAATGTTGTGGCTAAGTTGGCAGAAATTCAAGCAAAGGCTCACAATGTTGTGATCCTGTGTTTAGGCGATAAAGTCCTTCGAGAAGTGGCTAAGGAGACCACTGCAACAGGCGTTATAGCCAAGTTGGAGAGTCTTTATTTGACTCGATCTCTGGCTAATAGGTTGTGCGTGAAGCAGAGGTTGTACGCCTATAGGTTCCAGGAAGACAAATGCATTTGTGAACAAATGGAGGAGTTTTCAAAGATAATTGATGATCTTGAAAACATAGATGTTACTATAGGAGATGAAGACCAAGCTATCTTACTGCTCAATGTGTTGCCAAAGAGTTTTGATCATCTTCGTGATGCGATGGTGTATGGGAGGGAGAAAACCATCACATTATCTGAACTAAAGGCCGCATTGAGAGCAAAGGAATTGCAGAAAGGTGCTTCAAGATCTCAAGAAAGTGCAGCTGACAGCCTACACATCAAGAAGTTCAAGAAGCCTAAATTCAAGAAGAAATTTGTGGTTGCTAAGGCATCAAGCTCTGAAGTAAATGAGATAAGATCATGTCACTGGTGTAAGAAACCAGGACACCTCAAGAAGGACTGTTTTGCTTGGATAAAGAAGCAAGCATCTGAGGGGAAAAATAAGAGCAATGCAGATTATGTTGAAGGAGTAGAGCTTGCAGAAATTATGAATGTAATGGATGGTGGAGTAAGCGGATCTTGGATAATGGATTCGGGGTGTAGCTTTCATATGTGCCCACATGAACATTGCTTCCAAGATTTGAGTCCTGCTACTGGAACGGTGTTCTTGGGGAACAACCAAATCTGCAATGTTAGAGGAATTGGAAGGATAAAATTCAAGATGGTGGATGGATCTGTGAAATTGCTCAGTGATGTGAGGTATATTCCTGAGATCAAAATGAATCTCATATCACTAGGCTTGCTGGAAGTAAAGGGGTTTTCATTCTCCTCTATTGAAGGTAAGATGATGATCAAGAAATGAGATCAGATAGTTATGACTGCAGAAAGGAGAAACATCCTGTACTATCTGCTTGGAGAGGTTGTGATTGGTAACTCAAATTCTATGGCTGCTGAAAATTTGAAGCTATGGCATCTACGGTTGGGACACCCTGCTGAAGGAAGCCTCAAAGAACTAGCCAAGAAAGGTCTTATTTCTGGAGACACATCAAGCAACCTTGGTCCCTGTGAGCAGTGCATCTTGAGCAAAGCAAAGAAGAAGCCATTTCCATCTGGTATGCATTCCTCTACATCTCCTTTAGAGTATATTCATGCTGACTTGTGGGGCCAGCCCTAGTAACTACTCTTGGTGGGGGGAAGTACTATCTGGCAATTGTTGATGATTATTCAAGGAAGCTATGGGTTTATATCCTAAAAGAAAAGTCAGATACATTCTCTAAGTTCAAGAATTGGTGCTTGGAGATAGAGCTTGAGAAAGGCAGCAAGGTGAAGTGTCTGAGAACAGACAATGGCATGGAGTTTCTTTCTAGAGAATTTGATGAGTTTTGTAAAGAGAAAGGAATCAAGAGCCATAGAACAGTGCCCTCAAATCCCCAACAAAATGGGGTTGTTGAAAGGATGAACCAAACAATATTGGAAAGAGTAAGGTGTCTCCTCTTTGCATCTGGTTTGAGCAGTAAATTTTGGGGAGAAGCAGTCTGTACTGCTGCATATCTCATCAACAAATGTCCCTCTACTAGCCTGAAGTCAGAAACACCAAATTATAGGTGGCATGGGACTCATGGTGACTATTCAAAGTTCAGGGTCTTCAGCTGTGCAGCTTATGCTCATGACAGAAAGAGCAAGCTTGAGCCTCGGGCAATCAAGTGTGTGATGATGGGGTATCAAAAGGGGGTGAAAGGTTACAGGCTATGGTGTGTTGAGCCTGGTAATCAAAAGGTTGTGTTGAGTAGGGATGTGGTTTTCATCGAAGATCAGATGCCTTACTTGAGCAAGGAAAAATAGAAAGATCAGATTCCCTATGATATGTTTGAAGTGGAGCTGGGGAAGCTAAGTCTGAATCCATCTGGAGATGCTAGTGATTCAGAGAGTGATGAGCAACAAAGAGACTCCATTTCTGATCAAGGTGGAGCAGATCCACTTTCTGATCAAGGTGGAGCAGATCCACAGTCTGCTGATGGCTGCCTAAGAAATGACCAACTTGCTAGAGATAGAGTAAGGAGAGAAAATGTAAGGAAACCAGCTCGATATGTGATAAGCCGTATTCTAGGACTTGGTTACTGGTCAGTATGATGTGCATATTTGAACTTTATCTGCAAAATAAGTTGCTTAAGCGTACAGGTTGAGTGTTCTAGCCAGTAGGCAAAGCTTCAGCTACTTCAGGTGAAAAGGGCGTCAGGACGATTACGTACTGACCAGTATACATGCAAAAATGGCTCGAGATGGAGAAGAAGGATAGCTGGGACTGATTAACCACAATTAAGGGCAAAGAAGTCATCTCACCACAAGGATTTACCCTAAAATCAAGGGCAAACCTCCATATAAAAGGAACCCACTTGGAGAGAAAAGAGGGAAGATCTATTTTTCATCATCATCACTCTTAGGTATAATTCTCTCGGTAGTTCAGTCCTTCAGCCCAGTCCAGAGTCTCGTTCCTCGCCACTGCCATGGTCACTTGAAGATCAAGAAGTTCCCAGAGTTCCAGACGTTCTCACCCAGTCATCAAGATCGTAGTTAGAAGTTCCATCGCCCGGCGTGGCAAAACACTTTTATTTCGCTTTCGTAGTTAAATTGCTTGTTTTTCCTTATGTTGGATCTTTGTTGCTTTTGGATATTTTCTGCTTTTGAAGTACTTGTTGAAGATCCGAACGTGTTTATGCTATGAAGTTGTTTTCTGTTCAGTTTACTTCGCCGATCTCTTTTCCTTCTGCCTAGTTAGCTTAGAGTTTCTGGTCGTTTTGAGTATCAAATCGTGTGTTTCCATTTAGTAGTTTATTTCTTCGAGTTAGCATAATCTGTTTACTTTTATTTCATAGAGGTTTGTTTCATGCAAGGTGCAGTTATGTGTTTCCTGTTTTCTTCCATGCTGATCAGTAGGCGAGATTTCAGTTTCGATGTTTGATTTTCGATTTGGAATTTTTGATTGTAGATCTGTGTTCGTGAGTTATTAATCTGTGTTTTTATGGTGCTGAATCTGGTTTGTTTTCTGATTTTAGTTTGTGTTTGTTGAAGAAGATGATGTTCATATCCAAGTTTGGGACCACTTTTGCTTTTTAGACGCTTTTTGCTTTTTGTCCTTCACCTATAGTACACCCTGCAGATCTGTCAGCCTAGTCACCACAACTACCACTTATTCTCTGCTTTTCTGTTTAGCCTTTTATAGAAACCTAGTACTTTCCGCATATATTCTGTTACACCACATCCACCATAATTCCATGTACACCACTACATATCGACCACCATTCACCCTTCCTAGTCAGTAGGACACCATCTTAATTTCCCTTCTAGGTAGAAACTCAACCCAAGCGTGGTAGCTAACCAAACCCTCCAGAATATCACCGCAATTCCCAAAACGCATTCATCTCTGTGGGATTCGACCCTTACGTCCACTATACTAGCCAGTAGAAGTGGGTTGAGGATTATTGATACCAGGTTCAGGATTAGCAGGGACTTCGATACTGATCAGTAGGATACATCCTTGCTTGAACGACACCTGCGCAAACCTGCTCTTTCAAATGGCGCCGTTGCCGGGGATGGATGGCGTTTTTGAGTTGCTATTGTGTGTGATACTTTGGTGTATATATTGTGTATAATTTTCCTTTTTCTTTTCATTTCAGTTTATGAGCAGTAGCTCGTCTCCTGATCAGTGGAGGCCGAAAATACTCAAGCGAGGAACTATACTCGTAACCACTCGTTCTGGCCTGTCGACCACCTTGTCTAACCTAGGCACGAGTAGTGACGAAGAGAAGGGCACCATAGAGGGACCAATACCAGAAGAGAAACCACTGTTGGAAGGCAACCCAAGGGAAATGGCCAACCAGGGAGATGAAGACCCGGAGATCGGGACGCTGAACGCACATACTGAATGAGAGCCCCCGCAAGCCATAGTCGTTACTCCAGGGCAAACCGCCTGCGATGTGAAGCCTCATGTGATCGCGATCCTGCCTACATACTGTGGGAAGAGCTATGAAGGGCCGTATGAGTTTCTTCATGAGTTTTGTAAAATTTGTAGGGCGCAGAGGAGACCAACAGGAGCGACTGAGGATGATTATAGGCTGAAGGCTTTGCCATTTGTGCTCAAGGGGAAGCTAACACCTGGTTCATGCTCCTGCCCCCAACTCTATTGAGACTTGGGCCGATTTCAAGTCAGCATTCCTGGGTGAGTTTTTTCCGTCATCCAAGACAAGCGCGCTGAAGAGGGAAATAACTAATGTGAAGCAAGGGTATGATGAACCCTTGAGTGATTATTGGGCAAGATACATGGGTCTTTTGGAATCATGTCCCAACCATCGCATGCCGGACATTGAAGTACATCATACTTTCTACGAAGGTATGAACGCGGTAACCAAGGACCTGGCAAATTCATCGTCAGGAGGAAGCTTCACGCAATTACGGGTCAGCGAAGCGAAGAGAGTCCTAAGGAAGCTACTGAATGCAAAGAAAGAGTATGACCATTCAAGGGAAGGATACAACCGAGAGCGGGCTGCTATTGCCTCGCTTACTGATCAGGAATATAAGCTGGAGCAGAAAATGGATGAGCTGAAGAAGTCACTTCTGAGTGCGATCGAGAAGAGCACTCCACCACCTCCCCCAGCTGGGAATTACAAGGGTGCAGAGCAGGGAAATCAAGGACCGAACTATGATCAGCCTAATGACTTCGGGAATATGGAGCAAGTTAATGCTGCGGGGTACTTCAATTCTAGTGGGCATTGGATTCAAGGTAGACAACGAGATGCACCATGGAGGGATCATCCAAACTTCCGATGGGGTGACGGAAGCCAAAATCAGAACCAAGGTCAGAACCAGTATAACCCCCATCCGAACCAAAACCCTAACCGTGGACCAGCAAACCCAGACTACCAGCCCAACTGGTCAGGAAGAAACCAACAATCCCAAAACCAAAACCAACAAAACCAGAACCCGAACCCTGTCTATGTGCCGCCCCACCAGAGAAACTTCCAAAATTTCCAAAATCAGCCGAACCCAGGACCCCAACACCATCAGAACCAAAATCAATTCCAAGGCCAGCACCAGAATCAATATCCTCAAGATCAGTACACCCCTCCTGCCCAGTATAACCAATACCCGCCTAATCAAGGCCAGCAAAACTCCCAGAACTATCAACACCAAGGGCTGAGTCATTTCCAAAATTCGAACAGGCCAAGGAGATCCGTTGAGGACATGATGGGTGAAATGCTAGCGTCACAACAGAGCATCAAAGGAGAATTGTAATCCCATAATGAGGTCGTGTAGGGGATGCAAAATGCCCAGAAGGAACATAAGGCGAACATGGATATGATGAATAGGCAGTTAGCTCAACTGGCCAGTTCGGTGGGTGATTTGAAGGGAAATGCGGGGAAACTCCCATCTACAGTCCAAATGCCCGAAAAGGCAAATGTGAGTACGTATGACGCGCCTCAACCGAAACGACCTAGTGGAGGATCCAATGGAACGAAGATAGGAGGCGATACCATTTCAGCGGAAGAATTAGGGAGACCTATGCCTCGGATGCAGGATCCATTCTTCTTGGATGATACACCAAGTGTAAGAGGTGAACCCGACACCCTACTGACCAGGAAGAAACCTCCTCAAGAAGAAGAGCCCAGAATGGAGGCCCAGACCCAGGAACTACCCAAGAAAGACTCCAAGAAGGTTGCTGAGGGACCAGTAGAGGAGAAAAAAGGGGAGAAACCATTCCCATTCTGATTTGTTACAAAGAGGAAGAAAGAGAACCCGGTTGACTACTTGTCGATTTTTGGGAAGTTTGATGTCACCATACCATTCCTCCAAGCCGTGAAGCTACCCCATCTCGGGAAATTCATAAAGGACTTCATAGCCGGGAGAGCCCAGAAGGATGGCAAGATTATGGTGGAAGGGATAGCGTCAGCAATAGTGTAAGAGAAGTTACCACCCAAGAGAGCCGACCCAGGTATGTTCACCCTACCCATAACTGTAGGAGATGTGAAGGTCGAACATGCAATGTGTGATTTGGGGGCATCTATAAATGTCATGCCATTATCTATCTATAACCGGTTGAAAGGAGTGAGGCTGTCAAATACTAGGGTGTTGATCCAACTGGCTGATAGGTCGTGCATAAGTCCTGAGGGAGTTTTAGAAAATGTGTTAGTAAGAGTGCATGATTTTACATACCCTGCTAATTTTTATGTGATCAAAATGAGTGAGCATGAAGCGAGGGAGTCTAGTGGAGTCTTGTTAGGAAGACCTTTTCTGAGAACGGCCAAGACAATAGTGGATATGGCTGAGGGGACTATTTGCATTGATTTTCATGGGGAGAAGTTTACCTTCGATATAAATGATGCCATGAAGAAACCCATCGATTCTGAAAATCTATGCTATGTTGATGTGATTGACCCCCTAGTCCAAGATTTTCTTGAGACCGAACTATTGCAGGAGAAACTCCAGGCTTTAGATGTTTATGAATAAGCTGACATAGAAGCTGCTGCATGGTGTGATCTGATCAGTAGCCAAGGGTTGACTGATGAAGAAATAGAAGTAGCGATCAAGGAATTCTGTCAGAAATCGGAGTTCATTGGAGCCGCAGCTACCAGTCAGTATAGAAGAACCATCAGAGGGAGATTTAGAAAAAGAAGGAGAGACTGAGAAAAACCCTCTACCCGAAGACACACTTCCACCCCAAGTTGAGCTGAAGAAGTTGCCACCGAATTTGAAGTATGCCTTCCTTGGAGAGGAGAACTCATATCCAGTGATCATCAGTAGCAGCCTTACGAAAGAACAAGAGGCTAGGCTACTGACCGTGCTGAGCAAGAACAACAAGGCGATTGGATGGAGTCTTACAGATTTAGTTGGAATTAGCCCCGACGTCTGCATCCACCACATTAGGTTGGAGGAAGGAGCGAAGGCACATCGAGATGCTCAAAGGAAGGTAAACCCTAACATGCGAGAAGAGATATTGAAGGAAATCTTGAAGTTGTTGTAGCTAGGGATTATCTATTCAGTACCGGATAGTGAGTGGGTCAGCCCGATCCACATGGTCCCAAAGAAGTCGGGCATCCAAGTAGTTCAGAATGAGAGGAATGAGCTGATCCCAACGAGGCTAGTCACGGGTTGGCGAATGTGCATCGATTACAGTAAGCTGAACAATGCGACCAGGAAGGGCCATTTTCCCCTGTCGTTCATTGACCAAATGTTGGAGAGATTAGCTGGGAAGAAGTTTTTCTGCTTTCTAGATGGGTACAACGGGTATTTCCAAATTTACGTAGATCCTGAGGACCAGGACAAGACCACTTTCACTTGCCCGTTTGGAACCTATGCATACCGTCGCATGCCTTTCGGCCTATGCAACGCTCCAGGTACGTTTCAACGATGTATGATGAGCATATTTTCCGATTTGATTGAGGATTGCATAGAGATATTCATGGATGACTTCACGGTTTACGGAGACTCGTTCGACTCTTGCCTTCACCATTTGGATATAGTTTTGGAAAGGTGTCAAGCAAAGAGTTTGGTTTTGAACTTTGAGAAGTGTCATTTTATGGTCACCGAAGGGATAGTTTTAGGACACGTGGTCTCAGAAAGAGGTATCCAAGTGGATCGAGCCAAGGTAGATGTTATATCCAAATTACCATTCCCTACTGATCAGAAGGGAATAAGGGGTTTTCTGGGGCACGCCGGATTTTATCGAAGATTTATCAAGGATTTCTCCAAGATCGCCCAGCCCCTTACCAGATTACTTCAGAATGACGTGGAGTTCATTTTTGATGAGCAATGCAAGGCTGCTTTCAACCTTCTCAAGGAAAAGCTGATATCCGCACCTATCATAAGGGCTCCTGACTGGAACCATCCTTTCGAAGTGATGTGCGACGCCAGCGACTATGCAGTGGGAGCCGTGCTGGGTCAGAGGATCGACGGGAAGAGGTACGTAATTTTCTATGCGTCCAAGACTCTGAATCAAGCCCAGCGGAATTACGATACCACTGAAAAAGAGATGTTGGCAGTAGTGTATTCTTTCGAGAAGTTCCGGCCATATTTGTTGGGATCCAAGGTCATAGTATATACTGACCATGCAGCCATAAAGTATCTGATTGCCAAGAAGGAATCAAAACCACGCCTGATCCGATGGGTACTCTTGTTACAAGAATTTGATTGGGAGGTGGAAGATAAGAGAGGAGTCGAGAACAAGGTGGCAGACCATTTGAGCAGAATAATGCAAGATGGAAACGGTGACGAAGTGCATGATAAATTTCCAGAGGAACATTTGTGTGAGGTGATTTTTGCGCCCAGAAAAATTGATTGGGAAGAAGTGTTCAAACTTACTGGTCAGAATGATACAGCAAAAGGGAAAGAGAAGGTAGGGCAAGAGCCATGGTATGCGGACGTGGCCAACTACCTAGTAACTGGAGAGCTTCCGGAAGTACCGAGTGTTACCAAAGCCCAAAGAATGAATATCAAGTGTGAAGCAAAATACTACTTTTGGGACGACCCCTATCTGTGGAGAGTAGGGTCCGATCAAGTGATAAGGAGGTGCATTCCTGACTGGGAGCAGCGGGATGTTTTAACCCACTGTCATTCGTTAGCATGTGGAGGGCACTTCGGGTCCAAGAAGACGGCAAGGAAGATTCTGGATAGCGGCTTTTACTGGCCAACTCTCAACAAAGATACGTACGAGTTCTGCAGGAGCTGTGAGCGTTGCCAACTGACCGGTGGAATATCTGCCCGGGATGAAATGCCGAAGGTACCCATAATAGTTTGCGAGCTATTCGACATATGGGGAATGGACTTCATGGGTCCGTTTCCTTCATCCTATGGGAATCTGTATATCCTAGTTGCTGTAGACTACGTCTCTAAATGGGTAGAAGCCAAGGCCACAAGCACGTGTGAAGCCAAGGAGGTGGCCAAGTTCTTAAAGAGTCATATCTTCAGCCGATTCGGTGTGCCCAGGGCGATCATATCCGATCAAGGTACGCACTTCTGTAACCGTACAATTGAATCCTTGATGAAAAAGTACGGTGTGCACCATAGACTATCCAGCCCTTACCATCCGCAAGCAAATGGTCAAGCGGAGGTTTCTAACCGCGAGATAAAGAAAATTTTGGAGAAGACTGTGAACACTTCTAGGAAGGATTGGAGTGTAAGGTTAGAGGATGCTCTCTGGGCGTATCGAACAGCCTACAAAACCCCCATAGGCATGTCCCCTTACCGGATTGTTTTTGGGAAGATGTGCCACTTACCGGTTGGGATCGAGCATCGAGCATACTGGGCAGTACAGAAAGTGAATATGGATGCTACAGCCTGTGAAGAGGAAAGGAAGCTGCAACTGCAGGAGCTTGAGGAACTTAGATTGGAGTCATTCGACTCAGCCATGTGGTACAAAGAGCGAACTAAATTCTGGCATGATCGAAATCTGAGAACTAAGGAGCTCCATGTTGGCCAGAAAGTACTACTCTTCCAGTCAAGATTGAAGCTTATGCCAGGGAAACTCAAGTCCAAATGGACAGGACCTTACATCATAACTGCACTCCGTTCCAATGGAGCAGTGGAAATTTTAGGGAGTTTTCCTAACTCTGAACCTTTCATAGTAAACAGACATAGGCTAAAAATATTTAGGGAGAATAGTGAGGTGGGTGTAGTGGATGAAATTCCACTGCAACCACTTACTACAATTGTCTACTGATCAGTAAGATAGGAATTTGGAGTTCCACGTGGCTAGTTTCTTTTTGAAAATAGTTTGCATATACTGGCCAAGTAGAATTCCAAATTGCCTAAGGAAGATGTAAATATTGTAAATACGTAGTTAATCTCTGCATGCAAGATAATTTCTAAAAATCCAAAAATATTTTCGGGCCTTAATTTTAATTTGGAGTACACATTGACTAAGGGATTACTTATCTGGTGATATTTCAAATTTTATTTAGGTGCCCGTTTGAATTAGTTTCTTTTTTAGGTAAGTATAGGAGATTATGGAGATGACGATAATTTGAATTAAGGCTTGTGCAGCTTTTGCAGGGTGACAGCGGCTAAGATGGCGCGTGAGCAGAGAGAAGGGACACGCTGACCAATCAGAGGCCAGAAATCTAAACCGCCTCCCTTCTGAAGCGTCGCGACCGGCAACCCCTGATAACCGGTTACAACCACCTGCAACTGCTCTCTCTCACCCAAATTAAACTCACCGTCCTAACCCTTTTCCCTCACAAACCCTCATTTTCAAATTCGCTTTCAAGAAATTTTTGTCCATCTCTCTCACGGAAACATCATTCTCAACCCCAACTCTCTCCAAGATATCAAACCCTACTTTCCACCACTAAATTGCAGATTTCCGATCATGGGGAAGAAAGCGTTCGCTAAGAAAATCAAACCGCGCCGCCAAGAAACCCAGGAGGCACAACCACAGCAAAATCCACCACCACCAGCACCGACCGCTCAGCCACCACCTATGATTTCCATGGATGCCATGATGGCATTTCTTCGTCAACAGGACCCTACTCGGGACTGGACGGCGGCATTGGTTGGTTTCGGTCAAATGGGGGGTGTAGGAACCGCACCCAGTGAAATTCCACCTGCACCGGTCAGTCATGCAGAAGTACAATCGGAGGAGGGATCTCCCTCGGCGACCGCGCCATCGGAGACCTCGGTACCAGATTCGGCAGAGCTCGACGCTGTCGCCGCCCATTATGACTCCGACCCTGAGGAGCGTAAGAAAAGGGCCAGCCAAGAAGAGACAACCCATGAGGGGAGTGGCAAAACGGAGAGGACGCCCGAGGAGGAGCCGGTGTCTCATGAAGTGGAAATGGAGGACATAGATCTGAACGAATCAGCCCAGAAGCGGTCGTTGATGACAGATGAGGAGTTTGATTCCATCTTGAACCAAGTAGGCCAAGCAGCGGAAGCTACTGCCTCGGAGGCTGAGGGTCTAGACCTCGCTTCGAAGGCAGTAGGCATGAGCGAGGAAACAAAGGGAGTAAGTGAACCAGAAAGCCCGGCATACCAGCTGGAAGAAGAGGAGGACAATACGATTACGGAAGCCAAGGAAACAGGAACAGAGACAGCAGAACCAGAGGTAGAAGCATCCACCCTAGTGGCACCTCAGGTAGTAAAGCCGATTTCCATCAGACGGAAACTGGTAGTGAAGACAAACTCCAAGGCAGAGCCGGCCAAACCGCAGAGGATATCGCAACGTTGTTTGGGTAAGTGGGCATCCAGCAGGGCGAAACCGAACACGGTGGAGGATCCTCTAGAGATCGTGAGTGACGACGAACGGACAACTCCCACAAAACCTGGAGAGGAGCCCCCATCTTTTACCGATCAAATAGATGCTGAAGTAGTAGACGAGGAACCCTCTCCGGTGCAAGAGGATCAGGGTGTGGAAACCGAGCGGGTGGCTGAGGGTCTGGACCTCGCACCCAAGTCAGTTAGGCCCGAACAACCGGCGAAGGAAGACGCCAAAATAGAGAGTAGCCCCACTACCCAGGAGATGAAACCAACCGAGGCGGAGGAGGAAACCCGATACCGAGTAGAAAGAAAGCGGAAGGGCAAGGCTGTTATGAAGAAACAGCCTAGCACCAAGAAACAGCGTGTTGTGAACACCGGGATCGTCATCGCGGAAGCAACCCAAAGAACTCCACCGAGCCAGCGGGAGTTGAGTGACAACGAATATACAGCCAGCTCTGAACCATCGTCCGACAGCAATGTTTCTCTGGACGATGAGGAGTACACGGAACAACATCTTTTGGCTGATCATAGGGAGCTCGTTCATCCGCCGGTAGAGAGATTAAGATACCGGCGGTGGACGGTCGACCTCAATGACGGCGTGATAAAGGAGATGAAGCTGTTCGACTCCAAGAAACTCCAGAACGCCTACCGGAAAAAGGACGACAAGAGCAAACAAATCAAGAGTGGAAAGGTACTTCATCTCCCCTCTTTGGATGAATTGGAGGTTCGCGACTCTTTTCTCGCTCTTTTGCGTGCGTTGGGTTTCGAATGGCTATTGGAGAATGAGGTTATGAACATCCCGGTCAAGCTGGCCAAGGAATTTTTCTCGTCTTTTAGATTTAAAGTTACCACTGATTTGGATGAGGAATGCATCAGTTTTAAGGTGTTTGGGAGTGAGATTAGGATGAGTATAATCGAGTGGACGGTGAGGTTGGGTATGTGTACATTGGAGGAAGCGTTGAGTTCGGAGTGGCAGAATAGGGAGAGGGGAATCCCACGCAGACACGTGGAGTTTGAACCACAGGAGGCTTGGGGGGAGTTGACTCACCCAGTTTCAGGAGAGTTCCAGTCCACCCTCTCGCTGTCCATCCATTTCAACGACCCTATTTTACGCTTAGTTCAACTGTTCTTAGATTTCAACCTTTTGGGGCAGTCGAATTCGGCTGTGAGAACATCAATGACAGAGTTGTACATCTTGTGGTGTGCCAAGAAGGGCAGGAAATTGCACTTGGGATTTTGGAAGGCATACCAGTGCCACCAAATAGCTACCCATCCCGCACGGAATCTTTCCCTCTGCCACATCTTGGGAATGTTCGTGAAGAACAATATCATCGTCAGAGAGGCTGAAGACCTCTCCCCGTTAAGCATGGTGGATGCCCCGAGAATGTTTGACACACCGTTGTTCGTCCGCACGAACACGGTCTATTTGAGGCAGGGTGTGCCCCGCTTCTATGCAATGGGGGAGAAAGCTTTACCTACCGGAAGGGTAGCAGCAGCCCAGGAAGTGTCAGAACAAGAGCAACGTCGCGAAAGGATGGAGAAAGCGATGGAAGAAGTGAAAGAAGAGAATCAGCAGTTGAAAGCGGAGGTGGTGCGATTGGCATCGGTAATGGAACGAATGTTGAAGGAGTCTACAAGACAGACGAGGCAGAGTCAGAAGCAAGAAGCTTTGGAGACGATTGTTACCAGGCTTGGAGAAGAGAACCAGCGGTTGATAACAGAAATGGCCAGGATGGCGTCCGTGACAGATGAGATATTGATGAAGTTAACACAACGAGGCCAAGAGGAAGCTGTTGAACCAAGTGGCCATGGAGGCCGAGCTAATGAACCACGAGTATCAGAGGAGGTATTAACCGAGACGAAAGAAGCAGAGCAGAAACTAGAGGCGGAACAAGAGGAAGGAGATGCCGAAGAGTCGGCAGAATCTGGGAACAAGCAATACGTAGATGAGGAGCAAGCCGGGACCGAGAAGGAACAATCTCCTGCACCACCTGCCCCGCGAAGGAGCAGGCGACACAAATAGACTGCCCCCCCGACCACAAGTTAGTTTTTCTTTTTCTTTCTCTTCAGTTTTTCTTATTTTTATTGTTTTCTGTGCTTTTAGGTAGTATAATTTCTGTTTGTGCGCAAACCCCATTCATAACACTTAGCCTATTTTATAGTCTAAGTGTGAGAAGTTAAGGGTTTGTCTTTTTGGCGCATGTGTTTGTGTTTTCTGTTTTCTTTTTCGTAAGCATGTTGGCTCACACTTAGCCCATTGCATGGCCTAAGTGTGAGGAGTTTTGTATATATGTGTGTTTTGTTTGTTGGTTTCTGTTTAGGTTTTCAAACTCTCCCACTTAGCCCATTCCATAGTCTAAGTGTGAGAAGTTTTAGTTTTAATAAGTTGTTTTTGTCTGTTTGTCTATGTGTCCATCATACTGGCCATTACCTTTTCCACTTCACAGCCCTATCTGAGGGCAGACACTTGTGAAGTGGGAGGGGGGACGCAATGACCAGTATGATGAATGTGTATATGTGTGGTCTGTGTTTGTGCTTGTGTTAGTGTCCTGTTAGGTATAGTTTTTTATTTTGTGTGTTGATTGGGCTTAAAACTCATCTGTCTTGAGATGACGGTGAGGGGAATTGAGGGAAATAAGACGTGCTGGAAAACAGAAACCACCCCCCTTAGTACCTCATAGCCAGGATAGATGATGTGAGTATGAGAGAAAAGCCCATACTTAGAGCCAAACACGAAAGCCCTCTTAAAATGTGAGTTATAAGCTTTAAGTGGAACCACTTTCCATATGTTTAGAAAAGAAAAGAGCGACTGCCACAAATTTCCTAGGGTGAAGTGACTGCGTGTAGCAACACTGAAGGCAGTAGGAACCCCCCCCCCCCAAAAAAAAAACCACCTTTAGAACCTCTTTTCTAACTCTTTATACCCAGATAAATACCCCTAGCCACTGGGACTGTGTGTGTGCAAGGCATGAAGCGAATGAGGCTTACTGGCTAGAAGGGTGTATAAGAAAGCAGAATCCAGCTGGACAAGAAAGTTTGGAAGAAAATCGGTCAGGGAGTCATCCCAGGCCCAAAAAGAAGGTATAAGGGTGGCGAAGCCACGAGGGAAAGAAAGAAAAAAGAGAGAAAAGATGAAGGAAAATGGTCAGAAAAATTGGCCACAAAAAAATGAAGAAGACATAAGGGTGGCGAAGCCACAATAAGCTACTGACCAGTTGGAGATCAAACCAGAAGCGCCAGCCAAGAGAAACAACAACCAAGAGCCCAAATGCACACAGTCCCCCCCGCATCAATAAAATAGAAATTTTGAACCTTAGAGCCTTAGGAACATCCACCCAAAACATTAGAAGCCAAAAGCCCCGTTACAAGCTTATAAGTCCTTCAGTAGCTGCTCGTGAGATCTAAGTCCGAAGCAACTGTGGTCCAGCAATTAGAGAGAACAGTCCTAATACTCCTGGTGAGGTATGAGTGACTGAGTGAACCTAGTGTTCGGCCGAGAGTTTGGGCGATCTTGACAAGCGGATGTACTGACTAGGAAAGAAAAGGGGGGCGGCAGAAGTTCAAGGCTGTCTAAGGCCGGATTGCACCTGATCCCGATGGGAGGGATGGTTGAAAATATAGTCCGATCTTTGTGTTTTAGTCTTTTTATGTTTGTTTGTGTGTTTTTTCTATGTTTGTTCAAGTGTTTTTCTTTGCGTCGTAGTATAGAGTCTAGTTTAGGTAGAGTCGGTCAGGGGAGTAACCAGGCTAGAATTCGACTTATTTCTTTTGTTTGTTCTTCACGCTTGAGGACAAGCATGTGGTAAGTGTGAGCAGTTTGATACGTCGTATTCTAGGCCTTGGTTACTGGTCAGTATGATGTGCATATTTGAACTTTATCTGCAAAACAAGTTGCTTAAGCGTGCAGGATGAGTGTTCTAGCCAGTAGGCAAAGCTTCAGATACTTCAGGTGAAAAGGGCGTCAGGACGATTACGTACTGACCATTATACATGCAAAAATGGCTCGAGATGGAGAAGAAGGATAGCTGGGACTGATCAACCACAAATAAGGGCAAAGAAGTCATCTCACCACAAGGATTTACCCTAAAATCAAGGGCAAGCCTCCCTATAAAAGGAACCCACTTGGAGAGAAAAGAGGGAAGATCTATTTTTCATCATCATCACTCTTAGGTAGAATTCTCTTGGTAGTTCAGTCCTTCAGCCCAGTCCAGAGTCTCGTTCCTCGCCACTGCCATGGTCACTTGAAGATCAAGAAGTTCCCAGAGTTCCTGACGTTCTCACCCAGTCATCAAGATCGTAGTTAGAAGTTCCATCGCCCGGCGTGGCAAAACACTTTTATTTCGCTTTAGTAGTTAAATTGCTTATTTTTCCTTACGTTGGATCTTTGTTGCTTTTGGATATTTTCTGCTTTTGAAGTACTTGTTGAAGATCCGAACGTGTTTATGCTATGAAGTTGTTTTCTGTTCAGTTTACTTCGCCGATCTCTTTTCCTTCTGCCTAGTTAGCTTAGATCTAGAGTTTCTGGTCGTTTTGAGTATCAAATCGTGTGTTTCCAGTTAGTAGTTTATTTCTTCGAGTTAGCATAATCTGTTTACTTTTATTTCATAGAGGTTTGTTTCATGCAATGTGTAGTTATGTGTTTCCTGTTTTCTTCCATGCTGATCAGTAGGCGGGATTTCAGTTTCGATGTTTGATTTTCGATTTGGAATTTTTTATTGTAGATCTGTGTTCGTGAGTTATTAATCTGTGTTTTTATGGTGCTGAATCTGGTTTGTTTTCTGATTTTAGTTTGTGTTTGTTGAAGAAGATGATGTCCATATCCAAGTTTGGGACCACTTTTGCTTTTTAGACGCTTTTTGCTTTTTGTCCTTCACCTATAGTATACCCTGCAGATCTGTCAGCCTAGTCACCACAACTACCACTTATTCTCTGCTTTTCTGTTTAGCCTTTTATAGAAACCTAGTACTTTCCGCATATATTCTATTACACCACATCCACCATAATTCCATGTACACCACTACATATCGACCACCATTCACCCTTCCTAGTCAGTAGGACACCATCTTAATTTCCCGTCTAGGTAGAAACTCAACCCAAGCGTGGTAGCTAACCAAACCCTCCAGAATATCACCGCAATTCCCAAAATGCATTCATCTCTGTGGGATTCGACCCTTACGTCCACTATACTAGCCAGTAGAAGTGGGTTGAGGATTATTGATACCAGGTTCAGAATTAGCAGGGACTTCCATACTGATCAGTAGGATACATCCTTGCTTGAACGACACCTGCGCAAACCTGCTCTTTCAATATGCTGAAGCAGATGTGGTATACTATGCATTGTGTGCTGCTGAAAATCTGGAGTATGCTGATCCTATGTCCTACAAAGAAGCAATGGTGAACAAGGACATAGACAGATGGATAGAGGCTATGAATGAGGAAATGGACTCTTTACTCAAGAATAATACTTGGGTTCTTGTGGATAAAAGCAGCTTGAAGCAAGAATCTAAGGATATGAAGCTCATAAGCTGTAAGTGGATCTTCAAGAAAAAGGTGGAGACAACAGATAAAGACAGGATCAAGTTTAAGGCTCGGTTGGTAGCTAGAGGCTTTACACAGGAGGAAGGTATTGATTTCAACGAAGTCTTTGCTCCAGTGGTAAAACACACCTCAATAAGGATTCTACTTGCTGTTGTGAACCACAGAAACTGGGAGTTGCAGCTACTTGATGTCAAGACTGCATTCCTTAATGGGGATCTTGAGGAGACTATCTTTATGAGCCATCCTGAGGGATTTATAAAGGAAGGAGAAGAGAACAAAGTCTGCTTGTTGAAGAAGAGTTTATATGGCTTAAAACAAAGCCCAAGGCAGTAGAACAAGAAGTTCAATGAACAAATGGTTATTCATGGTTTTCTCAGATCTGAATATGATGATTGCATATATATTAAGAAGAGTGGAAATACTCCAGTAGCATACCTCTTGCTCTACGTAGATGATATGCTACTAGCTGGTCCATCTTTGGATGAAATACAAAGGATCAAAGCTGATTTGCAGATGAGTTTTGAAATGAAAGACTTGGGTGAAGCTAGAAGGATTCTGGGAATGAATATCTTGAGAGAGAGGAGCAAGAAGCTACTGTGGCTATCTCAGTCAGATTATATTGAGAAAGTCTTGAAGAAGTTTAATATGGAAAATGCCAAAGCAGCTTCTACTCCCCTGTCACAAAGCTTCAAACTGTCAAAGGAGCAGTCTCCAAAAACTGAGCAAGAAGCTTTGGAGATGAGATCGATTCCTTACTCGAATATTGTTGGTAGCATAATGTATACCATGATTTGTACAAGGTCAGACCTTGCACATGCTATTTCAGTCACTAGTAGATACATGGTTGAACCTGGAAAAGAGCATTGGAATGCGCTCAAATGGACTCTCGGGTACTTGAAAAGTTCTAGAAGATGTGGGATCTTGTTTAAGGAAAGTCATAAGGATGGTGAGGAAGCTGTTCAAGGGTATTGTGATTCTGACTACGCAACCAATCTGGACAATAGAAAGTCTCAGTCCGGATACTTGTTTACTCTATATGGTGCTGTCACAAGTTGGAAGTCCAGCCTACAAAGTGTTGTTGCGTTGTCAACAACAGAAGCTGAGTATATTGCACTCACATCAGCCGTGCAAGAAAGCTTTTGGATTCAAGGTGTGATCTCTGATTTTGGGATCAGTCAAGGAACTATGGTTATTTTCTGTGATAGTAGTTCTGCCATTTGTTTGGCTCGACATCAGTTTTATCACGAGCGGAGCAAACATATAGATATCCGTCTACATTTCATTAGGGATGAGATTGAAAAGGGAAGGGTGAAGGTTATGAAGATAAGCACTTTGGACAATCCGGCAGATATGCTGACTAAATGTCTTGGCAAAGACAAGTTTGAATATTGGAAGGATCTTATTAGTCTGAGCAGTGAAAGAGCTGTGGCTTCAGGTGGAGAATTGTAAGGAGGAATCCACGAGCTCATCTAAGTTGCAAGAAAGGTTGTGCATTGATGTGTAATTTTAGGTCTTTTTAAATCAGAATAGATATGCACTCAAGTTTAAAAAATTATCCCTAATATTACCACTTCACTGCAAGAGTACAGCTTCGTGTGTAGTAATTTAAGGTATCGATCCACAGGGAAGGTAAGTTCATTTAACTCCAAATAAATAAAAATAATAGTAAAGATGAAGGTTTTTGTTTGAAGTTTGTTTTCTGAAAATAATGAAAAATAAAGTTGAATTCAAATTAACACAAGTGAGACAATTGTTACTCCAAACACTTGCTGACAAGACACGGATTTATCCTATGCATTCAATTCTATCTCATACGTTCGGGACAATTTAAAATTATTCAACCTGCAAGCACTGAACATGCTAAGCATCAACTAGTCAAAGAATAGCTAAACACTTACTCTTTAAACCAAATTCAATAATCCTAAGAACTCTACGGAAGCGTAAGATTCAAAGTACAATTGCAATTAAGATCAAAATCCATTATCAAGTTGTCATCTAAACAATTCCAATTGATAATTCATTACCACCACAATCCATCCCAATTCAAGCTAAAGAGACGTAAAATCAAGACTATAGAATTATCACTAAAGATGCACCTAAAGTAATAAATTCATTCAATAAAATAAGTAGTAATAACGAACATGAGATAAAAACGAGCATAGAATAAATCACGAAATCAAAATGTCATACTACGTGTTTGGAGTAACACAAGATTCTTAGCCTAACATAATTAGACCAAGAACAATGATAAATGGAGATAAAACCCTAGAAATCATGGAGCAAATTTGGAGTAGATGATGGCCGGAATTTTCTCCTTTTCTCTTCTCTCTTTCTCACGCAGAATTCCTCCAGAACAGTCCCCTCAATTGCTCAACGAAAGTATCTAATTTCTTCTCTCCGTGTATCTGCTCTCAAAAGTGTCGTCCCCCCACTGCTGCCTTTCTCCATCTCTTTTATATCTTTTCTTTTTTCTTCTTGCCCAATTCACGCCTTCTTTCCTCCAAATCCTCAACCACTTTATTATTATTATTTTTTAATTCATTGCTGGGACCCATGTGTATAATTGCTGACCAAAACAAATAAAACTCTAACTTACACTTTGTACAGTACGTATTTCTCCAACTTACACACATATATCAACTACTAAATAATAATTACTTTAATAATTAATTGATATATGATTTAATATAAAAATTAGGAGAAATATTAGAGTAAAATTAGCATTATTTGATTTACATCATACATTCGCATTTGCATGGATTCAAGAAAGAACCGTTGCTGATCATAGCCGTTGGAGGCTTTGTTTCTTTTTCAGTTGTAGATGGTTGTAACTGCTAAGTGTAGCTGAGTAGTTTGTTGATAGCAGTTGTGGTAGTTAGCTCAACTACATATACTCTACTTCTACATGAAGAGAAAGTAGTAGTCGATTGTATCAAGTTCCAAAAGTTCAATAAGAGTTTTTCATTGTTTTCTCAATCTCGTGTGTTACTCCATATTATTTCACAAATCAAGTTCTTCGATTATTTGCAATCTTAGTTTGTTCTTGCTGATATCTCTTGATTCTATAACAACTTTCATTTCAATAAAATATGGATCTCAATTACGTGATCTCTAAGAACGAAAACGATGGGATAAACAACTTCATGTGAGCTCGGGGCTAAAACGCCACGTAAATGCTGTGGAATTAAAAAAATATATAGTACATAAAAAAGAAAAAAAATTGATTAGGAAAGAGGCACTCAGCGGAACAATACTCTAGATATTAATTGTGAAAATTTTAAAATCATTTTTCTATATGAAGATAAAATTTAAAACTTTCACTATTTGTTCTTCAGATTTTTAGAAATTGCACAAGTCAAAGTCACGGAGGTACATATAGAAGTACATATAGAAAAAATTTAACTTCATATAAAATTTGTTTTAACTCTAGGGTGGATAGAATAAATGGCTAAAAATGGTTAACTAATTTATAAGTATAAAAATATTTTCTTGATTCTGTCTTAATTATCAGAATTCCAGCTTATAACCATCTGTCAACTACATAAAAAAAATTTCTATATTAAGCTGGTAAAAAATTAGAAACAGAAGAGAAGTTACGTCCTCCAATTGATCAACTTTCCCATATCACAGTTTTTAATTATAGTAGAAGTTTTTGTTACTAATTAATTCACAATTAATTTTAAAAGTTAATTCTAGAAAAGTTTCTATCACTAATTATACTCGATTACAAAAGGAAATATATTTACACATATTTGAGAATTTAATAAAATAAAATTTTAATGTTATTAGATCTTAAGCATATTTGTCAACACCTTGTTAGCCTGTGATGAATACTTCCAGTCAAGGCGAGACGCAACCCGGCCTTTGCAAAAGTGTACTTTTGTCATCCGACAACTTGCTACCGGACAATCGTCGGATAATTTTGACGAGTATTTGCATGTGGGGGAGTCCATTTGGTTCTTCAAACTCGATTCAACATTGCGAAGGCCCCGTCTCGGATGTGGTATGCAAACAATATTGTCGACATCATGTACACGTGTATTATCTTGCACAACATGATAATAGACGACGAAGGACCGGCAGCGGCTACCTTTTTCGACGAGGATGAAGCCGGAATCTCAACCGCTAGCTTTCCTCCACGCAGAGGTGTGCATACTACGGTGCAAGAGAGGAACCACACAAGGTGGACAATGGGCGACGCCAAAATCCACATCAAACTACAAGAGGACCTAGTCGAGCACGTTTAAGCGAAATTTGACCACGACGAGTAGTGGCTTTTTTAATTTTATGAATTTAGTTGTGCAATTTTAAATATTTAGGATTTTAATTATGTACTCCCTTTTTTAATTTTTTGGTAATTTGTATTGTTATTTCGGATATTTTTAATGCATTTTATTATTATTGAAGTATTTTTAGTAATAGAAGTATTTAAATTAAATAATGGAATAGTGAGGCTCATGAATAGTGTAACTAGGGGTGTGCATTCGGGTTTCGGTTCGGTTTTTTGCCAGAACCGAACCAAAACTGAAAAACCGAATTTAGTTCAAAATCCAAACCAAACCGAACCCGAAAAACCAAAAAACCGAATCCGAAAAATCGAAAACCGAACTTAAAAAACCGAAAAACCCGAACAAAACCGAAAAACCCGAAAAAAAACCGAAAAACTTGAAAAAAATAAATATAATATAAATATATATTTATATATGTGTATTTTGTTTTATTTTATATATACTAATAGAATATTTATATATAATATAAAATTAATAATATATATATATATATATATTATATAGTAGAATATATTAAAAGAATATATATTATATATAATATAATATATTAAATTAATAGAATATATATATAATTCGGTTTTTCGGTTTTTCGGTTTTTTTCTTCGCCCGAACCGAACCGAACCGAAAAACCGAAATTTTTTTATTTTTAAAACCGAAAAAACCGAACCGAATTTCAAAATTTCGGTTTGGTTCGGTTCGGATATTCGGTTTCCGGTTTTTTTGCTCACCCCTAAGTGTAACAGCATTTGTGGTCTTCCGAAAGACCACGGATGTGAGTTTTGTAATTTTGCGGAAGACCATGGAATTAAAAGTGATTAAAAGTGAGCCTGGACTAGGAGTGGTCTAGGCGGAGACCACGGATATGGATGCCCTAATGCATCATGTGAATTTGTATGCTAAGTTGCTGAGTAATGCATGGAAACAAGATCAAGAAACAAGTCGGCAACTCCGAGCTTCAGGAGCTGTTGGATGTCGCGGTTGAGCTGAGATTGAATCTCGGCCGTTAGATCCAACTAGCCGTTGGATTCAAATAGTGTATAAAATGTTTGTTAGTTGTAGTTAGTTGTAGCTTTCATTCCCGTTTTTCATCTTCACAATTGAGAGTGAATTAGTGTGTAGCAATCTTCAAGGAAGCAATACAATATTTTCTTCTCAAGTTCAGTTGTTCTTCAATTGTGTTCCTCGAGTTATTTCCAACAAGTGGCGTCATCCGTGGAAACTCCGGCGAGAGTATCAATTGAAGAAAGATCCAGGTGAAGCAGATGATGGCATCAAGATTCGAGTCCGAGAAGTTTACGGGCAAGAACGACTTCAGCCTATGGAGGATGAAGATGAAGGCTATGTTAATCCAGCAAGGTTTGTCGGAGGCTCTAACGCCGGCGAGCAAGGAAGGCGACGGCCAAGTGCTCGATGAAAAGGCTAAGACCAAACGTGCGGAGATCTTTGCGAAGGCGCACAACACAGTGGTGTTGTGTTTGGGCGACAAGGTGTTGCGAGAGGTTGCAAAGGAGACGACCGCTGCTGGAATTCTTGAAAAGCTTGAAGACTTGTACATGACAAAGTCTCTTGCAAATCGCCTCTTTATGAAGCAGAGGCTGTACTCATACCGGTTCTCGAAGGAAAAGGGTATACTAGAGCAGTTGGAGGACTTTGATAAGGCAGTGGATGATTTGGAAAACATTGATGTTTCCATTGGTGATGAAGACAAGGCCATATTGTTATTGAATGCCTTGCCAAAGCCCTACGATCAGTTGAGAGATGCCATACTCTTTGGAAGGGAAGGCATAGTTACTTTCCAAGAAGTTCAAAACGCTCTATGGGCCAAAGAGTTGCACAAGAAAGGTTGCAAGGAGGCTGAAGTTGTTCCGGAAAGTCTCAATGTCAAGAAGTTCAAACCCAAGAAGTTTTCAAGAAAATCGGTGAGAATAGCAAGGCACCCTCAAATGATCAAAAGGAGGGACGAGCTTGTTTTTGGTGCAAGAAGCCGGGTCACCTAAAGAAGGATTGCTTCGCTTGGAAAAGAAAGCAAGCTGCTGAATCTGGAAAGGGTAAGAATACCACTGATTTTGTTGAAGAAAATGAGGAATCCCCGGAAGTCTTGAATGTGATGGCTTATGAAGATGGTGGTTCTTGGATACTTGATTCGGGCTGTAGTTTTCATGTATGCCCGTGTGTGGAGTTTTTCACTGACCTTAAAGAATCCAGTGGCACTGTGATCCTTGGCAACAATCAAGTATGCCATGTTGAAGGCATGGGGAATGTGAGGCTTAGATTGGATGATGGATCAGAAAAGGTGCTGAGTAATGTCAGATTAATCCCCACTGTAAAGAGGAATCTGATATCATTGGGGATGCTTGAGAAAAGGGGATGCACCTTTGAATCCTCAGGTGGAATCATGAAGATTAGAAAGGGTTCTACTGTGATTACGCTTGGTGAAAGAAAGGGCAGTCTATACTATCTTTGTGGAAGTGCTATGAAGGCTGTAAAAGGGCAAGTGAACCAGGCTGCAACAGATTCTGTGAGGTTTTGGCACATGAGGATGGGACATCCAGCAGATGGCAGCATTAGAGAGTTGATCAAGAAAGGAGTGATCCAAGGTATTGATGAAAAAACAAGTGAGCCATGTGAAGAGTGCATTCTTGGCAAATCCAAGAAACTCCCATATCCAAAAGGTAAACACTCTTCACAAGCACCTCTAGACTATGCTCATAGTGACCTATGGGGACCTTCCCCTGTGAATTCTATTGGTGGTGGGCAGCATCATGTATGCAATGATAGGTTCAAGGCCGGATGTAGCTCAAGCCATCAGTGTCACTAGCAGATTTATGAGTGATCATGGCAGAGAACACTGGTTGGCTTGGAAGTGGATCCTCAAGTATCTAAATGGAGCTGGGGATATTGGGATTCTGTATAGAGGGAATGATGAAGTAAATGAGGATGCATTGGTGGGGTATTGTGACAGTGACTATGCTGGAAATGTGGACAACCGAAGGTCTCAATCAGGATACATATTCACTTTGTATGGAGGAGCAGTGAGCTGGAAATCAAGCTTGCAAAGTGTGGTTGCCTTGTCCACGACTGAGGCAGAATATATAGCCTTGACATCCGCAGTTAAAGAGTCGTTTTGGCTCAAGGGAATAGCAGCAAACTTCGGCATAGTTCAGGCTGTAGTGGCCATTGGTTGTGACAGCAACAGTGCAATAGCCTTGGCCAAGAATAATGTGTTTCATGAAAGGAGCAAGCATATAGATGTGCGTTTGCATTTCATCAGAGAAGAGATGGAGAAAGGAAGAGTGAAAGTATTCAAAGTAAACACTTTGGATAATCCAACCGATATGCTAACCAAAGTTTTGCCAAAGGAGAAGTTTGAGCAATGCTTGAAGATGGTTGGAATGTGCAGAAAAGATGATTGCTCAGCACATAGTATCCAAGGTGGAGATTTGTGAATTTGTATGCTAAGTTGCTGAGTAATGCATGGAAACAAGATCAAGAAACAAGTCGGCAGCTCCGAGTTTCAGGAGCCGTTGGATGTCGCGGTTGAGCTGAGATTGAATCTCGGCCGTTAGATCCTATTAGCCGTTGGATTCAAATAGTGTATAAAATGTTTGTTAGTTGTAGTTAGTTGTAGCTTGCATTCCCGTTTTTCATCTTCACAATTGAGAGTGAATTAGTGTGTAGCAATCTTCAAGGAAGCAATATAATATTTTATTCTCAAGTTCAGTTGTTCTTCAATTGTGTTCCTCATTTCCAACACATCATCTATTAGTTCACTAAATCTAATTGACCAAATTTTTTTCAACCAAAAACTAATTTAATAGAAAAAAAAACTGGTTTATTTATAAATTTCGATTTACTAACAATCAAATTTACTTTCTATCCTTATAACAACATTACTGCCTCTTTTTTCTCTCCAATAAAATAGCGCCTGTTTTGTTTTTTTCATCTTTCCAATTTACTTTTCTCTCTCCTCCATAATAATTAAGAAGCTAGTACGTATATTTTTTTAGAAGGAACATCTTTTTTGTTTCACGAACTTTATTAAAGTATCATTTTAGGTCCGTGAACTTAGAAAATATCATTTGACGCCTGCCAACTATCGGTTAATATCAATTGAAATACTTTTTTATTATTTCCAAGTTTTTCTGGACGAAAATACCCTCAATATTTTTAAGGGTATATACATTTTTAATAAACTTATCATATACTCATATTTTTTTATAAATATCTTTACTATATATTTTTGATGAATTTTCTAAAGATAATTTGACCTTCAATATTATCACTTAATTTTGTGACATGCAAAAAAAGATCCTTATTCAATTTTTTATTATTAAAGAAAAGTTCTTTATTCAATTTAAAATTCTTTAATAGGAGTATAAAAAATTGAAGAGGCAATTTGACTTGCATGTCATAAAATTAAGTGATAATATTGAAGGTCAAATTATATTTAGAAAATTCGTGAAAAAATATATTGTAAAGATATTTATAAAAAAATATGAGTATATGATAAGTTTATTAAAAATATATACCCTTTAAGGGATTGGGGGTATTTTCATCCAGAAAAACTTGGAAATAGTAAAAAAGTACTTCATATGATATTAACACATAGTTGATAGACCTCAAATGATATTTTCAAAGTTCACGGATCTAAAATGATATTTTGACAAAGTTCGTGGAACAAAAAAGATGTTCCCTCTATTTTTTAAACATAAAGATTTTCCTTCTCTCCCATTTACTTTTCCCCTATCCTATTTCTTTTCATTTAATAATTTTAAAACATACGCAGTAGTTATCTCTTTTCAAATGCAAACAATTTTTCCAGCATAACTATTTATATTTATTTTCCCTCTCACATTTCCTTCTCCCCCGTAATAGATGTCAAAAACTCATATTCATTCCTATATGCTAGTAATTAGTTTATTCAAAGCAACATAACTAAAAATATTAAAATACTGTACTACTCCGTATTATATTATTTTTATTGATATATGAATAAAATCTCAAATATTTGATACTCATGTTTCTATTTGATGTTATTGCTTTCTTTACTACATGATTCGACTATTTTTTTAATTTTATTTTCTGTTTTGGATAAATATTGGTAAGATAAGAAGACTAGATATATATTAATATATTTGATTTGTAAAAGAAATATTAATGATATTATTCTTTTAATAATTTTTTTTAATATACTTGTGATGTAATATTGCAAAATTCAATTAGTGATTTATTTTCATCCATTTTTTTGATTTATTAGAGAAATATTATTAACATTACCTTTTGATTAATTTTTTTAATATACTTGTATTTAATATTGGACATTCAATTAGTGATTTATTCTCATCCAATCTCTTTAATGATGTTAGTATTTGATTAAATATTTTTTTAATATGCTTAAAGTTAAAATCTCATCCAACCTTTTTATTTATTACAGGGTAAGCAACCTAATAGTACCCTAGTTTTATTTGGTTTGTAAGAGAGATACTAACGACACTGGTCTTAATTGAGATTCATTGTTGCAAAATACATTGATCAAACCTCGTGATTGAGATTTGATATTGCAACGTAAATAGATCAGAATTGTTATCATCTAACTACTATTTAGTGTTAAAAAACTAATGACACTAGTCTTAATTGAAATCTCACATTGAAAAATAAATACTTCAATTAGTGATTTGATTAAATAAATTTTTAATGTACTTTAGAATCAAAATAATCAAAATTCAATTAGTGATTTATTTTCATCAAACCTTTTGATTTATTCAAAAAATCTTAACGACATCATTAGTATATGATTAAATAATTTATTTTAATGTATTTGAGATCTATTATCACAAAAATAGATGGATCAAAGTGAAATAATCTCATCGAACTATTTGGTTTGTATGAGAAATACTAATGATATTAGTCTTCATATATTAGAGAAATCTTAATAACATTATGCTTTGATTAAATAAATTTTTTAATATGTTTGTTATTTAATATCGCAAATAAATTTATTCTCATCCAACGCCTTTAATTTAACACCATTAAGATTTTATTAAATAAAATTTTGAGTATACTTAAAAAGATATAATATTACAAACAAGATAGATCTATTGACAAAATCACAATAAACCAAGCAAACATGCCGAAATAGATGGTATTAATAATTTTTTACCGTCTTGCTCATTTAATATAATTTTTTATAAATTAAATAACGAAAGTAGCTAGTTACACAGTAACTACTTTATATTAATATATTAATACTATTCATGGGGTGACACACACAAATTCTTTATAACATCACATCACTCATAAAATTATAAATATAAGTCATATATCGCTCAAATTTTATAATATGAATAATATACTAGTATTAAGTAAAATAACACACATATATATTTAATTCAGGAGTACATAAAAAGTAGGGATCGAAGCAGTATAGTTGTGTTGTTGGAATACAGATATTCAACTTTTTTCCACTGTCAATGAAATTAAAATATTGAATATTTCAAAGCAAACTAAACTGATTATGGGTATCCAAACGTCTATTTTTGAGTTTAACCTCAACAGTTAGCAATATACTATAGTACTAATATTTTTCTATTGATGAATGGGATAGAGAGACAAAAATAAAATCTTACTATGTACTTGTCAATTTCAGTTGATGAATGGGATAGAGAGATAAAAATAAAATCTTACTTGTCAATTTCAGTTGACAGAGAGACAAAAATAAAATCTTACTTGTCAATTTCAGTTGATGAATGGGATAGAGAAAAATAAAATCATCTTGATTTTAAAATATTAATGGAAATTAATAAAAATAATTTCTACATATACAGTTACACGGATTGAATAAAAAAATAAATGAATTTTATGTTTTACATATGTACTTATATATAGTAATATCTATCTACATGGAATGTTGGAAAAAAAAATGCAAAATATGGTAGTCAAATATAAATTATTTGTGAATTAAGTTTTACTTTTTTGGAACTTACAAAATATAATCAATGCATACATTTTGATTCAAATACTACAATTACTAAAAACATTTCTACAATATTAAAATGCGTTAAACATATCCGAAATACTATTACAAATTCCTAAAATTAAATAAAAGGTACATAATTAAAATTCTAAAAATTAAAAATTACATTCTTGGAAATTAAAAGTTTCAGAATTTAAATTTGGAAATTAAACAACTACATATTTCAGGATTGGACAGAAGAAAACTAAGCCGGCGGCGGTGGGCGATTGGGGTTCATGAGCATAGCCAACTTCGGCTCGAGGGTTTCCATCATCCGGGCATTCGTGGCTCTTTGCTCGGGAATCATGTTAGTCATATCGGCATGGATAGCCCTATCCAAAAGGGTATATAACGTGTTGGGGTTTGGAAGCATTGCAGGGGGTGGACGCGGCACAAAGGGAGTCGGTTGTGGGGCCGCGTCGTGATGGCAGGAGGCCTTCGCCTTCTTCTGCCCAATCGGACGACAGAAGAAGTACTAAGTATTTCAAATATATAATTAATATTTTATTTTTGAAGAGTAAAGATAGAGTAGAACATAATAGTACTATAATTTACATTATACTATTGGAAAGTAAAGCTATATAACCTTATTACGACTTGTATTTTAGAAAGTAAATACTCCATATAGTATTAATTTTGGAAAGTAAATGAATATAAGGTTTCACTATTAACACTTATATAGAGATAAACCATTTGATTCAAATTTAATTACCAATAAATTATACTCCCTACGTCCGCCATTAGGAGTCCCGGTCACTTTTGCGTACTCATTTTATAAAAATGATAATAAATAGTTAAAGTAGAGAAATGGTAAATTAAGAGAGAGAATAATGTTAAGAAGACTCTTATCAACATTATTCTCTCTCTGAGTTTACCATTTTTCCATTTTAAAATTTATTATCATTTTTATGAAATGAGTGCGTAAAAGTGACCGAGACTCCTAATGGCGGACAGATGAAGTAATGGATAGGAGTACCCAAAAATGGTTGGTGGTCCCCATAGATTTCTGGGAACAACATAATTAATAACTCAGCATATCTTCATAGTTACTTTCTGCTCCTCTCTTAATCCTCTGTTGACCTCAACATAATTAAAAACCAATATTTTAAAAAAAGGATCGGATCAGCCGATTGGACCGGTTGGACTGCGAACCGATAGGCAGTCCGGTCTGATTTGCCTCTAAAAATCGCCTGTAGGTTGACCCGCCCAGAACCGGTAAAACCGGCCGGTAAAACCGGTTGGACCGGGAACCGGTTCAACTATATTTAAATATATTTTGTTAGGGTTTGGGGTCTTTGGAAGAATTAGTTTCATTCCCTTCACTTTTCAAGAAAGTGAGCGCCGACCCCCCACTCCCACTTCCCACTTCCTCTCTCAAGTTATCCACACCTCCCTGTTCTGCCGCCCACCTCGCTACCTCCGGCGCCCCAATCGCCGAGCCCTCCCGGACTCCATCTCTCTCGTTGCTCCTTCTCTCTTGCCCTCCCATTGCCGCTCGTCTCCTCTCCTCGATAACATCCAACACCGTACATCGCCGCCTCCGCTTCCCCATCGCCGTCGCGCATTTAGAGGTTGGTCAGCCTTCCATTTTGTTCTTCACTGCTGCTTTTTTCCCAAAGATTAATGCTTTATCTCTTTTATACTAAACTAATTTTACATTAATGGAGTAGCACTGAATTCGTGGAGGAAGGGAGTAGAAAGTATGTATATATATTGAAAATTCGAAAGCTTTTAGTTTGAAACAATGGTATGTATGGATGTGTCTGTTTCTCAAATTTAAGTAGCTCTGCTACTGGAGATGCAGACTCCTTGTAGTATAATTAATACACTATAATTAATACAGTTTTTTATTTATTATTCACAGTTAAAACATTGTTAAAAACTGAGCGAATCTTCACAGTTACTTTCGGCACCTCTCTTAATCCTCTGCTCAGCTCTCCTCTCCTCTGTATTTCGCAGGTCATTTTTAATTTGCCATTTCATCTCTCTCAAAATTTCTTTGCCGATTATGTACAACCTCTTCCCAACATATGTTTCGGGAGATTTTTTAAGTTTAGGAATGAAGATATTCCATATAACCCGCCGCGCTGTTCAGATGAAGCCTCACAATAGCTCTCTCACATAGAATCGGTACCCAATCTCGATCAAAAATTCATGTTCTACTTTTGTTTCCAGTTAAAATTTAACTTTTGATTTTTCTTATAGATCTCACCGTCGCGGATGAGTTCGAACAGTACGTTCGGGTGGGTGTCAAGAGCCATGAGCATTTCCGTCAATCCCTTTCAGAGAAAACGACCGAGGATAAGTTAAAGATTCTGGGCGACATTGCTACGGCGGGGAAGATACTCGTCCAGAGTCGTATCACCGGAAATCACTGTCGGGGATGCGGAGAGTGGCGCACGAGCTTCGTATCTCGTCCGGGTCCTGGACAAAGTGACGGTGGCGGCCAGAGAAGGGCCGCTAGAGCTGCCTGCATTGGGCCTTCAGTTGTCTGAGGCATGTAAGGAGGCCGCAAACGCAACACTGGAAAAAAAGGTAGCCAACTTCTCCACTGAAAGGAAATGGTCTCATATTCGCGGCTTTTCTTGCAATGGTTTTTTTCTGCCTCATTGTTTTTAAGTTCTGGAAATCTGAGGGCAAAAACAATGAGGGGAAACAGGGGAAAGTCAATTCCTCTAAAAGGGAATCCCAATCCTCTCTAATTGGTTATTGCTGTGTTGTTGTAGCAGGTTGTGCCTTCCTCATTCTTAAAAAGATCTGCTGTAGGGTAAGTCTGCGTCGTGATAAGTCCTTCGGGAGGATCGGAGCTTTCAGAGGATGTCACGCCCTGCTGTAGGGGGGAAGTCTGCGCCGTGGTAGGTCCTTCGGGTTCGGGAGGATCAGAGCTGTCAGAGGAGGTCACGCCCTGCTGTAGGGGGAAAGTCTGCGCCGTGGGAGTTCCATCGGGGTCCGGAGGAGGGCACGTAGAGGTTGATAACTTCGGTGGTGACAAGTGTCACCTTCTGCATCCAAGACCAACTTTCTAACATGTCATTGGCGTCCGTCTGTTTTTCCTTATACGCTCGCTCGACGAAATATAAACACCCAGAGAAGACAGTGGGAGCAAAATTCTCTATGAAATCCAAACAAGCGCTTTCCCAAATTCAAGTGACCTGATCTTTTTAAGAATGAGGAAGACATTGGGTTATTGCTTTGTTGTTGTAGCAGGTTTTGTTTTCCTCATTCTTAAAAAGATCTGGTCACTTGAGTTTGGGAAAGCTTGTTTGGATTTAATGGAGAATTTTGCTCCCACTGTCTTCTCTGGGTGTTTACATTCCGTCGAGCGAACGTATAAGGAAAAAAAAGACGAACGTCAATGACATGTTAGAAAGTTGGTATTAGATGCAGAAGGTGGCACTTGTCACCACCGAAGTTATCAACCTCTACGTGCCCTCCTCCGGCTCCCGACGGAACTCCCACGACGCAGACTTCCCCTCACAGCAGGGCGTGACCTCCTCTGACAGCTCCGATTCTCCCGAACCCGAAGGTCCTACCACGGCGCAGATTTCCCCCTACAGCAGGGAGTGACATCCTTTGAAAGCTCTGATCTTTTAAGGACCTACCACGGCGCAGACTTCTCCCTACAGCAGGGCGTGACCTTCTCTAAAAGCTCCAGTCCCAACATGATTGCCACGTCACCGACTATCCGCCTGAGTGACGAGGCGCTGACACTCCCCAAAAGGGTGACACCCTACTCTTTCGCCAACACCACTACTTCCAGTTCTACCGCGGTCCATTCCGCACGGCTGCGCCCCTCCCCTCCTCGCCAGAACGCCCCCTTGCCGATCGCCCCCGCTTCAATCTTTATTAAGACTTATCATTAATCAGTATTATAATTAATCAGTATTATAATTTAATATTGTTTATGTTTCTGTTTGCTAGACTTATCTGAGAGCACTACTTTATTAATTTATCGAAAGAAGTGTGCACATTGGAATTATAAACTGCTGTGTTTCACATACACAAAAATGATACTATATCAATTTAAATTTTTTTAGTCACGTTTTCTGTTTCAAATTTTCATGCAGGGAGTGTAACTACATTCTAAATAGATAATTTAGCTTTTTTAGCCAGAAATTTGCCACAACATTGTCGGTCATTTAAAAAAAATTGACAAGTCTATTTATAATAATATATTAAATGTTTTGTTTTTTTAAGTAAATTGGCGATACTACTAACGACAAACGCAAATATGTCAGTCCCTTAGGTCCCCCTCTCTCTTCTATGTCATTTATAAAAATAAAAATATTAAAAAAAATAGAAAACGGACCATCTGGTCGCTTTCTCTCTTCCATGCATTCACCAATGAGATTTTGCCATTTGACACAATTTCATTGGTACTTAATCATTTTTCTTAATAATTCATTTACATTTAATGTATTATATTAAATAAAATTAAAAATTATACTAAAATTCATAATTTTTCATTCATTATAAATAGAGATCAAATTTGCTATATTTTTATTTTATAATTTTTAGTACTATCAGTTATTTACCCTTAATTTTGTAGTACACAGTACAATTTTGTTTTTTAATTAGCCAAGACAGATGTCAATGTGTGCCTTGTCATGCTGAGGCTCGGCCTGTGGTGATATTGTAATTAGTTTTTTTCTTTTTTGTGTGTGTTAATAATTTAATCCCCAATTTGTGTCGATTTTCTCCCAAACCTAAAGTGTATCAAGTCCTGTTTATTTTTGTTATTATTCACCGAAGCAATTTAAGTCACATGCTGTTTTTGTTATTGATTTAAAATCATAAAGTTCCATAAATTTATGTCAAAATGCAATCTAAGGATATAAAGTGACTCATTAGCTCAACAAAATATATAAATATAAGTAATTAACTTCTTCCGAATTATTTTTTCAGTTGCAGATTGCTGACAAATGAGTGAAGTGTACTATTGTCAACCTTGATAACAGTAAATATAATACTAATAGAATAATATTTATTGTGCCGGCTTTGGTAAAATGGAAGAATGTACTAATTGAATATATGCAGTTATTATAGTTACGATGCAGATCATGAAAGGTTAGCATGGAATAGGATTTAAAAGAGTGATGCTAAATCCAATAAAACTAAAAAAATAATAAAATATTATGTAGGAGTAATTAATGCTAAATCAATAAAGTTAGAACATCTTAAAAGTATCAATATTTTAAAGACTATTATACAGTTGATTAAAAGTCAATTTTGGTCTTAAACATATTATATTATACGAATTTGGTCCAAAACATTCACTTTTTAAAAAATGGATCCATAACAAATGAAATTTGTGTCGATCGGGTCCATTTTTAACAGTTCCGTTAATTTTTTACGGTCAACCGTCGATTAGCAAAATTTTGACCCGATTAGACTTAATCTCGGATTATTAGTCATCTAATTAATGCAAATGTTCAGGACGTATTTAATATTGATAATGAATATGTTGGACTAGTTGACGGTATTTTGTTCTATTTTTCTGCTTCATCTTTGATGACATTGTAGTCCATAATGCTACGTGGATGTTTCAAATCTAGATTCAAAACCTTGATATGCATTTAAACGTTGTCGGAATTAAAGAACATAGATTTAGTGGCTTACATTCAAGATTCAAAATTCAAATTCAATTGCTTGGTCGGAAACGGAAACTGAGGTTGACGGCGACAACTTCTGTCAATCTTAATCCGATATTCTACTCAGATTAAGATTTAGAGAATATTTTATATTTCATATTTTCTTTTCTGTTAGAATTAAATGCTTTGATTGTAAATAATTTGATGACTACGATTTAAATTTATATAGTTCTATGGTTGAAGGTACACTATGTGGAGTTAATTTTGCCTTTCACCTATGGTGAAAATATGGAACTGCAAGTGCTGGTAAGAGTAGGAGATTCCAAAGCGGAATAGGAATTGTCTTGCATGGGGTTTGGGGAGGTGGCTGTAAAGTTTCATTTTTATAAATCAAGTATTCAGAGCTTCAAGTTTCACTTGATATTACAGGTGTATGTTAGTTGTAATTCATGCAAAGTGCTGTCTAGAGTCTAGACAAAGTTGCATGTAATATCTGAAACTGAAGATCTACAATTTATTTCTTTATGTTCTCTTGAAGTTCATCCTCGGAGGCTGCAAGCACTGAAGGCTCTTACTTATGCTCCTTCAAGCAACTCAGAAATCCTATCCAAGTTGTATGAGATAGTGTTCAGGATTTTGGAAAAGGTTCGTTTAGTTTTAACTTTCTACCTAGTACCTATCTCTTATCTGGGACAAAAAACTGTGTACCTACTTCTGGATACTCAAATGGAAGTTTCTGATTGCCAGGTTGGTGAACCTCAGAAGCGAAAGAAGGGGATATTTGGAATAAAGGGAGGTGAGAAGGAGGTAATGACTGTAGTCATTGACTTCTTGTTTTCCTGTTTTTCTCTAACTTCTTGATTTTCCTGCTTCTGACTCTGCCTTAAACGTATATTTAATGTTACAACTTACATCTGAATCTGAGACATCCAATTGACTACCAATCTCAGTGCTAACTCTCTTTCATTGTGATATCATATACTTGGTGTTGGTGTTCTTGGTTTGAGTTATTAATTTTATTATTCATTCAAACCAATCATAACTTATTGTGCCAGCTGTATGGACTGTTCATGTATTTCTGCCCTGAGAGATGGTGCAGAAGAATTGATAATGGACCTTTTTAGGATTTTTTATACTATCCACCTGGATGTTGCCATCTAGTTATAAGAATTCATAATTGTAGTCCTTGAGGTTTTTAGTTCAATTGGTGTATGCTTACTTGAGTTTAAGTGCTTCCATGCTTAACATTATTTTTCCTTTTTCTTATTAAAAGTATGTTTAATTCAATGAACTTTGGGTGGTTTGTCATTGACTAACTGGCTCCTTTGACTTCATCAATAATCAATATAGGTGGATTGATTTTACTAAAACTGACGTATTAAGCTTTTCCGTGATTTTGGGACTGTTTAAAGTAAATGGTCAATCACTTTCATCTTTCTTTTGGTTGGTAATTCATCAGTCGGTCATACCAAGCAATTTGCAATATGCAGCCATAATTGCTTTGAGAAGACTCCCTCTGGATCCAGGAAATCCTGCATTTCTCCACCGGGCTGCACAGGGGTTAGCTTACTGTCTTTAATTGATGCTTTACTTACTAAGGATGTCTGGAGTGCAAATGTGCAATGGTCGTCCTGTACTAGGCTGCTAGGTTTGGTTGTGTCGGTGCTGTATTTAATCTTAATCCCAATCCTGGTTTCGATATTAGAGATTGAGCATGAGAAACTTTTTGGACCCTCTTTATATTTTATTACTTACAAAGACACCCTTAGATATATTAGTTAGTTGCTGCATCCAACTAGTTTACTCTAGTTATATTACCAATTTTACTCTAACTATAACCTACATCTATGCCATTAATCTTCATTTTTTAAATAATCTAAGACCCTGCTGTTTGGAATGACATTGCAGTGTTTTGTTCTCTGATCCAGTAGCAGTGAGACATTCCCTGGAAATTCTATCTGAATTAGCTTCAAAAGATCTATACGCAGTCGCGATGGCATTAGGTAATGTTCTGCTTTGAACTTTGAAGATTCTCAGAATCTTGTTTTCGATTTTGTTCATAGCATGCATATCAATTGGTGTTTACTTGGTGATAAGATATTCTTGTGATGGGCATTTTTACACATTTTGTATTACAAATCATTGTTCTGTATATATTGGAGTTTCTCAATTTGCTAACTGCATGTCTTATTCTTCTTAATTCTTAAGAAATGTATAAAAAACTGTGGAGCCCATTTTGGAGAAAATAGCTAGCTATGGAAGCAAAACCATTTTAAACTGAACGTTGGGTAAAACCCCTGCAGATGCAGCAGAGGTTCATTGCATTTAGTTTTTCTTAAGACTTTTGGAGCCCTTCAAATGCTGCTATTTATGGTATGTGGTCATAAGTTCTAAGCTGCCTCTTCCAGTATGTTTTGTCCCCCTTTCTGCATGTGCATGGGCATATTTCTTTTTAATATCTCTTAAGAGAAGACAAAAGATTGTGATCAACATATTAGGGGAAACCCTGTGGCCTAATAGTGCAGTCACTGGACACTGCAGACTGCCGTAGAGGGTCCACCAGATAGTCAAAAGGTGTGCGGACGATGAGTTGTGAAGTTAAAATTATGGTAGATAGATGGTTGTTTTTGACCCAAGATTAAACTTGAGAGGCCAATTTGTGTATAGTTCGATACGAACGGCCAGCACAAAAATGTGGATGAAACCTTTTGATATCTTATTACTTGCCGTAGTTCTACCTTAATTGCTAGGATGATATAGTGTACATGTATTTGAATTTGAGATGGTGAATTTTATCTAATTTTCATATATTTTGGTTTTTGCAGGAAATGTCCAACCTGGGGGTATGACTGATATCTTATACCTTCTGTTCCCTAAGATATGTGTGAAAACTATCCTTGAATTCTTTTTTTTACCATTATCTTCATCAGAGTTTCTATAAATCAGGGGCCCTGCACGATGTCCTTCATTTGCGTGACGTTCTTGCTAGAGTTGCACTTGCTAAGTTGTGTCATACTGTGGCCAGAGCTCGAGTTTTGGATGGTACATGTTTATGAGTTTACCTTCTCTATGCAGTTTTACTTCTGAACTGTAATCTTAGATTATATAGAGATGACATGTGAGTGCAGAACGTCCAGACATCAAGTCTCAGTTCAATTCTGTACTCTATCAACTTCTCTTGTATCCCAGTGAAAGAGTTTGTTTTGAAGCTATACTTTGTGTCCTGGGTAAATTGGATAATTCGGAAAGGTACCCATGAATACAATTGCAGTTTTCGAGTTGTCGTCTTTAAATGACCTCTGAAGGGTAACATTTGTACATAGCTAGCTGATACATACATATTTCTTAGTTTCCCAATATACTCCTAATAGTTTAATTATTTTTAAAAATCAATACAGGCTGCAGGATGGTACTGATTAAGTAGAGAAATTCTCAAACTTCCAGATACCCCTTCTGTGAGAGAGATGACTTCTGATGAAAAGGATTCAGCTCCACCAAAGACCACCAAGGATAAATCTGCAAAAACTAGGCGTCCACAACCACTGATCAAACTTGTCATGCGGAGGTCATACTCCTCTTTTTGTTATACATTTGCTTGCTCAATGTGGCTAGGTGTCTACATTCTTTGTACATATAATCATTATGTATCTATATGAAATTCAAGCCTTACATGGTGCTTTTGCTTTTATTTACAGATTGGAAAGTTCTTTCCGGAGTTTCTCTCGACCTGTATTGCATGCAGTAAGCAGAGTTGTTCAGGAAATGGGAAAAAGTCGTGCTGCTGCATTTGCATTAGGTCTGCAAGATATAGATGAAGGAGCTGAAGTTAATACTTAGTCTGAAAACAATGACTCATATGATCCAGATATAAATCCAACTGCACCATCAGAAGGTAGTGCATGTGTTACCTGCATTACCCTTATTTTGATGTCCATTATGTCTTCTCAAAAGCAATGAGCTGGTTAGCATAGGATGAAACTTTTATTAAATAACTTATAAGTTAAACTAGGTGGTCGCTATAACTTTTAGTCAACGTGTAAGACAATGAAATAATTGTCCATGATCGATTGTCCCCGCAATTGCTTGTCTTATGGGTTGGGGATTGTCCTTGACTACTCATGAGGCTCTATTGGATGGTGCATTTTATTGAGGTGTTGAAGCAAATGGTATGGAAGGACCAAAGAGGAAGTGGTGGAAGTTATAAGAGTAATATATGGATAATAAGTAAAGGAAATGAAGTGTGTCTGTTGGGAGAATTATACCCTTCTCTCTCATTGGTCAGTCTGGAGTTCATGTTCCTCCTATGGAAAATGAAGCCGAAACCAAGTTAATTCTTGTTGAACTTAATTTTTATTTTCCATTAGGGTTGTGTTCTCGGGGTGTTGTTGAATTCTTTCCTTCTATTGGTTTAATGGTCCTCCATCAAATAGTCGTTTTATGATGTGGACCTGCTTTAAGTAACTGTGCCACTTGCCTGATTGGAATCTGATACTCTCTTTGAATGTATTGCTTATTCATTTGGTTCTAAGCATCTGCCATTTCAGATAATCTAAGGAAACAATACCTGGATGCTTGTATATTTATATAATTCAACCTTTTCAACTTCATTAATAGCCGTACTACTTTGCTTTATGACTTTCCATATTCTATGGTAACATATTATGTTTTTCTATTTTGCATTTTTGCTATTGTTGCCAGGTCGCAGAGTTCCCCCAGTATCCAGTGGGATTGGTTCGAAGGACACAATTGCAAGTTTGTTGGCTTCACTAATGGAGGTCGTGCGAACAACTGTTGCATGTGAATGCGTGTATGTACGTGCAATGGTGATTAAAGCTCTGATATGGATGCAAAGTCCATATGAATCTTTTGATGAACTGGAACCTATAATTGCTTCTGAGCTCTCAGATCCATCTTGTCCAGCAACTTTGTTAAATGATATATTGCTCACGCTGCATGCTCGTTTCAAGATAATAAAGACGGAAGGAGACTGGTTAATATTTCTAAACATTATCCCCTCTGGTTGCCTTTTTCCTATGAGAGCTTAAACTTATAGATGCCTTCCTTCTTTTCCTCCTTCCAGCCTTAATGTGCTTGTATAAGTACGAATGTGATACTGTTATTATTATTATTATTATTATTATTATTATTATTATTATTATTATTATTATTATTATTATTATTATTATTATTATTATTATTATTATTATTTAGTTAGTTAATTATGGATTTGCATATCTTTTTCATATCTTTTGTCTTGTTCATTAAGTTAGTATCCACTATTATAAATAGTGGACATTGTTATTCATATTATTCATTCAAGAAATATCAATTATCCTTCTATTTTATTTTCTCTTACTCTCTTTCCTTTCAAACGTGCAAAACGCACAAAATCATAATTTTGACGCCGGATTGATCGACGGGCAAAAGCTCCCGCGACGTTCGACGCAAAATCTACGAGTTAAGGAACTTCATCCTTAACAATTGGTGTTTTCATTGAGAGCTCTTTCTCCGAATCGCTATCTACATGTCGTACAGCTACACCGGATATCAACTCAGGCAGGTGGATTACCACCCATGGCAGCCCGTATCTCAACACCTGCTCCATCCGACCAGAGCGTTACATCAACAACCATCATATCCATATCCACGGGATGGGAGACTCCACCCACAACACCATCCCTACCAAACCCGTCAACCTACTTTCTGGGACCCGCCATGGCTGCGCCAGGAAACTGCGTGTCAGCAACCATCGTCCTACGAGACAGATTTGTACTCGCCACCATCGCCCTCTTGTTGGGACCCGCCAAGGTTGTGCACTCAGCAGGGATACTCTCAACCTTATCAACCGCCTCAGCAGCCACACCACACCGCGCTCAGACAACCCACTAGCTGGGATCCACCTGCCTACTGGGAGACAACGGGACAACGCCCCTTCCACGAGGTCTCGGCATACGATCATCCGCTGCCCCCCAACCATAACTCAGGATGGAATCAACCCGCGCCGCAGCCACTTTGTCCAGCCACCACCACGGCACATCCGACTCTCGCACAACTTCAACAATTGTTGGAAGCTTGCTACAGGATGGAGTCTCACCTTGTTGCAGCCGACCAACGCATCGACAACATGCTTCCTCCCGAGCTGCCTGAACCTGCGCAGCCCTACGGCTCTCAAATTTTTAGGTTTGGGGACCTCGTTAAGCACCTTCCTCCATCAGGAAATAGCAAGGCTTCACCGGGGCCGTCAGATTTAGTCCCCTACGACTCATTGGCTCCACCGCAGCAGTCGAGTACAACACCACCACCCTTTGCGCTGCTTCCCAATACCGCCCTCGAGCCGCCGTATGCTCTGTCCAAGACTTCAGTTAGGAATGTTTTAGAGTGCAATAAGAAAGAGATTGTGATACTTGACTATGATCGAGTCGAGGAAGGATTTGATGATTCTTCGGAGAAGATTCTACATTCTTCTTCTCGTTTTGGTGGAGTTGAAAAGGTTGAGAAGATAGAGAAGTCCAGTCCGGATTCCGCACGTAAAGAGAAACCGGTTCATGGTTGCATCGAGATTCAGTGCTCGCGACAATTGAATGCTTCTCGATTCAAGATTCCCCAAGTCCAGATTGGTTTGGGAAGTTCCATTGTGGACAACGCATCGCTGAAATTATTGAGTGATTCATCTCATGTCAAGGTTGTCGCAAGTATGAATCATCGATCAACATCGCTCGACGCCGATGTCCGGTTGATTCCTCCGCAAAATGACACTCTATGCTTGAGCATTCGTGGACGCATTGATGCAGGGAGACGACCAACTATTCGGTGTATGTTTGATCCAGGGGGATTCCTCGACGCTCATCGTTGCTTCATGGTTCCCACCTTGAGGACGGTGGATTTCAACCGTGGGGGAGTTGATACGATTATTATTATTATTATTATTATTATTATTATTATTATTATTTAGTTAGTTAATTATGGATTTGCATATCTTTTTCATATCTTTTGTCTTGTTAATTAAGTTAGTATCCAATAGTGGACATTGTTATTCATATTATTCATTCAAGAAATATCAATTATCCTTCTATTTTATTTTCTCTTACTCTCTTTCCTTTCAAACGTGCAAAACGCACAAAATCATAATTTTGACGCCGGATTGATCGACGGGCAAAAGCTCCCGCGACGTTCGACGCAAAATCTACGAGTTAAGGAACTTCATCCTTAACATATTTCTATCAGATCCACCTTTAGAATCCCTTGGGAATGCATTTATATAGTGTATCCAGAGTTTAATTAGTATGGGTCCTTGTTAGGGATAGACCGATAATAATGAAGTGAGGGTTTCAGAAGACGTTTCATATTCAAATTTGTATCCTTCACTTCATCATACATCGTCCTGGTTTCACAAATTTATTGGTTCTTTTGTTTCGTTGACTGAAATTCCCTTTTCAAGTCTTTTCCTGCGTCCTCCGGTTCTCTAAATATTTGTACACTTGGCAATGCCTCATTCCATATCTGATCTACCTTTGCCTATTTAGGAGGTCTCATTAGCAAAAAGAGTAAAGTTTTGTTAGGTTTATTGTTTCAGGGTTACAGTGGTCTCTTTGTCTTGAAAAGAAGCAACAATTTTCTAGGATCAAAAGAAAATTGGAGCATGTCTAGACAGTTGAAATCCATTTTAGGTCGACTTGACTGCATAAAAAAATTATCCAAAGAAGGGAATGCTAACATGGGTTTCTGTGTGTGCATGCCAGATTCGCATTGTTGCTGCTCAGGCTCTTACAACTATGGCAGTCAGATCTGGTGAGCCTTATAGGCTCCAGATCTATGACTTTTTGCATACTTTGGCTCACGGTGGTGTACAATCTCAGTTTTCAGACATGCATACCAGTACTGGTGAAGATCAGGGAGCAAGTGGTACTGGCCTTGGATCTTTAATAAGTCCAATGCTTAAAGTCCTTGATGAAATGTATAGTGCACAAGATGAACTGATAAGTAAGGAATACTTTCTATTATCTCTCAGTTTTAACTTTCTTGATGTGCTTCTCAATTTTTGTTTTGCCATTGAATGTTAGAGAGATGCGCAATCATGACAATGCAAAGAAAGAATGCTGTATGAGACTCATGAGAGGCTGTTAGATCTCGTCTCGCTTTTTTGCTATGTTTCAAGAGCAAAATATCTCCCTTTAGGCCCAACAAGGTGCTTTGTCCCATCTGCTTTACCTCTTAGCTGATGATATTGGATTCTTACGGTCACCTGATTGATGATATGGAGACTTCATTTCTGGAAAAAAGAGTTAGTTATTTCTTACAAAATGTATGCCCCCATAGAGCCATTGTCCTTCAGTGTACATAACTGTTTTTCTACTCATTGTAGATGTTGATAACAAAAATCTGAGTTCCTAAAAGAATCGATCTAACTGGTTTTCATTTTATTTTACTTGATATTTTGAAACAGTGGCAAGCAGATCGATATCTATCGCACTCGGCACAATATAAGCGCGTCAACGGGCTTCAATGACCCTGCTGTTGCTACAGGGATTTCTGATCATATTTATGAAACATCCAAGCCAAGGGTTCCTGATCTTTTTATGAAACTGTCAAAACGAGGTCAGCGGAGCCAGATGCACTTGATGATGACCTTGTTAATTTTTGGGCTGCAAATCTAGCTGATGATGGTGCACCTGCTATGAACAGGGTAAAAATCAATGAGCATGTCTAACATCTAATGGTTGGTACTTAGAATTCAAATATCAGGCTAAGGAATGACAATAATTTTTCTTGTTGGCTGCAATATTTTATGTAATTGCACACTTCCTGCTTTGGGACTGTTGTTACACTTAGCTACTGGTAACAACTTTTATAGTAGTAGTAGTAGAGTATGTATATTTATGTTAATAAACATGTTGAGTCTACTTATAGGATTCTTAGAATGAGGAGTTAGGAAAACCATATAGTTTTTGGGAAAGATGTTTGCGCAGGGAATGATTTGCCATGATATCTCTTATTTTGGAAGCTTTAGATGCAAAAAGGGTAAAGAAGAATTCTTAGAAGGGGTGTGAGATAACTGGATAACACTAGTTTAGAGTTGGTCGGTATGTTTAAAATCTCTGACAGTTCAAGGATTTTCAGATAATTCTAGTTAGGATGTCAATATTTTTTTGCATCCCTTTTTGGTGACTTACACTTCCTGATTGGACTTTTTGTTTCTTCACTAGACTCATAAGACCCCCAGTATATTTTATTATTGTACTCCAAGTGTTTAATAGTATTATGTTTCTCTAGAATAAAAGAAATTGTAACCAATTATCTTACTGTATGAAGTATTTCTGCCAGGGCGTGATCGAAGTATTCGGTGATCAGTATCTCCGAAAGCCTACCCCCGAAGATTGCCGGAATCTGCTGCGGATGCACGGGGATCAGCACGGGTTCCCGGGAATGCTAGGCAGCATAGATTGTATGCATTGGGAATGGAAGAACTGTCCCGCTGCCTGGAAGGGGTTTTACACGACCGGCTACAAGGGAAAAAATCCCACGATGATCCTCGAGGCCGTGGCTGATTACCGGTTGTGGATTTGGCATGCGTATTTTGGGATAGCCGGTTCGAACAACGACCTAAACGTCCTCAACTCGTCGCCCCTTTTCAACGAGCAGTGCCAGGGCATCGGTCCGGCCATCAGTTTTGTCGCCAACGGCAACCAGCATGATATGGGCTATTACTTGGCGGATGGGATATACCCTAGGTGGCCCGTCTTTGTGAAGACGATCCGGTGCGCATCAGATCCGAAGAAGGCCTACTTTGCGACGCGGCAGGAGTCGGAGCGAAAGGACGTGGAGCGCGCATTTGGTGTGCTTCAAGCTCGATGGGCTGCAGTTAAGGGACCAACGCGTTTGTGGCATGTCGACTGCATTGCTGATATAATGTACGCATGTATTATCATGCACAACATGATCGTCGAAGATGAAGGTGTACAACTGACTGATTGGGCCACCGACGATAATGAAGCAGGTCCAAGCCACGGCGTCACCACCGCCAACGTACGAGGTGGGGTACCGCACGATGAAGAAGCCCTCCTCCAAGCACATGCCGACATGCGTCAGACGGAGGCTCATATTCGACTGCAAAAGGATTTAGTTGAAGAGTTGTGGGCGCGGAGGATTGCAAGGCGTTAGTTTTTATGCAAATTTATGTAATTTTTTAAATGTAATTTGTTTAATTATTGTACTTTTTTTTAAAAATTAATGTACTTTTTAAATTTTAATATTATTATTCGAATTTTCCGTATTTGTCTCGTAAATTAAATTCCGTATGTTGATACGAGTGTAAATTAAATTATATAATTGTTATTAGTGATGTGGATAGGTAGTGTGAAGGCTATGTGAGGGCTATTTGATGTCCAGTTGATGTGGCAAGCTGATGTGGCAGGAGAATTGTAGTGCTGATGATGTGGCAGTGTGAAGGCTATTTGATGGCTATTTGACGTCCAGTGCTATTGGAGATGCTCTTAAGAACGATGAAGAAAAAGAAAAGATAAAACCGAAGAAGAAAAAAGAGACACCTCTATAATACTGTATTACTTACTCTATTGAAAAAGAACACCCAAGTTAGAAGGAGGAAAAGTTTCCCTGGGAATTGTATTACTTTCTATAGTTTCTTATGATTAAACCAAATATAGAAATTTAAAAGTTTTTTTTTCTTCTTATAATCAATCCAAACACTGAAATCTAATTATTTAAAAATCAGATTACTTTCCAAGAGTGCAATATGTGACAAACAAACATACCATTACTAGTTTATATCAAACTTGAGTAACACTAAATTGATTAGCTAACATTTCCATCATAATAATTTTAAAATACTATTATTATTCCTGACAAACCCATCAATAGTAAAAATATTTGGGGTCCACACTTAATTATATTTGCAACATAGTAGGAATCCAATAATGTAAATCGTAATGCATATTTGGCTGCCATTGATGCAGTTGGAGGTGTGACAAGAGCTATTAACTTCAGAAGCTTTGATTGAAGAAGTTGAATGTGAGTAATCACATTCACTCTTTCTAACATATACTCCATATGTTAGCTGACCTTTGCTTGAATTGTATTTTTCTTTATTAAGTAAAAATATTTAGTAAAAAGTAGCAAGTTGAATTTCAAATAAGATTTAGAGTTTAGTTTCTTTTGAAGTTTGAAGTTTTGGAGAAATGGCCATCCCTTTTCTAATCCTCCATAACATAAGTTTGCAGTCTTGTTCCCTTGTTGTGGAAAAACCTTTTAGTTTCTTGCATACCTATCCCCTCTTACTTTTCAGGTTTTATGAGTTTTAAACTATTTCCCTTTTCTTCCCCACTTTTCTGCTCTTAAATTCTCACTCAAAGTTTTACTACTTCTTTAGGCTTTAAGGTATAAATTTATTATGTTTGAAGTGGTTAGATTTTTTGTTTGAGATTCACATATTTTCACATCTCAGTTGAGAAATTAGTGCTTCTTGTATTATGGCTCTCTCCTCCCAGGAAAAAGATTGATGTTCTTGATTATGTATATGTTACCTGAGTTCTACATGACACAAGTCTTTTTAAACAGTCTTAACTTGAGCTTAGTTTTAACATTTTAAGCATATGTGATAAACTCGAATTTTAACTGTTTTATTGGACATTAAACATGATCTTTTATGTGCTTTCATTGCATTATCTTAGAGTTTATGTCCATATTTCACTATAAATGTGCTTTGATGAGTTTATCTAGTGTTTAAAGTTAAAATAGGTAAAAAAGGGTCAAAATGAGCCAAGACGAGGCTGGGGTCTGCTCCAAACGTTAATCTGCCTATCAAAATGGGGTCCAAATCCTATTTTGAGACTGTCATTGTCTTCATCATCGAAAGAGCTTTGCGTGGGTACCTCACACACCCCAATCGGAGTTCGGATGAGAGAGATATAGCCGATCTACGAAAGCTGCGCGCGACTGCCGGGAGTGCTACCCGACCAGGTGGATTTTATGTTGAATAATTCCACCCGGCCGGGTCCGTCGAACTGACGATTTTCTAAGCCAGGCGCGATTTTTGAAGAGGGAAATAAGAGGAAAGAGCTAGGGCAACTCGAGGGCATTCTCTCCCAGCCGCAAAAACACATTCCCTCCCTCTAGGAAGCACTCTTAGAAGAAGATTGGAGATTCAAGCTTCAATTCCTCCGCCAATTGTAATCCGTATCATGAATCCCGTTGTTTCCCTTAGTTTTTGCTTGTTTTCTACTTTGAACATGAGGAACTAAACACTTTATGTAGAATTCTTGGTGAAGATGCATTGATTCATAGATTTAATCCAATTGACTTCGTCTTTATCTTGCTCTTGTAATTATTTGATTTATTCTTGTGCTTTTTCCTAACAATCGCTTGATCACCAATTGGGAGTGTATGGTTTCTTAGAGTAATCGGAAGATGAAATAATTAATCTTGAAAGAAGAATAATTCACACATTAATTCAATAGAACTCGGGAGAGTTGAGGTTTTGAGTGAAATCTGTTATCTAATCGATCTATTGGGAGTTAGGTCTAAGAATTAGAAGGGGACTTCAATTATTACACTTAATCTACAGGTTTCTCACCTCGGGAGAGGGTTTAATCTACAATTGTGATTGATTCAATAATTCTAGAGACTTTAAATGGTAAATCGATTTCAATTGGGTTAGGCTATGAGTTGTGCATCAGATCCTTGAATTCTGCATATTTCTCTATCATCTTACACAACTTGCTTAATTGCTTTATTGTTTAAGTGTTCTATTTTAATCTCTGCATTTACAAGTTTTTAGTAGTTAGTTTTAAAACCAAAATTTCTGATCGTCTGGATAGTAGTTGAAATTAGTTCGTGGTACTTAGGTTGACACTTAATTGTCTCTGTGGGATACGATATACTCTTGCTTGCTATTTGCTACGATAACCCCGTACACTTGCGGGTATTATTTGGGTAAAATAAAGTTGAGTGAATATACAACATGCTATCTTCTTACATGTTCCACTTCCTCATTCGCTCTTTCAGATGGCAGCCACTCTTCTTGAAATTGATATAATGTTTTTGACTAAAGTATGTTTAGATGATCCAGTCGGCTCTGCGTACTGTTCAGTTGATCCAGTCAGATTTCTTATTGCTCTATGTTCACATCTTTGCCTAATGGTATGTCTTGTTGGAGCTGGATCTGATGGAAAAATAGATCTCTACTTACCAACCCCTTCAACCTGGCTCAGTTTACCTCAATTGATATATAGATTAGTTCAAGCAGCAGTGAGTTATATGCTCCATTAGAAGCATTTTCCATATTTAGTTTTCCTAACTGATAATTTCTTGTAGATTCGGATTTAGGTTTCCTCACGATGTCTTCCTTCCTTGTTCTCTATATATTTGGACATTGCACAATACTGTACATATGTTGGTATTCAGTTTACTAGATAAAATATTACCAAAATACAATCCAGTATTGAGTTGTGAAATTCTTTTAGTCATAGGAGGTTAGCTATGACTAATAATCGCATGATTATCCATCTAGGATTGAATTGTGATATTGAATCAAATGAACCAAACATACTAAATATTTAATGCAGGATACAATCTTACAAATCGAACACCCACATAATGTACCACCGCGATTTATAATGTACATTATGCACATATTGGATCCGACTAACTAGACAAGTCTATCTATCATGAAGATGACGAAGCGCAACTCAATTGTTAAGACGCTTCTCCTCTAACAAATATGTTAGAAGTTCGAGTCACCAATGGAGAACCATTATTGATTCTCTTTAAAAAGAAAAATATAAGTCTATCTGTCATGAAAAGTATACTATCTACATCCTATAATAGTTGAGTGGTATTCCTTTTTATACTATTCCTAAATAATTAAGTCATTTCTATTTTTAACTGAAACTTTATTTTCTCTCCTAATTTACTCTTTCTCTCTCTCCCACTTAATTCACTTTTATACTTTTATCCAGTCACCACTTAAATTTTTAAACACATTTTTAAATCTGTGCCAAAAATAAAGATTCCATTGTGAAAGATTGCAACTAAGGTGGGACAGAGAGTACATGATGAAAACTGATCTCTCTCTCTCTTAGTCACATATCCAATTGTTTCTCCACCTCATAGGATCAAACTGAATGTCGTAGAAACATATACTAATTAATTACACATTGTGCTTGGACGATTCTCAATCACGAGCCTACTCCTAAGGTTGCAGTGATGGGTTGAAGCTTTCCTTGACTGCAAATGATTGAGATTTAATGACTTGAGATACTTGTTCAGCTTCTGGCTCATTGTCCTGCATGTTACAAAAACATATTACATTTAAACTAAAGGCTTAGGCTTATAAATAAATATGCAGATTTGAGATGACTTACTCGATGGTTATATAAGTTATATACATTCACATCCAAACCAATTGCTATATGATCCTCGGGAGTTGTCCATACCACATTATGCGCCATCCCCACCTGCTACATCAATTATCATAAGTTATTCATTAGTATATTAAACAAAGATTTCCTAGCTCAAAGTATGCATTAAGAATATAGCAATAACCTTCTGCAATGCCCTGAAAGCACTAAACCTCAACACAGGCCTGTGAGAAACACGAAGAATTCCGCGCATGACATCTATGGCAGCTTTAAGCTCAGGAATACCTATGCCTACCACCCTTGCCAGTGACCGGAATCCTTCTATTGCCACCATTTCATCTTTATCATGGGCACAAGACAACATGCATTTGTATCTAACAATGTCCATGACATAGAAAGGTGGACCCTACATATCTCAATCTATATATATCAGCACTTGAGAAAACCACCCCTGCCATCAACATTAATTTTAGACTAGCAACGATGCAATACCTTAGTAATACTGCGAGCCAGGATGCAAGGCCCCAATGGCGAAGAAGACCAACAAGAATGCCCGATAATATAACACTCGGGAATAAAACGCCCGGAAACATGACGGCAGGTAATATAACGAAAGTAAATATCAGACAGTTTCATCGCAATGCACCGTTCACGACGTAGTTGTCCCATCTGCATGCTCATAACATGTAAATCCAACGGACATATTTGCGTATATAGACATGAAAAATGAGCAACAAATCAAGAATAGTGTGTCACCATCTATACCCCATGGAAACATCTTACCATAAATTCTAGATACATGGCATGGAACTGAACGTGTTTTCCTTTATCAGAAACAGTTGATTCAGGGTATACTTGACCGAGTGTGATGGCCATCCTTGGATCTCTCTATAAGAATATAAAATTATATAACTATAAATACTTCAACTACAAGCTAGATAATACTTTTGTAATTCCTCAAATATGATGTAATAATACCCTTATCAGATTGATTGCACACACAAAGGAGGCAATTTGAAGAATAGGACGGTCGTCACATAGAGCCTCATCGAGGAATTTCACGACTTTGCTTAAGGATGTGTCATTTGTAATATGACGAAGCAAACGGATAGCATTTGCCCGATATGCAACATTACTGGTGTTTGCGTCTTTAAGTAACGAACTAGTGACCAGAGGGTAACCTTATTAGCCAAAAAAAAAAATTAGCCCCTAACTAGGTAGAAGAGAAACATGTAAATGTAAAAAAAAAAGAAAAAAAAAGAGGAAATGTGAACCTCGTCTGCAATAGGGCAAAGATCCCTTGCAATTAGATGAAACATTCTTCTCAAATGAACATCTTGGAAACGATACAGATTAACAGCAGAAGAAAGTATAGCTACAGCTTCACTCTACAAAACATATTACACTAAAAGTCAAATACTATCCAAATCCTATCACATACTACTTTCTCACGAATATGTGAAAATTGAAAATCTCTACTCGGTTGGAATCGTGTGCAGTTAGTTATGTAACACGGTCATAAATAGTTCTCGGGTTTCATGAATCTCAATTTCCCAATAACAACATGGAACTTGTTAAGAATATTAGTATTCTGTCTCACATCGGTGATGTGACGTAGCCTAGCTTAGTCTCTTGTACTATACATATGTGTCATGTGTTGAGTAATAAAATACACCAAATACACTACTACTTTCTCTACTATGTCTATTTACTTTTTCGCTTATATCTATATTTTATTGCTCTACATGGTATCAGAGCGGATTCAAATCCGTCTCTAGAAAATTAGGGTTTCCACAAAAAAAAACGAAAATAGGGTTGCTGCCACTGCCTGCTCTTCCGTTCCTACTCTGATCTATTCTACCCGAAATTATGAGTGTTCTGTTCTACTACTCTACCCGAAATTATGGTTCTGCTATACCACTCTTCCTGAAATTACGGCTCTGTTATGCTCTACTCTACTTTGTCTGTTATCCTCTACTCCGCTACTTTTCCCAAACTAGGGTTTCTGACATTGCTGCACTCTGCGCTATTATTTGCTTGTTGCTTATTTGCCTGATGTTCTACTCCTACTCCGTTACTCTGCGCTACTCCTGCTACTCTGCTACAGCTGATACTAACTACCATGCATCTGCTATTGCTACAGTTGCTACTACTGCTCTGCATCAGATGCAACTTCTGCTACTACTGCCCTATAGCTGCTACTCTGCTGCAGCTACTATTACTCTGCCTTGCAACTCTACTTATGCAACAACTGCAACTAACTATTGCCCTATAGTTTCGGCTACTACTATTGCTGCCGATGTTTGAGGAAAAACGTTTTTGAGAACTTTGTACCAAGCTGGCCAATATAAATGTTCCAGCTTGAGGGGGAGTGTTAAGAATATTAGTATTCTGTCTCACATCGGTGATGTGACGTAGCCTAGCTTAGTCTCTTGTACTATACATATGTGTCATGTGTTGAGTAATAAAATACACCAAATACACTACTACTTTCTCTACTATGTCTATTTACTTTTTCGCTTATATCTATATTTTACTGCTCTACAGAACTAATTCGAATACCAAAGTTGAGAGAGAGAGAGACCTTTGTGAATGTTTCACCCTGATTGAGAAGATACAAAAGATTTTTGATGATCTAAAGCAGACAGAAACCGAAATAAGTATACAATTTTAACTAAAAACTGAAATAAGTATACAATTTTAACTAAAAACTGTTGTAATTATATTAAATTTGACATTGTAGAAAAAAGTACCTGCAAACATCTTGTTTTATCAAAATGGTGATCACCAAAGCCCCTCACTTCAGTTAAAACAGCATGTTTCTCAATTGCCATAAACCAAGAGCAATCTGGGGAAACATTAAAATATTCAGAATTTAGTTTTTTCTATTTCAAAATAAAACGAACAAAACGAAATCAAAAGAATATATAGAATTGTTCGACCTTTTTTAGTAGAACGATCATCGTCTCTCTTCCCAATCTGCTGCTGCATTGTATTCAACTTATACTGAAAAACTCAGAAAACAAGGCCAAAACTTACATACAAGTTGTACGAACACGATCTGTCACTTCTCTCCAAGGGCACATCTGAGACTTTTGGAGACAATTTAAATGGATCAAAGAAAGTAACTGATGCAGTTCATTTGTGCAGATCAGTTCAATAAGGAAAAGGAAGGAAAATAAGAAAAGGAGGAAAATAAGAAGAGGAAGCGTGGCTACTGATAAAAACGTAATACCAATAAGGGAGCGGCTCTTCAGGATTTATGAGAAGGTGACGAGTGGCAGTCATTAGAAGCTGTAACCGAGGGAGAGAAAGTCGTTAGAGGGGGAGAGAGAGTGAGAGAGAGAGAGAGAGAAGGGAATTACAGCTCATATCATAGCTTCAATACTGATTGAAGGTTTTTTGCAATTCACGCATGAAAGTAGCGTGTTGAATTGTTTAGAGTGAATCTGGAGGTTCCTCTTGCTAGTATCGTGTATTTCCTATTTTGTTATCTTCATCTTCATCAATATAATTCCTATATTTCTTAGTTCAATTAGAGAGAATTTAAGCTTCATCAACTGGTATCCAGAGCCCTTCATCCTTGGCCATGACAACACGGTCACACACACATGGCAGAAATGCTGCAGGAGTTGAGTCAGAGGCAGGAGATCCTTCACAAGCAGACGATGGAACAGCGGCAAGAAGCTCGAGAAAAAACCACAAGGACCGATGCTCGATTTGACAAGCTGATGCAAGTAATAACTGCCATGAGCTTGCAGAATCAAGCGATGAGACCATCGGAGAAGACAATTCCAGTGACAACGGGAGATGGCGAAGGACCAAACGTTAGAACAGAAACAGAAACACAAATGGATGAGTAAAGCATATGTTAGAACACCAAGAGCAAAGCTCAGGCCCCGGAGTAAAATAAAAGTTATATAAACAACAAATTAGACTATGTCCCATCGACCCACAACCCGGATTCTAGTCTCATCGCCCCGGACCGACCCGCAAAACACTGTATATGTTTAACATCGAAACAATTAGACTATTATGAAAAAAATTCAACTTTTCACTGAGGAAATATATTGGTAGGATTAAAGTAACAGAAAGTTTATTAATTAAGAAGCTATATGTGTCGCAAGACCTGTTCCCTATGTTAATTTCTGCCCTCAAAACGAGATGTCCAGAAACAAAATGATTCAGGACATTAGATATGGATACAAAGATATACATATGAATAAAAGAGCAAGAGAGATCAGATGTTAGCGCATGCCCTAATAATCATCATCCACATATAGAATTGGTGTTTGGGCAAGTATCTCTATGCCTCTCCTTGCAATTTTCAATCACAAACTAAAAAAAATAGACAGAATATTAAAAAAATATGCAATCAAAGAAGAAACAGATCAAGTGTGATCACCACATGACTAAACAGAAACAATAAAATAACTAATTTTTGTCGACAAACTTCAAGAATCCTAGTAGCTTACACAGATATGAAAAGCTAAAACACCTAATCAGTGAAAGCCATCACATTAAATTGAAAATAACAAAACAAAGCAAGAACACAGAAATGAACTAGATCACAGCGGTTTCAATCGATTCAAAACCTAATACAAAAGGTATTATAGATACTATAAACCTATAGCTCAAATTATCCCCAATTATAGCTCCATTTAATTTCTGAATTTGAATATAGTATGCAGCAAAAGATTGAAATTTCTCGATGCAGATGCTGAATTAAACGAAATATGATCTTAAACAGAAAAAATTGAGAATAAGATTCAATGTCTATTGTTTACCGAGATATAAACAGCCGACGGTATTGAGGTGGACGGCGGTGGCGCGGCTGGAGTCTGGACGAATAGGAGCGAACGACGGTGGCTTAAGGCGAAAGACGGTGGCTGTAGGCGATTAGCCGTCGTTTGAGTCTAAGGCCACACTCCTCTACCTTGCATGCCCCACAAATAAAAACGGGTCACGTTAAGTTAACCTAATTATTAACTTAATCCGGTCAAAATTCAATTAATATTCGTTGATAGTTAAATTTAATCATTTTCATCCAATTTAGATTAAAAGTGGCCCATTTTTATTTGTGATGGACCGAATAATTCAAAACATAATATTTTAGACCAAAATTGTAAAATTGCAATATGTTAAGGACCAAATTGAGTCATTATTCTTTAAATTTCAGTGGCAACACCAGCCACCCAAAATCAGCCGAACTTATTTCACTATTTTTTTACTTTTATTTTGAAGTAAAATAGCAAAATAATCTAAATTGAACACAATACTAAAATATACTCCCTCTATCCTTTCAATAATATAAACTTTTAAAATTATACGGGTTTTAATGTAAAGAAAAAGTGTGTTAGTGGAAAATACGTCTCACCTCATTAGAGAAATTTTTTTCCTAAAATAGAAAGTTTCTACTTTTAAGAAACGGATCAAAAAGGAAAATTTTTTCTATTTTTACGAAACAGAGGGAATATTTAATATTAATAAAAAAATGTAAAAAACAAATTACATAGGAACAAAAAAACACATAGTATAATAAAGAAAAAGACAAATCTAATGTATCTCAATTTTGTGCGAAGCCTGTCGATCATGTTCCTGACATACTTGGATTTTACATGGTTTTAGAGGGTGATTTTGAATGAATTTAATCATATTTCGTTTATTATTAGACGTATTTATATCTACTTCTCTATTATGTTGGTATGTTGACCATTTTGTTAAGAATGTGTAGAAAAAGGTACTCCCTCCGTCCCAAAAAAATTGAGTCATATTCCTTTTTAGTCCGTCCCAACAAAGTTGAGTCATTTCATTTTTTAACAAAAGACAAAACATCTAATCACTCTTTTTTTATTCCATCATTTACTTTACTATCTCTTATCTTTCCTCCTTTTTTCATCTGTCCTATTTATTTAATATAAATTCTTAACCTCCGTGCCCAAAAGTTTTATCTCAACTTTTCTGGGATGGAGGGAGTACAAAATATGTGTAGCAGCGTTGGTTGAGACAATTTTTACTGGAGATTTTGAAGTCAAATCAGCCTCTAATCCATATCATTCTCTTCGTCTTCGAAAGAGCTTCGCGTGAGTATCTTAAACGCCTCAATCGGAGTCATGTAGAAGAAGTTATGACCGTTTTACGAACACTGCGCTGTCCAGAAAATCTCACCCGACCGGGTGAATTATTACCCTATAATACCACCTGGCCGGGTGAATTTCCTGTGGATTAATTCCACCTGGCCGGGTCTGTCAATCTGGCATTTTTCAAAGCTGAAACACGATCTTTTGAGGAGAAAAATAAGAGGGAAAAATTATGTCAATTCTAGACACACTCTACCCCCGCCAAACACACACACATTCTCTCTAAAGCACTCTTAGAAGAAGATTGAAGATTCAAGCTTCAATTCCTCAGCCAATTGTACTCTGTATCATGATTTCCATTGTTTTCCTTAGTCTAGACTTGTTTTCTTCCATGAATATGAGTAGTTAAACTGCTCATGTAGAATTCTTGTTGAAGATGCATTGATTCATAGTTTTAATCCAATTGACTTCGTTTTTATCTAGCTCTTGTGATTGTTTGATTTATTCCTGTGCTTTTTCCTGTCAATTGCTTGATCACCAATTGGTAGTGTTAGGGTTTCTTAGAGTAATCGGGAGGTGAAATAATTAATCATGAAAGAGGAATAATTCACACTTTAATTCAATAGAACTCGGGAGAGTTGGGATTCTGAGTGGGGTCATTAATCTAATCGATCTGTTGGGAGTTAAGTCTAAGAATTAGAAGGGGGCTTAATCTGCGGATTTCCCACCTTGGGAAAGGGTTAAATTCATATTTGTGATTGATTCAACAATTCTGGAGACTTTAAATGGTAATTTAACTTCAATTAAGTTACGCTATGAGTTGTGCATCGGATATTTGAATTCTGCATATTTCTCCATCATTTTCTACAACTTGCTTCTTTATTCTCTTGTTTAAGTGCTTATTTTAATCTCTGAATTTATACGCTTTTCATAGTTGTTAGTCAAAATCCAAAATTCTTGATCGTCTGTATAGTAGTTGAAATTTGTTCGTGGTACTTAGGTTACACTTAATTGTCTCTGTGGGATACGATATACTCTTGCTTGCTATTTGTTATAATAACTCCGTACACTTGCGGGTATTATTTCGGTAAAATAAAGTTGAGTCAGTTCCCCTACATTTTTTTCATACCCTTGTCTCGGGTCTCCTCGAACAGCTTCATGGTGTGGATCAACGACTTCATATACGATGCATCAATGATCCCCTGGATGTGGACTTTGGGTTGCGCCGTTGCGGGTGGCTCGGTCGCATTGGCCTTGCCCTTTCTCTTGGTTGCTTTTTTGGCCCATGGGACGACATTATGTTGCCACTTGTGTGTCTAAACTCTCCTCCATATGAGAGTTCAAGTCGAAGGCATCGCCCCCGCTGCTGGTATAGCTTTCGCAGTCGCTGGCCTTGGTCCTCTTCAGGCTGCTAGCCTCATAACCCGGCTAGAATTTTGATAAATCCTTCACGAGGAGGAAGGCGTCGTAGTACTTAAACTCGGGACTCAAATTGTCATTGGAGTACTTCTTCATGGCCTTGTTGCGGATGTCTTCCAAACTTTGGTCATTGTCCCACGTCCTTTCTGTGTTGTGGTAAGTTGTTTCGGGGTGTGCGGCTTTGCCTAGTCGGGCTTCAGCCGGTGGTACTTCTCCAAGATCCACCCCCAAATTTGTTGACCCTTTGGTTGTTCGCGAAGATCGGGTCCTCGGAGATGTCGACCCAACACCTAGTCATTACCATTGTCTCATCAAGGTTGTACCTCTTGAGACCGAAGGGGCACGAATGAATGCATCTCCCAGCTGCCTAGAACACTCTTTTTCACTCTAGAACACTCTTGAAGGTGAAGATTGGCCTTTGACTTGAAGATTTAAGCTTCTATTCCGATTGTTCACCCCTTGGGAGTATTTTATTTATTTTCCCTATGTTTTTGTTTGGTTTAGTTGTGTTAGCTTTAGCCATGAACATGAGGAACTAAACCTCCATTGTAGAATTCTTGGAGAAGATGCACTAATTTCATAGTTTTATACGATTGATTTCGTATTTACTTTGCTCATGTGGTTGTTTGATTATTTCTTGAGCTTTATTCATTCAATTGCGTAGCTAACTCTTGAATGTGTTAGGGTTAATAAGATTAATCGGGAGATAAAATAATTAATCTAGAAATAAGAATAAATCACACCTTAATTCAATAGAACCCGAGAGAGTTGCGATCTTGTGTGATGTCTTTAATCTTGAAGGTTTTGGGGGTTAGGTGTTAGTGTAACTACAAACACCTAATCTACGAATTTCTTGCCTCAGGAGGGGGTTTAATCTAGCTAAGCGATTGACTTAAAAACCCTAGAGACATTTAAAGGTAATATGAATTGATTGGATATAAGCTTAGAATTGTGCATCGGATCCTAAAATTCTACATTTCTCCATATTATCACATCTCATCATTGTTTATTTGTTCTTGTTTAATTTAATTTAATGTCACTGTGTTTAGTAGTTGAATTAGAACAAAAATCTATTTTTGATTGTCTAGATAGTAGTTAAAATTGGTTTATGGTAGTTAAATTGATATAATTAGTCTATGTGGGATACGATACCGATACGTGCCCTAACTGCGATAGCCCCGTACACTTGTGTGTGACTTGGTAGTAAAATAAAAGTAAGCCAGCTACTGCCTCATTGACTCCACCTCAAGCTCAGGAGTGGTTTCACTTGACTTTTGAGTAGCTTGTTTGGTAGGATGTAGATAGGGTATTTTTCTTTTATAAAAAACAAGATCTCTATTCATCATCATTTCTGATTTTGTGCCTATATACCCCATAGCATGTAGCCCTTCAGTCCTTCCTGCAGGCCCAACATCATACACCTGATTGCTCTAGGCCCGAGCTTTCCTTGCTTTATGTGAGCATAAGCACTACATCCATAGATCCTGAGCATTTTATAATCACCGCAATTGCCAGACCACCTATAGTTTGGAGTGCCAAAATTTATTGTTGAGGAAGGGCACATGTTGATCAATAGGGCAACATAAGTGACGGCCTCCCCCAAAACAATTTAGGCATTCCAACAGGTAACATCATACAGCTCACCATTTCCACTACGGTTCTATTCATCCTCTCTGCTATTCCGTTTTTGCCGAGGATTATTGGGCACAGTTCTATGCATTATTCCTTTTTGAGTGGGGTCATTAATCTAATCGATCTGTTGGGAGTTATGTCTAAGAATTAGAAGGGGGTTTAATCTGCGGATTTCACACCTTGGGAAAGGGTTAAATTCACATATTTGTGATTGATTCAACAATTCTAGAGACTTTAAATGGTAATTTAACATCAATTGAGTTACGCTATGAGTTGTGCATCGTATCTTTGAATTCTGCATATTTCTCCATCATTTTCTACAACTTGCTTCTTTATTCTCTTGTTTAAGTGCTTATTTTAATCTCTGAATTTATACGCTTTTCATAGTTGTTAGTCAAAATCCAAAATTCTTGATCGTCTGTATAGTAGTTGAAATTTGTTCGTGGTACTTAGGTTACACTTAATTGTCTCTGTGGGATACGATATACTCTTGCTTGCTATTTGTTATAATAACTCCGTACACTTGCGGGTATTATTTCGGTAAAATAAAGTTGAGTCAGTTCCCCTACATTTTTTTCATACCCTTGTCTCGGGTCTCCTCGAACAGCTTCATGGTGTGGATCAACGACTTCATATACGATGCATCAATGATCCCCTGGATGTGGACTTTGGGTTGCGCCGTTGCGGGTGGCTCGGTCGCATTGGCCTTGCCCTTTCTCTTGGTTGCTTTTTTGGCCCATGGGACGACATTATGTTGCCACTTGTGTGTCTAAACTCTCCTCCATATGAGAGTTCAAGTCGAAGGCATCGCCCCCGCTGCTGGTATAGCTTTCGCAGTCGCTGGCCTTGGTCCTCTTCAGGCTGCTAGCCTCATAACCCGGCTAGAATTTTGATAAATCCTTCACGAGGAGGAAGGCGTCGTAGTACTTAAACTCGGGACTCAAATTGTCATTGGAGTACTTCTTCATGGCCTTGTTGCGGATGTCTTCCAAACTTTGGTCATTGTCCCACGTCCTTTCTGTGTTGTGGTAAGTTGTTTCGGGGTGTGCGGCTTTGCCTAGTCGGGCTTCAGCCGGTGGTACTTCTCCAAGATCTACCCCCAAATTTGTTGACCCTTTGGTTGTTCGCGAAGATCGGGTCCTCGGAGATGTCGACCCAACACCTAGTCATTACCATTGTCTCATCAAGGTTGTACCTCTTGAGACCGATGGGGCACGAATGAATGCATCTCCCAGCTGCCTAGAACACTCTTTTTCACTCTAGAACACTCTTGAAGGTGAAGATTGGCCTTTGACTTGAAGATTTAAGCTTCTATTCCGATTGTTCACCCCTTGGGAGTATTTTATTTATTTTCCCTATGTTTTTGTTTGGTTTAGTTGTGTTAGCTTTAGCCATGAACATGAGGAACTAAACCTCCATTGTAGAATTCTTGGAGAAGATGCACTAATTTCATAGTTTTATACGATTGATTTCGTATTTACTTTGCTCATGTGGTTGTTTGATTATTTCTTGAGCTTTATTCATTCAATTGCGTAGCTAACTCTTGAATGTGTTAGGGTTAATAAGATTAATCGGGAGATAAAATAATTAATCTAGAAATAAGAATAAATCACACCTTAATTCAATAGAACCCGGGAGAGTTGCGATCTTGTGTGATGTCTTTAATCTTGAAGGTTTTGGGGGTTAGGTGTTAGTAGTTACACTAACACCTAATCTACGAATTTCTTGCCTCAGGAGGGGGTTTAATCTAGCTAAGCGATTGACTTAAAAACCCTAGAGACATTTAAAGGTAATATGAATTGATTGGATATAAGCTTAGAATTGTGCATCAGATCCTAAAATTCTACATTTCTCCATATTATCACATCTCATCATTGTTTATTTGTTCTTGTTTAATTTAATTTAATGTCACTGTGTTTAGTAGTTGAATTAGAACAAAAATCTATTTTTGATTGTCTAGATAGTAGTTAAAATTGGTTTATGGTAGTTAAATTGATATAATTAGTCTATGTGGGATACGATACTGATACGTGCCCTAACTGCGATAGCCCCGTACACTTGTGTGTGACTTGGTAGTAAAATAAAAGTAAGCCAGCTACTGCCTCATTGACTCCACCTCAAGCTCAGGAGTGGTTTCACTTGACTTTTGAGTAGCTTGTTTGGTAGGATGTAGATAGGGTATTTTTCTTTTATAAAAAACAAGATCTCTACTCATCATCATTTCTGATTTTGTGCCTATATACCCCATAGCATGTAGCCCTTCAGTCCTTCCTGCAGGCCCAACATCATACACCTGATTGCTCTAGGCCCGAGCTTTCCTTGCTTTATGTGAGCATAAGCACTACATCCATAGATCCTGAGCATTTTATAATCACCGCAATTGCCAGACCACCTATAGTTTGGAGTGCCAAAATTTATTATTGAGGAAGGGCACATGTTGATCAATAGGGCAACATAAGTGACGGCATCCCCCAAAACAATTTAGGCATTCCAACAGTTAGCATCATAGAGCTCACCCTTTCCACTACGGTTCTATTCATCCTCTCTGCTATTCCGTTTTTGCCGAGGATTATTGGGCACAGTTCTATGCATTATTCCTTTCTCTTTGCAATAACTCTGGAAAGCATTAGACAAGAATTCCATACAATTGTCTGTTCTAAAACACTTCAACACAGTCCATTTCTCCACCTCCACAGAACTACATCAGATCTTAAACATGCTAAAAAATTCTGATTTATCTTTCAGAATATACACCCATAACTTTCTTGAGTAATCGTCAATTATTGACATGAAATATCTTCCACCACTAATAGTAAAAGATCGTCAAGGACCCCATAAATCACTCTGAGCATAATCTAAGCAGAGGTTGAGGTGTGATTACCTGTTGGGAATGGAACTTTCTTGTTTTTTCCCAAGATACATTGCTCACACTATTCCAGATTCTGTGGAGTGAATGATGGGATCAGCTTCTTCTTGACGAGCTCCTTGATGCCTCTGTCACCTACATGCCCAAGCCTTTTGTGCCATAAAGTGGAATCTGCCTTCTTAGCAACAAATAAGCACCCTCTGACTGTGTCACCTATCAAATAGTATAAGTTGGATCTTCTCTTTGCCTTTAGCACAATATGGAAATCTTGAGGCAAAATGACAACCTTTGGTTTCTAGCATCCCTAAGAATATAAGGTTCCTTTTGATTTCAGGGATATACCTCACATCAGGCAGATCATCACTGAGTCATCCTTGAGTCTAATTTTAATAGTCCCAGCTCCCTCAATCATGCATATATGATTGTTCCCGAACATTACAACCCTTATCATACTCAAGATTCATGAACCAATCTTTATTGGATGTCATATGGAAACTACACATGGAATCTAGGATCCAAGAATTTTCTCCAGCCTTTTCTGTGACATTAAGAACTTCTTGAACCTTAAGATCTATACCAGTTTCTTCTGTGTTTTGGGCTTGTTTTCTCTTCCATGAGAAACAATTTTTCTTCAAATGCCCAAGTTTCTTGCAATAATGGGATCTTCTCATCTTCTTTTGATCATCTTCTTTTTTCCTTTAATTATGGAACTTGCATGTTGCTTTCTAGTTCCGGGGCTTTTTTTCCTTAAACTTCTTGACATTTAGGGCTTCAGCAGTTCAGATTGCACTTCCATTAGAGTGATCGTGCATTCGTGTTCTCTCTTCCTGTTTATTTTGCATTATAGACTATAATGCAAAATAAATTGCGTATAATGCAACATATACCGTTTATAATGTAATCTGCAGAAATCCATCTATGTCATCCATTAATTTTGTTGCATAATAACGTTGTTATATTGCATATACGTGCCACGTGGCAGCACGAGATTGGAAGGATGTTATGACTCTAAGGGTGGAAGGACACTAGTGCTCCCCAGGCACTATGGTGACACCATAGTTAAAATGACAACCTAGCAAGCTATCTGCGATATATAGAGAAGCAATGATGTTATGACTCTAAGGGTGGAAAGACACTAGTTCTCCCCTAGGCACTATAGTGACACCATAGTTAAAACGACAACCTAGACAAGCTATCTGCGATATATAGACAATCAATCTGTGATACATAGGCAAGCAATTTGTTAGAGCACTATGGTAAACAATATACAATACACGGGCAAGCAAGTTTGCCACGTGGAAGGTTTGGAGCAGTCTGATTTCAGTATCCAATGGTTGTAATTGGTGGTACGTTGTCGCCATCTTAATATAAATATAGGGATGTGATCAAATACAAACTCTAAATATTGTACAAACTCCAAACTATGATCTGGACCGTTAGAAAATGTCAGTAGATGATAAAATAATAGTAACAAAAAATGTCAACACAGTGTCAACGGTTGATGCGATGATGAGATTATGTTGAAACTGTGTTGATATTTTTTGTTGCTATTAATTTTTTTTATCTGTTGACATTTTCTAACAGCCCATATCATAGTTTGAAGTTTGTACAATGTTTAGAGTTTGCATTTTATCACTAATAATGTAACAATTAGACTAATGTCACGTGTCATATAATAATGTAGATTGTGTAGTCTAATAATGTAGCTAGGCTAATAATATAACATTTTTAGTCTAATAATGTAGATTGTGTAGTCTAATAATGTAGCTCGGCTAATAATGTAACGATTTTAGTGTAATAATGTAGCTCGGATATTATTATCACAACCATCCAATTTAAGTAATCCAAGGTTTGATATTTGTTTTGATTTTTGGCAGAATTTCACTTATTGACCATAATGCGCCCCCGTGCCAATAATATACAGTTGGTTATATTTATCATTCATCAAAACGTATGCATTTTTTTATTATACATTTAAAAATATACGAATAATATTGAATTTATTGTTATATTTGAAATATATGTTTTAAAAAATATTAATACTTTTTAAATTATTTATAAAATTATTGAATTTGATAAGGCCTATTTCATGCATCAGTTTAAGGGTAAAAAGTACGCTACTTGATCTAGTATTGCGCAAAACAAAGGTTCAAAGTGCAGGAATGCAGGTAGACCAAGGCATCAAGGTCTGAGTTGATCAAGTTAGTACAAATGGCGAAAAAGGACCATAAATCTGAGGAGTTGATCAAAGGGATGATAAAGCTGTTGAGGAGGGGACCACTGGCTTCGAGAATGAGGACGCATGAGATTAATGAGCTGGCTGGCGCACAACATTCTGTTATCAAGGACGACATTCTAGAAGAAGACACGTGCTGGAATATGAGACGCAAGGACGAAGCTGAGTCACGAGTTTGTTACTGAAAAGCATCGGCATTCTAGAAGAAGAGCACGTAGCAATCGATGAATCGCTCGCTCTCCAGCTGGAGGCCGTGCCAAGCTTATAAATGGAGAATTTACCATCGATGAAAGGATCCGCTTCCTTAGTTAAAAATTAGCTTAGCTTAGCTTAGTTTAGTTAGCTTTAAATTCTCGTCCAGATCTTAGCATAGCTTAGTCTAGAATTCTAATTAGTGGAACGTAAGTGATTCAGCGCGACAGTAACTTTGGTTCTGCCCGACGTTGTTTCCAGTTTCAATCCGAGAATCGCTCGATTTTACTCGCTTATTGTTCTTTCAATTTCACAGCTTAGCTTAGTTAAATTTATTTATCGCTCATGGTTAGTTTATGCTTTGTATTTCAATTCGCGCACTTGTTGAAACATATTTTGGAATCAAAGTTCTTTTGTTTTCGGAATTTGTCTTAACTGTTCGCTCTAATTTCTGCAATTTAAATTCCAAGTAACTGTTCCGTAGCTTGATCAAGTAGTTAGTCAATTTACTTTTCTACCTAGTATAATTCAGTAGTTTAAAAAACTCCCAAGTTAAAGCGTGGCCGCAACCAAACCTCCTTGTTCACTAAACACACACTCGCAACACGTTTCTCTCTGTGGGATTGACCCCGAACTTGCCGCTTTACTGTTAAAGTTGTGCGAAATTGGGAGTTATAAATATTTAAGTTTGCGTGAGTCGGTTTGAAATTTGACTTGATCAAGTGGCAACGACAATTTGCTAACTGATCCACCCGGTTCGGTTATCTTCCATATAACTCTGATCCAGTAATCTCGAATCCCGTCTCACCAAAATGGCGCCGTTGCCGGGGAGAAATGGTGTTGTTAACTCAGATGTGTTTAGCGCATAGGTGTACATAGTTTTGTTCATTTCTTTTTAAGTTTATTTTTCATCCGTTTATCAACAGGTACTGTCGAGTTGGACATTGGACTAACCCACTCTTACTCAGAAATACGAACACTCAGTGGAGAGTCCAGGAGGCCGGAGTTGTAACCACCCGTTACCAAACCGGTTTAGCAGCAGCAGCTGCAGCATCGTCAGGCGGTGACCACGTGTTCAGTGAAGACGAAGGAGATTGTTCTACACCACCAAAGCCACTACTTGAACAACCAACACCAGAAGAGCAAATGGAGCAAGAAAACAATGACGCCGGTATCGGTTCTCTCAACGCCCATGATGAGAGGGAACCCACTCACGCCATACCCAGTATGCGTGCCATCGCGATCAAATCTGGTGTGTTGGTCGTCTTGTCCTAATTCTACGGTCTGTCGAAGGAATGTGCTTATGCGTTTATGGAGGTGTTATGTCGATATTGTGATATCCAGCCCGCGCCGGTTGGATCTACTTCGGAGGATTACAGACTGAAAGCTATCCCTTTCGTATTGAGGGGTGAAGCTGGAATATGGTTGTCAAGACTCCCAGAAAACTCAATCGGAACGTGGGGAGAATTCCGAATGAAATTTCTAGATCAATTTTTTTCGTCGTAAAAAACGAGTGCCTTTAAAAGAGACATTACAGAGGCTAGGCAAGAGTACAATGAGCCGTTGGGCCATTACTGGGACGGATTTCAAGGGTTTCTTCAAGCCTGCCCAAATCACAAGATGGGAGAAAAAGAAGTCTACTCGACCTTCTATGGCGGACTGACTGTCGACAGCAAAAATTATCTGGATTTAGCCGCTCAAGGGGATTTCTAAAAAACTCCCTTCACTCAAGCTAAAAACATTCTGGAGAAGCTGATCGAAGCCAAGAGGTCGTACGAAACATCCCGGGGCCAGTACGGCAGTTGAGGTGCAGTCCACGTGGTAGAGGCACGCAGTGAGGAGAAGCTGGAGGCCAAGTTAGAACAAATAGAGAAGAAGCGGCTGGAAGCAGTCCAAAAGTCCAGAACACCTCCATCTCCTACCCCCCAAGAGAAGCAACATGTGCCACTACCACCACCGCCAGAGGAGCACCACTACTATTACTGCGAGTTTCCTCCTGAAGTGGAACCATATGCTCAAGTCAATGCCGTAGGACACTGGAACCAAAACGGGAATTGGATCCAAGGGAAGCAGCGGGACGCCCCGTGGAGAGACTACCCCAATTTTCGGTGGAGTGATCAAAGTCAAGGCCAACAATCGTCTACTCCATAGATACAGCTTTCTGAAGGGCAGCAAACTTGGCCTGCACGCATCCAAGAAAGACCACATAATGTAGGAAGCAATTGGTCAAATAACACTCAAGTAAATTGGTCCAGGGGACAACAAGGTAACTGGTCGGGAATAGGCCAACCCAATTGGTCAAACAACCAGGGGAGACAGTCAAATAACCAAATAGTCAATTATGTCCCACCATACCAGAGAGGTGACCAGCAATCCCAAGGGAATCCGCAGTACTTTCTAGGAAGTCAACCGAACTATTTTCCTCAGAATCAACACGAGTGATAAGTCGTATTCTAGGCCTCGGTTACTGGTCAGTATGACAGGTTTAAATGATTATATTTGCAAAGCAGTTGCTCAAAGTGTGCAGGATAAGTGTTCTGGCCAGTAGGGAAGTTCCGGAGTGTTCGGGTAGAAAAAAGCGCCAGCATGGTCTCATACTGATCCGTATACGTGCTAAAACGGCTTGAGATGAAGAAGACGGATAGCTGGGACGGATTACCCACAATTAAGGGCAAAGAAGTCAAATTGCAGCGAGGATTTACCCTAAAATCAAGGGTAGCCTCCCTATAAAAGGTAGCCAAGTTGGAGAGAGAAGAAGCCTTGGAGATAGACTTCAATTCACCATCATCTTTAGGTAGAGAGTTCTCTCGGTAATTTCGGTCTTTCAGCCGTGTCCCACTTCTCGCCTCGCCGAGCCATGATCACCTGACGTTCAGAATGTTCCCGAGTTCCAGTCATCGTCCGTTCCAGTTAGCTAGATCATAGTTCCAGTCAGAGATTTTATCGCCCGGAGTGGCAAACAATTTTTAAATTGCTTTCGTAGTTTAATTAGTTCTCCGTCTTTACGTTGGATTTCTGTTACATTTTGGGATTTTGTTGTTTTGAAATGCTTGCTTTGGATATCCGAACGTGTTAATGCTATGAAGTTGATTTCCGTTTCGTTCATTGTAGTGTTCTTTTCTTTCCTTGTCTAGTTAGCTTAGATCTAAGATTTCTCGGTGTTTTAAGTGCTAAATCTCTAAATTCTGTTACGTAACAAATTTCTTTAGGATAGGTAAACAAGTACTATTTGATCTGGAAGTAGATCGTTGCATGCAAGGCTTCGTTTTATTTTCTGAATCGATCTTTCATGTTGACCAGCATGCAGAAGTCCAGTTTCAGCGTTTGATTTCAGATTTGATTTCTTAGTTTTAGATCTGTGTTCGCGAGTTGTTAATCTGCGTTTGCCGGGTTGGATCTGGAATTGTTATCTGAGTTTAATTTGTGTTGTTGGAGAAGATGATGTCTACATCCAGATTGGGGACCACCTTACTTTTATTTACTTTTGCTTTCTTTTGTCCTTCACCTCTGGTTGTACCTGCAGATCTGTCAGCCTAGTCACCACTACCTCCACTACACTCTGAATATTCTGTTTAGCCAAAAATAGAAATACCGTCCTTTCCAAACAATTTCTGTTACACCATGTCCCCTCATTTCCACGTACACAGTTGCATTCCATGATCTGCTCCCCCATCCTAGTCAGTAGGACGCCACCCTTTAATTACTCGCCTAGGTAGAAACTCAACCCGAGCGTGGTAGCTAACCAACCCTCCAAAACATCACCGCAGTAGTTTAAACGCACCATCTCTGTGGGATTCGACCCTTACCTCCACTATACTGATAAGTAGAAGTGGGTTGAGGAATCTTTGAAGACGAGGTCTAGGCTTAGTTAGGATCTTTAACCTGCCAGTAGGATATATCCTCACTTGAACGACACCTACGCACCACGTTACCTCTTCAAATGGCGCCGTTGCCGGGGATGGATGGCGTTTTAGATACTATTGTGTGTGATACTTTGGCGTAAATATTGTGTATAATTTTTTCTCTTTTTCTTTTGTTTCAGTTTATGAGAAGCAGTTCGGATCCTAATCCGTGGAAACCGAAGATACTTCAGCGAGGATCCATACTTGTGACCACTCGTTCTGGCCTGTCAACAACTCTGTCTGACCTAGACACGAGTAGCGACGAAGAACAGTACACCATAGAAGGACCAATTCCCGTGGAGTTGCCACTGTTGGAAGGCAATCCAGGAATGGCTGCCAACATGGACGAAGATCCAGAGATCGGTACGCTGAATGCGCATACCGAAGGAGAACCACCGCAAGCTATCGTGGTCACCCCGGGACAGACTGCTTGTGACGTGAAGCCTCATGTCATAGCGATTCTACCTACATACTGCGGGAAAAGCTATGAAGGGCCGTATGAGTTCCTTCACGAATTTTGTAAGATTTGTAGAGCGCAGAGAAGACCAGCAGGAGCGACTGAAGATGATTATAGGCTGAAAGCTCTGCCATTTGTGCTCAAGGGAGAAGCGAACACCTGGTTCATGCGCTTGCCCCCTGACTCTATTGAGACTTGGGCCGACTTCAAGTCAGCATTCCTGGGCGAGTTTTTTCCGTCATCTAAGACAAGCGCACTGAAGAGAGAAATAACGAATGTGAAGCAAGGATATGACGAGCCCTTGAGAGACTATTGGGCAAGATACATGGGTCTTTTGGAATCGTGTCCCAACCATCGCATGGCGGACATTGAAGTACATCATACTTTCTACGAGGGCATGAACGCGGTAACCAAAGACCTGGCCAATTCATCTTCGGGAGGAAGCTTCACGCAATTACGGGTCAGCGAAGCAAAGAGAGTCCTAAGGAAGCTACTGAATGCAAAGAAAGAGTATGACCATTCAAGGGAAGGATACAACCGAGAGCGGGCTGCTGTTGCATCGACTACTGATCAGGAGAACAAGCTGGAGCAGAAAATGGACTTGAAGATGGATGAGCTGAAGAAGTCACTTTTGAGTGCCATCGAGAAGAGCACTCCACCACCTCTCCCAACTGGAAACTACAAGGGTGCAGAGCAGGGGAATCAAGGGGCCCAATACGAACATCCGAATGACTTGATCAGTACGGAGCAAGCTAACGCTGCTGGGTATTTTAACCAGAATGGGAATTGGATCCAGGGGAGACAACGGGACGCACCATGGAGGGACCACCCGAATTTTCGATGGGGAGAAGGGAACCAAAACCAGAACCAAGGTCAAGGCCAGAACCAATATAACCCTTACCCGAACCAAAACCCTAACCGTGGACCAGCAAACCCAGACTTCTAGCCCAACTGGTCAGGAAGAAACCAACAAGCCCAAAACCATAACCCACAAAGCTCAAACTCGAACCCTGTTTACGTGCCACCCCATCAGAGAAATTTCCAAAACTACCAAAATCAACCAAACCAAGCATCCCAACACCATCAGAACCAGAATCAATTCCAAGCCCAGCACCAGAATCAATATCCTCAAGATCAGTACACTCCTCCTGCCCAATATAACCAATACCCGCCTAATCAAGGACAGCAAACCTTCCAGAACTATCAACACCAAGGGCCGGGTCATTTCCAAAACTCAAACAGGCCGAGGAGATCCATTGAGGACATGATGAGTGAAATGCTAGCATCACAACAGAACATCAAAGGAGAATTGCAAGCCCATAATGAGGTCGTGCAGGGGATGCAAAATGCCCAGAAAGAACATAAGGCGAACATGGATATGATGAATAGGCAGTTAGCTCAACTGGCCAGTTCGATGGGTGATTTGAAGGGAAATGCAGGAAAACTCCCATCTACAGTCCAAATGCCCGAGAAGGCAAATGTGAGTAAGGTCACGTTGAGGTCAGGAACTACTTATGATGCACCTCAACCGAAACAGCCGAGTGAAGGATCGAATGGAACGAAGATAGGAGGCGAGACAATTTCAGCTGAGGAAATAGGGAATTTCATGCCTCGAATGCAGGATCCATTCTTCCTGGATGATACACCAAGTATAAGAGGTGAACCCGATGCCTTACTGACCAGGAAGGAACCTCCTCAAGAGAAAAATCCCAGAATGGAGGCTCGGACCCAAGAGCTACCAAAGAAAGTTGCTGAGGAACCCGTAGAAGAGAAAAAAGGGGAGAAACCATTCCCATTCCGATTTGTTACAAAGAGGAAGAAAGAGAACCCGGTCGACTACTTGTCGATTTTTGGAAGGTTGGACGTCACCATACCATTCCTCCAAGCCGTGAAACTACCCCCGCTCGGAAAATTCATTAAGGATTTCATAGCCGGGAAAGCTCAAAAAGATGGACAAATCATGGTGGAAGGGATCGCATCCGCAATTGTGCAAGAGAAACTGCCGCCCAAGAGGGCCGATCCAGGTATGTTCACTTTACCCATAACTATAGGGGATGTGAAAGTTGAACATGCGATGTGTGATCTTGGAGCTTCTATTAATGTCATGCCATTATCAATCTATAACTGACTGAAAGGAGTGAGGCTGTCAAACACTAGGGTGTTGATCCAGCTGGCTGATAGGTCGGGCATAAGCCCTGAGGGAGTTTTAGAGAACGTGTTGGTTAGAGTACAGGAGTTCACACACCCTGCTGATTTTTATGTGATCAAAATGAGTGAGCATGAAGCGAGAGAGTCTAGTGGAGTCTTGTTAGGGAGACCTTTTTTGAGAACGGCTAAGACAATAGTGGACATGGCCGAGGGGACTATTTGCATTGATTTTAATGGTGAGAAGTTTACTTTTGATATAAATGATGCCATGAAGAAACCCATTGATTCTGAAAATCTATGCTTTGTTGATGTGATTGACCCTCTAGTCCAAGATTTTCTTGAGACCGAACTATTACAGGAAAAACTCCAGGCTTTAGATGCTTGTGATCAGGCCGACGAAGAAGCTGCTGCGTGGTGTGATTTGATCAGTAGCCAGGGGTTGACCGACGAAGAAATAGAAGGAGCGATCAAGGAATTCTGTCAAAAGTCGGCGTTCATTGGAGCCGCAGGGGCCAAGCTTCCAGTCAGTACGGAAGAACCTTCAGGGGAAGACTTAAAGAAAGACGGGGAGGCCCAGAAAAACCCTCTACCCGAAGACACACTTCCACCCCAAGTCGAGCTAAAAAAGTTACCATCGAACTTGAAGTATGCCTACCTCGGGGAGGAGAACTCATATCCCGTAATCATCAACAGCAGTCTCACAAAAGAACAAGAAGCGCGGCTACTGGCTGTGTTGAATAGGAATAAGAAGGCAATCGGATGGAGCCTTACAGATCTAGTAGGGATAAGCCCCGACGTTTGCATGCACCACATCAGGCTAGAAGAGGGAGCGAAGGCTCATCGAGATGCTCAAAGGAAGGTAAACCCTAACATGCGAGAGGAAATTTTAAAGGAAATCTTGAAGTTGTTGTCGCTAGGGATTATCTATTCAGTGCCGGACAGTGAGTGGGTCAGCCCGATCCACATGGTTCCAAAGAAATCCGGGATCCAAGTTGTCAAGAATGAGAGGAACGAGCTGATTCCAACAAGGCTGGTCACGGGTTGGCGAATGTGCATCGACTACCGGAAGCTGAACAACGCAACAAGGAAGGACCATTTTCCTTTGCCTTTCATCGACCAGATATTAGAGAGATTAGCTGGGAAAAAATTTTTCTGCTTCCTAGATGGGTACAGCGGGTACTTCCAAATTCACGTGGATCCTGAGGACCAGGACAAAACCACTTTTACTTGCCCGTTTGGAACCTATGCATACCGTCGCATGCCTTTCGGTTTATGCAACGCTCCAGGTACGTTTCAACGATGCATGATGAGCATATTTTCCGATTTGATTGAGGAGTGCATAGAAATATTTATGGATGACTGATAAGTCGTATTCTAGGCCTCGGTTACTGGTCAGTATGACAGGTTTAAATGATTATATTTGCAAAGCAGTTGCTCAAAGTGTGCAGGATAAGTGTTCTGGCCAGTAGGGAAGTTCCGGAGTGTTCGGGTAGAAAAAAAGCGCCAGCATGGTCTCATACTGATCAGTATACGTGCTAAAACGGCTTGAGATGAAGAAGACGGATAGCTGGGACGGATTACCCACAATTAAGGGCAAAGAAGTCAAATTGCAGCGAGGATTTACCCTAAAATCAAGGGTAGCCTCCCTATAAAAGGTAGCCAAGTTGGAGAGAGAAGAAGCTTGGAGAGACTTCAATTCACCATCATCTTTAGGTAGAGAGTTCTCTCGGTAATTTCAGTCTTTCAGCCGTGTCCCACTTCTTGCCTCGCCGAGCCATGATCACCTGACGTTCAGAATGTTCCCGAGTTCCAGTCATCGTCCGTTCCAGTTAGCTAGATCGTAGTTCCAGTCAGAGATTTTATCGCCCGGAGTGGCAAACAATCTTTAAATTGCTTTCGTAGTTTAATTAGTTCTCCGTCTTTACGTTGGATTTCTGTTACATTTTGGGATTTTGTTGTTTTGAAATGCTTGCTTTGGATATCCGAACGTGTTAATGCTATGAAGTTGATTTCCGTTTCGTTCATTGTAGTGTTCTTTTCTTTCCTTGTCTAGTTAGCTTAGATCTAAGATTTCTCGGTGTTTTAAGTGCTAAATCTCTAAATTCTGTTACGTAACAAATTTCTTTAGGATAGGTAAACAAGTACTATTTGATCTGGAAGTAGATCGTTGCATGCAAGGCTTCGTTTTATTTTCTGAATCGATCTTTCATGTTGACCAGCATGCAGAAGTCCAGTTTCAGCGTTTGATTTCAGATTTGATTTCTTAGTTTTAGATCTGTGTTCGCGAGTTGTTAATCTGCGTTTGCCGGGTTGGATCTGGAATTGTTATCTGAGTTTAATTTGTGTTGTTGGAGAAGATGATGTCTACATCCAGATTGGGGACCACCTTACTTTTATTTACTTTTGCTTTCTTTTGTCCTTCACCTCTGGTTGTACCTGCAGATCTGTCAGCCTAGTCACCACTACCTCCACTACACTCTGAATATTCTGTTTAGCCAAAAATAGAAATACCGTCCTTTCCAAACAATTTCTGTTACACCATGTCCCCTCATTTCCACGTACACAGTTGCATTCCATGATCTGCTCCCCCATCCTAGTCAGTAGGACGCCACCCTTTAATTACTCGCCTAGGTAGAAACTCAACCCGAGCGTGGTAGCTAACCAACCCTCCAAAACATCACCGCAGTAGTTTAAACGCACCATCTCTGTGGGATTCGACCCTTACCTCCACTATACTGATCAGTAGAAGTGGGTTGAGGAATCTTTGAAGACGAGGTCTAGGCTTAGTTAGGATCTTTATCCTGCCAGTAGGATATATCCTCACTTGAACGACACCTACGCACCACGTTACCTCTTCAAATGGCGCCGTTGCCGGGGATGGATGGCGTTTTAGATACTATTGTGTGTGATACTTTGGCGTAAATATTGTGTATAATTTTTTCTCTTTTTCTTTTGTTTCAGTTTATGAGAAGCAGTTCGGATCCTAATCCGTGGAAACCGAAGATACTTCAGCGAGGATCCATACTTGTGACCACTCGTTCTGGCCTGTCAACAACTCTGTCTGACCTAGACACGAGTAGCGACGAAGAACAGTACACCATAGAAGGACCAATTCCCGTGGAGTTGCCACTGTTGGAAGGCAATCCAGGAATGGCTGCCAACATGGACGAAGATCCAGAGATCGGTACGCTGAATGCGCATACCGAAGGAGAACCACCGCAAGCTATCGTGGTCACCCCGGGACAGACTGCTTGTGACGTGAAGCCTCATGTCATAGCGATTCTACCTACATACTGCGGGAAAAGCTATGAAGGGCCGTATGAGTTCCTTCACGAATTTTGTAAGATTTGTAGAGTGCAGAGAAGACCAGCAGGAGCGACTGAAGATGATTATAGGCTGAAAGCTCTGCCATTTGTGCTCAAGGGGGAAGCGAACACCTGGTTCATGCGCTTGCCCCCTGACTCTATTGAGACTTGGGCCGACTTCAAGTCAGCATTCCTGGGCGAGTTTTTTCCGTCATCTAAGACAAGCGCACTGAAGAGAGAAATAACGAATGTGAAGCAAGGATATGGCGAGCCCTTGAGCGACTATTGGGCAAGATACATGGGTCTTTTGGAATCGTGTCCCAACCATCGCATGGCGGACATTGAAGTACATCATACTTTCTACGAGGGCATGAACGCGGTAACCAAAGACCTGGCCAATTCATCTTCGGGAGGAAGCTTCACGCAATTACGGGTCAGCGAAGCAAAGAGAGTCCTAAGGAAGCTACTGAATGCAAAGAAAGAGTATGACCATTCAAGGGAAGGATACAACCGAGAGCGGGCTGCTGTTGCATCGACTACTGATCAGGAGAACAAGCTGGAGCAGAAAATGGACTTGAAGATGGATGAGCTGAAGAAGTCACTTTTGAGTGCCATCGAGAAGAGCACTCCACCACCTCTCCCAACTGGAAACTACAAGGGTGCAGAGCAGGGGAATCAAGGGGCCCAATACGAACATCCGAATGACTTGATCAGTACGGAGCAAGCTAACGCTGCTGGGTATTTTAACCAGAATGGGAATTGGATCCAGGGGAGACAACGGGACGCACCATGGAGGGACCACCCGAATTTTCGATGGGGAGAAGGGAACCAAAACCAGAACCAAGGTCAAGGCCAGAACCAATATAACCCTTACCCGAACCAAAACCCTAACCGTGGACCAGCAAACCCAGACTTCCAGCCTAACTGGTCAGGAAGAAACCAACAAGCCCAAAACCATAACCCACAAAGCTCAAACTCGAACCCTGTTTACGTGCCACCCCATCAGAGAAATTTCCAAAACTACCATAATCAACCAAACCAAGCATCCCAACACCATCAGAACCAGAATCAATTCCAAGCCCAGCACCAGAATCAATATCCTCAAGATCAGTACACTCCTCCTGCCCAATATAACCAATACCCGCCTAATCAAGGACAGCAAACCTTCCAGAACTATCAACACCAAGGGCCGGGTCATTTCCAAAACTCGAACAGGCCGAGGAGATCCGTTGAGGACATGATGAGTGAAATGCTAGCATCACAACAGAACATCAAAAGAGAATTGCAAGCCCATAATGAGGTCGTGCAGGGGATGCAAAATGCCCAGAAAGAACATAAGGCGAACATGGATATGATGAATAGGCAGTTAGCTCAACTGGCCAGTTCGATGGGTGATTTGAAGGGAAATGCAGGAAAACTCCCATCTACAGTCCAAATGCCCGAGAAGGCAAATGTGAGTAAGGTCACGTTGAGGTCAGGAACTACTTATGATGCACCTCAACCGAAACAGCCGAGTGAAGGATCGAATGGAACGAAGATAGGAGGCGAGACAATTTCAGCTGAGGAAATAGGGAATTTCATGCCTCGAATGCAGGATCCATTCTTCCTGGATGATACACCAAGTATAAGAGGTGAACCCGATGCCTTACTGACCAGGAAGGAACCTCCTCAAGAGAAAAATCCCAGAATGGAGGCTCGGACCCAAGAGCTACCAAAGAAAGTTGCCGAGGAACCCGTAGAAGAGAAAAAAGGGGAGAAACCATTCCCATTCCGATTTGTTACAAAGAGGAAGAAAGAGAACCCGGTCGACTACTTGTCGATTTTTGGAAGGTTGGACGTCACCATACCATTCCTCCAAGCCGTGAAACTACCCCCGCTCGGAAAATTCATTAAGGATTTCATAGCCGGGAAAGCTCAAAAAGATGGACAAATCATGGTGGAAGGGATCGCATCCACAATTGTGCAAGAGAAACTGCCGCCCAAGAGGGCCGATCCAGGTATGTTCACTTTACCCATAACTATAGGGGATGTGAAAGTTGAACATGCGATGTGTGATCTTGGAGCTTCCATTAATGTCATGCCATTATCAATCTATAACCGACTGAAAGGAGTGACGCTGTCAAACACTAGGGTGTTGATCCAGCTGGCTGATAGGTCGTGCATAAGCCCTGAGGGAGTTTTAGAGAACGTGTTGGTTAGAGTACAGGAGTTCACATACCCTGCTGATTTTTATGTGATCAAAATGAGTGAGCATGAAGCGAGAGAGTCTAGTGGAGTCTTGTTAGGGAGACCTTTTTTGAGAACGGCTAAGACAATAGTGGACATGGCCGAGGGGACTATTTGCATTGATTTTAATGGTGAGAAGTTTACTTTTGATATAAATGATGCCATGAAGAAACCCATTGATTCTGAAAATCTATGCTTTGTTGATGTGATTGACCCTCTAGTCCAAGATTTTCTTGAGACCGAACTATTACAGGAAAAACTCCAGGCTTTAGATGCTTGTGATCAGGCCGACGAAGAAGCTGCTGCGTGGTGTGATTTGATCAGTAGCCAGGGGTTGACCGACGAAGAAATAGAAGGAGCGATCAAGGAATTCTGTCAAAAGTCGGCGTTCATTGGAGCCGCAGGGGCCAAGCTTCCAGTCAGTACGGAAGAACCTTCAGGGGAAGACTTAAAGAAAGACGGGGAGGCCCAGAAAAACCCTCTACCCGAAGACACACTTCCACCCCAAGTCGAGCTAAAAAAGTTACCATCGAACTTGAAGTATGCCTACCTCGGGGAGGAGAACTCATATCCCGTAATCATCAACAGCAGTCTCACAAAAGAACAAGAAGCGCGGCTACTGGCTGTGTTGAATAGGAATAAGAAGGCAATCGGATGGAGCCTTACAGATCTAGTAGGGATAAGCCCCGACGTTTGCATGCACCACATCAGGCTAGAAGAGGGAGCGAAGGCTCATCGAGATGCTCAGAGGAAGGTAAACCCTAACATGCGAGAGGAAATTTTAAAGGAAATCTTGAAGTTGTTGTCGCTAGGGATTATCTATTCAGTGCCGGACAGTGTGTGGGTCAGCCCGATCCACATGGTTCCAAAGAAATCCGGGATCCAAGTTGTCAAGAATGAGAGGAACGAGCTGATTCCAACAAGGCTGGTCACGGGTTGGCGAATGTGCATCGACTACCGGAAGCTGAACAACGCAACAAGGAAGGACCATTTTCCTTTGCCTTTCATCGACCAGATATTAGAGAGATTAGCTGGGAAAAAATTTTTCTGCTTCCTAGATGGGTACAGCGGGTACTTCCAAATTCACGTGGATCCTGAGGACCAGGACAAAACCACTTTTACTTGCCCGTTTGGAACCTATGCATACCGTCGCATGCCTTTCGGTTTATGCAACGCTCCAGGTACGTTTCAACGATGCATGATGAGCATATTTTCCGATTTGATTGAGGAGTGCATAGAAATATTTATGGATGACTGATAAGTCGTATTCTAGGCCTCGGTTACTGGTCAGTATGACAGGTTTAAATGATTATATTTGCAAAGCAGTTGCTCAAAGTGTGCAGGATAAGTGTTCTGGCCAGTAGGGAAGTTCCGGAGTGTTCGGGTAGAAAAAAAGCGCCAGCATGGTCTCATACTGATCCGTATACGTGCTAAAACGGCTTGAGATGAAGAAGACGGATAGCTGGGACGGATTACCCACAATTAAGGGCAAAGAAGTCAAATTGCAGCGAGGATTTACCCTAAAATCAAGGGTAGCCTCCCTATAAAAGGTAGCCAAGTTGGAGAGAGAAGAAGCTTGGAGAGACTTCAATTCACCATCATCTTTAGGTAGAGAGTTCTCTCGGTAATTTCAGTCTTTCAGCCGTGTCCCACTTCTTGCCTCGCCGAGCCATGATCACCTGACGTTCAGAATGTTCCCGAGTTCCAGTCATCGTCCGTTCCAGTTAGCTAGATCGTAGTTCCAGTCAGAGATTTTATCGCCCGGAGTGGCAAACAATCTTTAAATTGCTTTCGTAGTTTAATTAGTTCTCCGTCTTTACGTTGGATTTCTGTTACATTTTGGGATTTTGTTGTTTTGAAATGCTTGCTTTGGATATCCGAACGTGTTAATGCTATGAAGTTGATTTCCGTTTCGTTCATTGTAGTGTTCTTTTCTTTCCTTGTCTAGTTAGCTTAGATCTAAGATTTCTCGGTGTTTTAAGTGCTAAATCTCTAAATTCTGTTACGTAACAAATTTCTTTAGGATAGGTAAACAAGTACTATTTGATCTGGAAGTAGATCGTTGCATGCAAGGCTTCGTTTTATTTTCTGAATCGATCTTTCATGTTGACCAGCATGCAGAAGTCCAGTTTCAGCGTTTGATTTCAGATTTGATTTCTTAGTTTTAGATCTGTGTTCGCGAGTTGTTAATCTGCGTTTGCCGGGTTGGATCTGGAATTGTTATCTGAGTTTAATTTGTGTTGTTGGAGAAGATGATGTCTACATCCAGATTGGGGACCACCTTACTTTTATTTACTTTTGCTTTCTTTTGTCCTTCACCTCTGGTTGTACCTGCAGATCTGTCAGCCTAGTCACCACTACCTCCACTACACTCTGAATATTCTGTTTAGCCAAAAATAGAAATACCGTCCTTTCCAAACAATTTCTGTTACACCATGTCCCCTCATTTCCACGTACACAGTTGCATTCCATGATCTGCTCCCCCATCCTAGTCAGTAGGACGCCACCCTTTAATTACTCGCCTAGGTAGAAACTCAACCCGAGCGTGGTAGCTAACCAACCCTCCAAAACATCACCGCAGTAGTTTAAACGCACCATCTCTGTGGGATTCGACCCTTACCTCCACTATACTGATCAGTAGAAGTGGGTTGAGGAATCTTTGAAGACGAGGTCTAGGCTTAGTTAGGATCTTTATCCTGCCAGTAGGATATATCCTCACTTGAACGACACCTACGCACCACGTTACCTCTTCAAATGGCGCCGTTGCCGGGGATGGATGGCGTTTTAGATACTATTGTGTGTGATACTTTGGCGTAAATATTGTGTATAATTTTTTCTCTTTTTCTTTTGTTTCAGTTTATGAGAAGCAGTTCGGATCCTAATCCGTGGAAACCGAAGATACTTCAGCGAGGATCCATACTTGTGACCACTCGTTCTGGCCTGTCAACAACTCTGTCTGACCTAGACACGAGTAGCGACGAAGAACAGTACACCATAGAAGGACCAATTCCCGTGGAGTTGCCACTGTTGGAAGGCAATCCAGGAATGGCTGCCAACATGGACGAAGATCCAGAGATCGGTACGCTGAATGCGCATACCGAAGGAGAACCACCGCAAGCTATCGTGGTCACCCCGGGACAGACTGCTTGTGACGTGAAGCCTCATGTCATAGCGATTCTACCTACATACTGCGGGAAAAGCTATGAAGGGCCGTATGAGTTCCTTCACGAATTTTGTAAGATTTGTAGAGTGCAGAGAAGACCAGCAGGAGCGACTGAAGATGATTATAGGCTGAAAGCTCTGCCATTTGTGCTCAAGGGGGAAGCGAACACCTGGTTCATGCGCTTGCCCCCTGACTCTATTGAGACTTGGGCCGACTTCAAGTCAGCATTCCTGGGCGAGTTTTTTCCGTCATCTAAGACAAGCGCACTGAAGAGAGAAATAACGAATGTGAAGCAAGGATATGGCGAGCCCTTGAGCGACTATTGGGCAAGATACATGGGTCTTTTGGAATCGTGTCCCAACCATCGCATGGCGGACATTGAAGTACATCATACTTTCTACGAGGGCATGAACGCGGTAACCAAAGACCTGGCCAATTCATCTTCGGGAGGAAGCTTCACGCAATTACGGGTCAGCGAAGCAAAGAGAGTCCTAAGGAAGCTACTGAATGCAAAGAAAGAGTATGACCATTCAAGGGAAGGATACAACCGAGAGCGGGCTGCTGTTGCATCGACTACTGATCAGGAGAACAAACTGGAGCAGAAAATGGACTTGAAGATGGATGAGCTGAAGAAGTCACTTTTGAGTGCCATCGAGAAGAGCACTCCACCACCTCTCCCAACTGGAAACTACAAGGGTGCAGAGCAGGGGAATCAAGGGGCCCAATACGAACATCCGAATGACTTGATCAGTACGGAGCAAGCTAACGCTGCTGGGTATTTTAACCAGAATGGGAATTGGATCCAGGGGAGACAACGGGACGCACCATGGAGGGACCACCCGAATTTTCGATGGGGAGAAGGGAACCAAAACCAGAACCAAGGTCAAGGCCAGAACCAATATAACCCTTACCCGAACCAAAACCCTACCCGTGGACCAGCAAACCCAGACTTCCAGCCCAACTGGTCAGGAAGAAACCAACAAGCCCAAAACCATAACCCACAAAGCTCAAACTCGAACCCTGTTTACGTGCCACCCCATCAGAGAAATTTCCAAAACTACCAAAATCAACCAAACCAAGCATCCCAACACCATCAGAACCAGAATCAATTCCAAGCCCAGCACCAGAATCAATATCCTCAAGATCAGTACACTCCTCCTGCCCAATATAACCAATACCCGCCTAATCAAGGACAGCAAACCTTCCAGAACTATCAACACCAAGGGCCGGGTCATTTCCAAAACTCAAACAGGCCGAGGAGATCCATTGAGGACATGATGAGTGAAATGCTAGCATCACAACAGAACATCAAAGGAGAATTGCAAGCCCATAATGAGGTCGTGCAGGGGATGCAAAATGCCCAGAAAGAACATAAGGCGAACATGGATATGATGAATAGGCAGTTAGCTCAACTGGCCAGTTCGATGGGTGATTTGAAGGGAAATGCAGGAAAACTCCCATCTACAGTCCAAATGCCCGAGAAGGCAAATGTGAGTAAGGTCACGTTGAGGTCAGGAACTACTTATGATGCACCTCAACCGAAACAGCCGAGTGAAGGATCGAATGGAACGAAGATAGGAGGCGAGACAATTTCAGCTGAGGAAATAGGGAATTTCATGCCTCGAATGCAGGATCCATTCTTCCTGGATGATACACCAAGTATAAGAGGTGAACCCGATGCCTTACTGACCAGGAAGGAACCTCCTCAAGAGAAAAATCCCAGAATGGAGGCTCGGACCCAAGAGCTACCAAAGAAAGTTGCTGAGGAACCCGTAGAAGAGAAAAAAGGGGAGAAACCATTCCCATTCCGATTTGTTACAAAGAGGAAGAAAGAGAACCCGGTCGACTACTTGTCGATTTTTGGAAGGTTGGACGTCACCATACCATTCCTCCAAGCCGTGAAACTACCCCCGCTCGGAAAATTCATTAAGGATTTCATAGCCGGGAAAGCTCAAAAAGATGGACAAATCATGGTGGAAGGGATCGCATCCACAATTGTGCAAGAGAAACTGCCGCCCAAGAGGGCCGATCCAGGTATGTTCACTTTACCCATAACTATAGGGGATGTGAAAGTTGAACATGCGATGTGTGATCTTGGAGCTTCTATTAATGTCATGCCATTATCAATCTATAACCGACTGAAAGGAGTGAGGCTGTCAAACACTAGGGTGTTGATCCAGCTGGCTGATAGGTCGTGCATAAGCCCTGAGGGAGTTTTAGAGAACGTGTTGGTTAGAGTACAGGAGTTCACATACCCTGCTGATTTTTATGTGATCAAAATGAGTGAGCATGAAGCGAGAGAGTCTAGTGGAGTCTTGTTAGGGAGACCTTTTTTGAGAACGGCTAAGACAATAGTGGACATGGCCGAGGGGACTATTTGCATTGATTTTAATGGTGAGAAGTTTACTTTTGATATAAATGATGCCATGAAGAAACCCATTGATTCTGAAAATCTATGCTTTGTTGATGTGATTGACCCTCTAGTCCAAGATTTTCTTGAGACCGAACTATTACAGGAAAAACTCCAGGCTTTAGATGCTTGTGATCAGGCCGACGAAGAAGCTGCTGCGTGGTGTGATTTGATCAGTAGCCAGGGGTTGACCGACGAAGAAATAGAAGGAGCGATCAAGGAATTCTGTCAAAAGTCGGCGTTCATTGGAGCCGCAGGGGCCAAGCTTCCAGTCAGTACGGAAGAACCTTCAGGGGAAGACTTAAAGAAAGACGGGGAGGCCCAGAAAAACCCTCTACCCGAAGACACACTTCCACCCCAAGTCGAGCTAAAAAAGTTACCATCGAACTTGAAGTATGCCTACCTCGGGGAGGAGAACTCATATCCCGTAATCATCAACAGCAGTCTCACAAAAGAACAAGAAGCGCGGCTACTGGCTGTGTTGAATAGGAATAAGAAGGCAATCGGATGGAGCCTTACAGATCTAGTAGGGATAAGCCCCGACGTTTGCATGCACCACATCAGGCTAGAAGAGGGAGCGAAGGCTCATCGAGATGCTCAGAGGAAGGTAAACCCTAACATGCGAGAGGAAATTTTAAAGGAAATCTTGAAGTTGTTGTCGCTAGGGATTATCTATTCAGTGCCGGACAGTGTGTGGGTCAGCCCGATCCACATGGTTCCAAAGAAATCCGGGATCCAAGTTGTCAAGAATGAGAGGAACGAGCTGATTCCAACAAGGCTGGTCACGGGTTGGCGAATGTGCATCGACTACCGGAAGCTGAACAACGCAACAAGGAAGGACCATTTTCCTTTGCCTTTCATCGACCAGATATTAGAGAGATTAGCTGGGAAAAAATTTTTCTGCTTCCTAGATGGGTACAGCGGGTACTTCCAAATTCACGTGGATCCTGAGGACCAGGACAAAACCACTTTTACTTGCCCGTTTGGAACCTATGCATACCGTCGCATGCCTTTCGGTTTATGCAACGCTCCAGGTACATTTCAACGATGCATGATGAGCATATTTTCCGATTTGATTGAGGAGTGCATAGAAATATTTATGGATGACTTCACGGTTTACGGAGACTCGTTCGACTCTTGCCTTCATCATTTGGACATAGTTTTGGAAAGGTGTCAAGCAAAGAGTCTGGTTTTGAACTTCGAGAAGTGCCATTTTATGGTCACCGAAGGGATAGTCCTAGGACACGTAGTCTCAGAAAGAGGTATCCAGGTGGATCGAGCCAAGGTGGATGTCATATCCAAATTACCATTCCCTACTGATCAGAAGGGAATAAGGGGTTTCCTGGGACATGCTGGATTTTATCGAAGATTTATAAAGGATTTCTCCAAAATCGCCCAACCCCTTACCAGACTGCTTCAAAATGATGTGGAGTTCGTTTTTGATGAGCAATGCAAGGCAGCTTTCGATCTTCTCAAAGAAAAATTAGTATCCGCACCTATCATACGAGCTCCTGATTGGAACCATCCTTTCGAAGTAATGTGCGACGCCAGCGACTTTGCGGTAGGGGCCGTGCTGGGTCAGAAGATCGATGGGAGGAGGCACGTAATTTTTTATGCGTCCAAGACTCTAAATCAAGCCCAGCGGAATTACGATACCACCGAAAAGGAGATGCTGGCAGTGGTGTTTTCTTTCGAGAAGTTCCGGCCATATTTGCTGGGATCTAAGGTCGTAGTATACACTGACCATGCAGCCCTTAAGTATCTAGTTACCAAGAGAGAATCAAAACCACGCTTGATCCGATGGGTACTCTTGTTACAAGAATTTGATTGGGAGGTGGAAGATAAGAGAGGAGTCGAAAACAAGGTGGCAGACCATTTGAGCAGAATAGTGCAAGAAGGAAACAGCGAGGAGGTGCACGACAAGTTTCCAGAGGAACACTTATGTGAGGTGATTTTTGCACCCAGAAAAATTGATTGGGAAGAAGTGTACAAACTTACTGGTCAGAATGATGCAGCAAAAGGAAAAGAGAAGGTAGGGCAGGAGCCATGGTATGCGGACCTGGCCAACTACCTAGTAACTGGAGAACTTCCAGAGGTACCAAGTGTTACCAAAGCCCAACGAATGAAGATCAAGAGTGAGGCAAAATATTATTTTTGGGACGACCCTTACCTATGGAGGGTAGGATCCGATCAAGTGATAAGAAGGTGCATTCCTGACTGGGAACAGCGGGATGTGTTGACCCACTGCCATTCGTTAGCATGTGGAGGGCACTTCGGATCCAAGAAGACGGCAAGGAAGATTCTGGATAGCGGCTTTTACTGGCCAACTCTCAACAAAGATGCATACGAGTTCTGCCGGAGCTGTGAGCGTTGCCAACTGACCGGTGGAATATCTGCCCAAGATGAGATGCCGCAAGTACCGATTATTGTTTGTGAATTATTCGACATATGGGGAATGGATTTCATGGGGCCTTTTCCCTCGTCCTATGGCAATCTGTATATCCTAGTCGCGGTGGATTACGTCTCCAAATGGGTAGAAGCGACGGCCACAAGTACGTGTGAAGCAAAGGAGGTGGCCAAATTCTTAAAGAGTCACATTTTCAGCCGTTTCGGAGTCCCAAGGGCGATCATCTCTGATCAAGGTACACACTTTTGTAATCGTACAATTGAAGCTTTAATGAAAAAGTACGGTGTGCACCATAGACTTTCAAGCCCCTACCACCCGCAAGCTAACGGCCAAGCCGAGATCTCTAATCGAGAGATAAAGAAGATTTTGGAGAAAACTGTAAATCCTTCTCGGAAGGATTGGAGCGTGAGATTAGAGGATGCTCTCTGGGCATATCGAACAGCCTACAAGACCCCCATTGGTATGTCCCCTTACCGAATAGTTTTTGGAAAAATGTGCCACTTACCTGTAGGGATCGAGCACCGAGCATACTGGGCAGCACAGAAAGTGAATATGGATGCTACAGCCTGTGAGGAGGAAAGGAAGCTGCAATTACAGGAGCTTGAGGAACTTAGATTGGAATCTTTCGACTCGGCCATGTGGTACAAGGAGCGAACGAAATTATGGCATGATAGAAATCTGAGAACCAAGGAGCTCCATGTTGGCCAGAAAGTACTACTCTTCCAGTCAAGATTGAAGTTAATGCCCGGGAAACTTAAATCTAAGTGGACAGGACCGTACATCGTAACAGCCCTCCGAGCTAATGGAGCGGTGGAGATTTCAGGGAGTCTTTCTAACTCTGAGCCTTTTGTTGTGAATGGACATAGGTTGAAAATCTTTAGGGATAATAGTGAGGTGGGGGTAGTGGATGAAATTCCACTACTACCACATACTAAGGTCACATACTGATTAGTAAGATAGGAATTTGGAATTCCACGTGGCTAGTTTCATTTTGATAATATTCTGCATATACTGGCCAGGTAGGATTCCAAATTACCTAAGGAGAATGTAAATACTGTATATACGTAATTAATTTTTGCATGCTTGAAAATTTTCTAAAAATCCAAAAATATATTTTCGGGCCTTAAATTTAGGTTGGGGTACACTTTGACCAAGAGATTACCTATTTAGTGTCACTCCAATTTGTATTTAAGTGCCATTTTGAATTATTTTCCGTAATAGGTAAGTATAGAGGGAAATTGTGGATAGGACGTAAATTTGAATTAAGCGTGTGCAGCTTTTGCAGGGTGGCAGTGCTGGAATGGTGTGGAGCAGAGAGAGTACACACGCTAGCCAATCAGGAACCAACGCCTGTCGCCCAACCACTTTTCACATGAAGCGGCATGACCGGTAACCACTGATAGCCGGTTGAAACCACCTGCAACTGCCATTTCTAATCCGAACTAAACCAACCGACCCTCCCTTTCTCCCTCAAAAACCCTCATTTCCAAAATACCTTTCAAGAAATTCTCCTCTATCCCTCTCACAGAACCATCGTTCTCAAACCAAACCCTAATTTCTACCGTCAAATCACAAATTACAGTCATGGGTAAGAAAGCTATCGCGAGGAAAATCAAGCCCCGTCGTGCGAACACCCAAGATACGCAGCCGCTGCGAGAAGAAACCCCGGAGGCCCAACCACAGTCGAACCAACCACCCGCACCGACTGCTCAACCGCCGGCCACTATTTCTTTGGATGCCGTAATGGTATTCCTTCGCCAACAAGACCCGACTAGGGACTGGACGGCGGCATTGACCAATTTCGGCCACACGGGGGGCATAGGAACCGCACCCAGTGGAATTCCTCATGCACAGGTCAGACACGCAGAACTACAGTCGGAGGAAGGATCTCCCTCAGCCACTGCGGCATCGGAACCCTCGGTACCAGATTCGGCAGACCTGGAAGCTATCGCCGCGTTTTACAGCTCCGACTCTGAGGAGCGAAAGAAAAGGTCCAGCCAAGTAAGGGAAACCCAGGGAGAGAGTGGCGGAGCAAAAATGACGCCCGAGAAGGACCCAGTATTTCAAGAAGTAAGACGGCCAGAGATAGATCTGAACGAATCAGCCAGGAAACAGGGCCTCATGACGGACGAGGAGTTTGACTCGATAATGAACAGGGTAAACCGAAGAGAGGAGACAACTGACTTGGTGGCTGAGGGTCTGGACCTCGCACCAAGATCAGTAGGAGAGAATGAACAAGCTCTTAGAGAACCCATACCGAAGGATAAGACATCCCAGTCAGAAGGAGAAGAGGAGAGGGAAAAGCAGAGTGAAGCCAAGGAAGCAGGAACAGAGACAACAGAACCAGAGGTAGAGGCATCCACCCCAGTGGCACCTCCGGTAGTTAAACCGATCCCCGTCAGAAGGAAACTGGTAGTGAAGACAGGCTCCAAGGCAGAGCCACCCAAACCGCAGAGGAAATCGCAACGTTGTTTGGGTAAGTGGGCACCCAACAGGGCGAAACCGAACACGGCGGAGGATCCCCTAGAGATCGTGAGCGACGACGAACCCTGTCCGGCGCAAGAGGATCAGGGTGTGGAAGCCGAGCGGGTGGCTGAGGGACTGGACCTCGCACCCGAGTCAGTGAGCCCCGAACAATTGGAGAAGGAAGATGCCAAGAAAGAGTGTAGCTCCACTACCCAGGAGACGCCACCAACCGAGGCGGAAGAGGAAGCTAGATACCAAGTAGAAAGGAAAAGAAAGGGCAAGACCGTTGTGGAGGAAAAATCAAAAACCAAAAGAATGCGTACCCCGAACACAGGCATAGTGATCACTGAGACTGCCCGGAGGACCCCATCAAACCGGCAGACACAGAGCGATAGTGAGTACGAGGCCAGTGAAGAATCTGAATCAGATAGCGACACAACCATGGAAGAGGAGGAATACAAGGAGCGGGAACTCCCCAACGATCATCGAGAACTGTTGCATCCACCTGCCGAACCACTCCGGTATAAGCGTTGGACGGTGGAACTCACGGATGACGTTGTGGAAGAGATGAAGTTGTTTGACGACAAGAAGCTCCAGTCAGTTTACCGCACAAAGAACGCAAAAGGCAAGAAGGTTAAGTGTGGAAAGGTAATTCATCTCCCATCCTTAGATGAATTGCAAATTAGTGAATCGTTTCTAGCCCTTTTGCATGAGTTGGGTTTTGAATGGTTGTTGAGGAATGAGAAGTTAAGTGTCCCGGTCGATTTGGCCAAGGAGTTTTTCGCAACTTTTCGATTCGAAGTCACAACTGATTTGGATATAGAGTGTGTTAGCTTCAGGGTATTTGGAGGAGAAATTAGGATGAATCTGATTGAGTGGACTGTGAGGTTGGGTATATGCAGTTTGGAGGAGGCAATAGGACTTGAATGGAGAAACAGGGAGCGGGGGATTCCCCGCCGGCATGTGGAATTTGAGCCCCAGTCGGCTTGGGAGGAACTTACTCACCCCGGAGCAGGGCAGTTCCAATCCACGATCTCCCGATCGATCCACCTTAGCGACCCCGTTTTACGCCTGGTTCAACTTTTTTTAGACTACAATCTTTTGGGGCAGTCTAATTCGGCAGTCCGGACATCAATGACGGAGTTGTACCTTATATGGTGTGCAAAAAAGGGCAAGAAGCTGCACTTAGGGTTCTGGACTGCATACACATGTCACCTCGTCGCAACTCACCCAGCACGGAATATTTCCCTCTGCCATATATTGGGAATCTTCATGAGGAATAACATCACCGTTTCGGAGGACGAAGACCTAACCCCACTAACGATGGTAAGCGCCCCAGGATTGTTCGACACCCCTCTGTTCGTCCGAACGAACACGGTGTACATGAGGCAGGGCGTGCCCCACTTTTATGCGATGGGAGAAGAGGCAATACCCACTGCTCGGATAGCAACAGCTCAGGAAGCACCAGGACATGACCAGAGGCGAGACAGAATTGAACAATCTGTGGAAAAGATGGCTGAGGAAAATAGACAGATGAGGGAAGAGATGATTCGTTTAGCGTCAGCAATGGAACAGGTATTGAAGGAGTCTGCGGAGCAGAGAATACTGACTCAGAGGCAAGCCGCTCTAGAAAGGACAGTCACTGAAATGGCAGAGGAGAATCAGCAATTGAAGGCAGAGGTGATCAAGCTGGCAGGAGTTGTGGAAAGGATGTTGAAGGGCTCTGCAGAGCAGGATATGATGCATCAGAGGCAGGCGGCCATGGAAGCTATCGTATCAGATCTCGGGGAGAAAAACTCCAAGATGCAAAAAGCAATGAACAGAATGTTAGCCAGTATGGATAACATCTTAGAAGAAATGACCTACCTGAGGAAGGAGCAAGCTGCAGGACCGAGTGGCCATGGTGGCCGGACTGATGAACCACATATCCAAGAAACCGGAGTAGCAGATGAGCAAGAGACAGCGGACGCCGAGGTGCCGGCAAGAGCCGAGGAGCCGGCGAAGGAAAATGAAACTGGAACGGAAGAGGACAACCCGAAGGAACCACCTGCCCCACGAAGGAGCAGGCGACTTCGATAGACCCCCCCCTACTGACCAAGTTAGTTTTTTTTTAAGCTTTTTTAACTTTTCGTATTTTTGTTATGTTGTGGTATTCGGTTAGGTAGTATAATCTGTGTTTGCGAGCAAACCCCACTTCATAACACTTAGCCTATTCCATAGTCTAAGTGTGAGAAGTTAGGGTTTGTTTCTTGGTAGCATGTTTTCTGTGTTTCTTTTGTATATACGTGTTTCTTTGTTTAGTGGATTTTGTCCGGTGTTCAAACCTCTCCCACTTAGCCTATTCCATAGCCTAAGTGTGAGAAGTTTCTGTTTGAGTTGTTATTTTTGTTTGTTATTTTGTTGTCTGTGTGTCTACCATACTGGCCAGTACTTTTTTTTTCCACTTCACAGCCTTATCTGGGGCAGACACTTGTGAAGTAGGAGGGGGGACGTAATGGCCAGTATGATGTATATATGTGTGTTCTGTGTTTGTGCTCGTTTTGTGTTTTTTAGGTCTAGTTTTTTTTATGTTGTGTGCTGATTTGGGCTTAAAACTCAACCGTCCTGAGCTGGAGGTGAGGGGAATTGAGGGAGATAAGACAAGCTGGAAAACCGAAACCACTCTCCTTAGTACCTCCTGACCAGTATAGATGATGTGAGTATGAGAGAAAAGCCCACACTTAGAGCCAAACACGAAAGCCCTCTAAAATGTGAGTTATAAGCCTTAAAGTGGAACCACTTTCCACATACACTTAAAGAAAAGAGAGGCTGCCACAATTTGCCTAGGGTGAAGTGATCACGGGTAGCAAATACTGAAGGCAGTAGGAACCCCCCCCCATAAAAAAAAAAAAAAAAAAAAAAAAAAGAAAACCACCACTTTTAGAACCCTTTTTTCTTAACCTTTTATACCCAGATAAACACCCCTAGCCCCTGGGACTGTGTGTAAGGCATGAAACAAATGGAGCTTACTGGCCAGGAAGAAGTGTGAAAAAAGCAGAAACCAGCTGGGCAGGAAAGTTAGAAGAAAATCGACCAGGGAGACATTCCAGGTCCAAAAAAAGAAGGGATAAGGGTGGCGAAGCCACGAAAAAAAAAAGAGGAAGAAAGAAAGAAAAGAAGAAAATGGTCAGAGATTTGACCACACAAAAAAAATGAAGGAATAAGGGTGGCGAAGCCACAAGAAGCCTACTAACCAGTTGGAAACTCAAGCCAGAAGCACCAGCTAAGAAAAGCAACTGATCAGAAGCCTGATGCACACAATCCCCCTTCATAAATTAAATAGAAGTTTTTGAACCTTAGAGCCTTAGGAACATCTACCCAAAACACTACAACCCAACAGCCCCGTTACAAGCCTTAAAGTCCTTCAGTAGCTGCACGTGAGATCTAAGTCCAAAGCAATTGTGGTTGAGCATGATGAGAGAATTCAGTCCTAACGTTCCTGGTGAGGTGCGAGTGACTGAGTGAACCTAGTGGTTGACCGAGAGTGTGGGCGATCTTGACAAGCAGATGTACTGACTGGGAGAGAAAGGGGGGGCGGCAGAAGTTCAAGGCTGTCTAAGGCCGGATTGCACCTGATCCCGAGGGGAGGGATGGTTGAAAATGTAGCCCAATCTGTTAGTGTTTTATGTGTTTCTGTGTTTGTGTTTGTGTTTTCTTTCTTCTTCGTCGTTGTAGTCTAGAGTCCAGTTTTAGGTAGAGTCGGGCAGGGAAGTAACCAGGCTAGAATGCGACTTATTGCTTTTTGTTTGTTCTTCACGCTTGAGGGCAAGCATGTGGTAAGTGTGAGCAGTTTGATAAGTCGTATTCTAGGCCTCGGTTACTGGTCAGTATGACAGGTTTAAATGATTATATTTGCAAAGCAGTTGCTCAAAGTGTGCAGGATAAGTGTTCTGGCCAGTAGGGAAGTTCCGGAGTGTTCGGGTAGAAAAAAGCGCCAGCATGGTCTCATACTGATCCGTATACGTGCTAAAACGGCTTGAGATGAAGAAGACGGATAGCTGGGACGGATTACCCACAATTAAGGGCAAAGAAGTCAAATTGCAGCGAGGATTTACCCTAAAATCAAGGGTAGCCTCCCTATAAAAGGTAGCCAAGTTGGAGAGAGAAGAAGCCTTGGAGATAGACTTCAATTCACCATCATCTTTAGGTAGAGGGTTCTCTCGGTAATTTCGGTCTTTCAGCCGTGTCCCACTTCTCGCCTCGCCGAGCCATGATCACCTGACGTTCAGAATGTTCCCGAGTTCCAGTCATCGTCCGTTCCAATTAGCTAGATCGTAGTTCCAGTCAGAGATTTTATCGCCCGGAGTGGCAAACAATTTTTAAATTGCTTTCGTAGTTTAATTAGTTCTCCGTCTTTACGTTGGATTTCTGTTACATTTTGGGATTTTGTTGTTTTGAAATGCTTGCTTTGGATATCCGAACGTGTTAATGCTATGAAGTTGATTTCCGTTTCGTTCATTGTAGTGTTCTTTTCTTTCCTTGTCTTGTTAGCTTAGATCTAAGATTTCTCGGTGTTTTAAGTGCTAAATCTCTAAATTCTGTTACGTAACAAATTTCTTTAGGATAGGTAAACAAGTACTATTTGATCTGGAAGTAGATCGTTGCATGCAAGGCTTCGTTTTATTTTCTGAATCGATCTTTCATGTTGACCAGCATGCAGAAGTCCAGTTTCAGCGTTTGATTTCAGATTTGATTTCTTAGTTTTAGATCTGTGTTCGCGAGTTGTTAATCTGCGTTTGCCGGGTTGGATCTGGAATTGTTATCTGAGTTTAATTTGTGTTGTTGGAGAAGATGATGTCTACATCCAGATTGGGGACCACCTTACTTTTATTTACTTTTGCTTTCTTTTGTCCTTCACCTCTGGTTGTACCTGCAGATCTGTCAGCCTAGTCACCACTACCCTCCACTACACTCTGAATATTCTGTTTAGCCAAAAATAGAAATACCGTCCTTTCCAAACAATTTCTGTTACACCATGTCCCCTCATTTCCACGTACACAGTTGCATTCCATGATCTGCTCCCCCATCCTAGTCAGTAGGACGCCACCCTTTAATTACTCGCCTAGGTAGAAACTCAACCCGAGCGTGGTAGCTAACCAACCCTCCAAAACATCACCGCAGTAGTTTAAACGCACCATCTCTGTGGGATTCGACCCTTACCTCCACTATACTGATAAGTAGAAGTGGGTTGAGGAATCTTTGAAGACGAGGTCTAGGCTTAGTTAGGATCTTTATCCTGCCAGTAGGATATATCCTCACTTGAACGACACCTACGCACCACGTTACCTCTTCAACGAGCACCAGGGATTTTACAGTTACCATCAACAGAACCAGGGAGGAGGTCAATTCAATCAGAGATACAATAAACAACAAAATGAAGGCCCCGGAGATATGATGGTCCCATCCCCAGTTGCAATACGTGAGATGCAAGAAACCCAGAAGGAACAGAGAGCTGCTTTAGAAATGCTGACAAAACAACTTTCTCAAGTTGCTATGTCACTGGGGGAGCTGAGAGGAAACGAAGGAAAAATCCCAACTACAGTGCAACAACCTGCTGGATGGGAGAATGTCAACGCAGTCTCTCTAAAATTGGAAGAAGTTTATCCAGATTCAATTGTGAGTTCTCCAGCACCCACAGACAAGCCAAACCATGAAAGAAGCAATGAACTCAGGTCCCTTGATCAAGTCTCAATGGGAGAAAAGTCTAGAACCCTCGAGCAAGTCACTAAAGATGAGAGGATGATCAAGGCAGAGAAAGAATCCGTGGAGATCCAGAGGAGTAATCTCCCATCGAAGAAAGCCGACCCAGGGGTATTCACGCTTCCAATTTCCATCAGAGACGTTCAAGAGCAGCACGCCTTGTGCGACCTAGGAGCTTCTATAAATATCATGCCGTATTCTATATTCAAAAAGCTGGTGGATGCCAAGCTTGTCCGCACCGATCTGATCATACAGCTGGCAGATGAGTCTTCTATTTACCCAGAAGGAATTCTGAAAGATGAAATCGTTAAGGTGAACAAGTTCATGTACCCAGTCGACTTCTTCGTCATCAAGATAATAGACCCAACAGCGGAGGAGTCCCCTGGAGTCCTTTTGGGAAGGCCTTTTCTATCTACAGCTAGTACAGTCATCGACGTCGGCAATGGGACGATGCATCTAAATTTTAATGGAGAACGACTTACATTCGGCATCAATGAAAATGTAAGCAAGCCACAGGGCGATGAGAGCATGTAGTCGGTGGATACAGCCAAGCCTAGGGTGCAGAGGAATTTGGGAGAGGAACTTCCGGGAAGAACATCCACTGACCCCACTGTTGAGGAACTTTTAAAAAAGGAAGCAGCCGAATGGATCGATACAACAATGACTGGGGAAGTGAGTGATGAATCCAATAAGAAGGCGATGATGGACTTCTGTAAGCCACCACGACTAGCTGAATCGAGCTTAAGTGCCCACCCAACAAGGATCGAAAAGCCGCCTAATCAGAACGTTCCACTGAGAAGTATACCAGAAAAGAGCCCCCCACTGCCTAAGGTACCCACACCTGTAGGACAATTAACATCAGTCCCAACACTGCCGGCAACCATCAAAGATTTACCTACTCGGGTGCACCAAAAGCCAGTTAGACCAACTCTGCAAGAACAAGAGGAGAAATTGATGGAAGGACCGAGGTTGAACCAAGAGACCAAGTGCAAGTCCACTTCCATGATGAATGAGAAAGTAACATTCCACTTCGATCCACAATGTGGACTTGAAAACCTCATAGTGGAGAAGGAAGAGTTGTTCTTCCTGCATCAACTCAATCCAATGTCAAGGAAGCAGAAATCAGAGTGGGCAGATCCTGATGCCATCAACACCTTCAGATTAAAAGAAGCAATAGAGCACCAGAGCAGCAACCCTGACTCACCATCCTTCTTGATGAATGGACGCGGAGCAAGTCCGTAAAGGGATAAAACCGAGGCAGGAATAGTGGAAGAAATTCCACTGGTCTTGCCCAACCGTTCTCAGTAAGCAGGTATAGGGAGCGACTGTGTTCTGGGGTAATCTGCTTGATCAAGCAGCATTCCAAAGACACCAGTCACTCCCTCGATAGTCAGTGTAAATAGTTATCTTAGTAATTTTTAGTTTTTTTTAAAATCCTATAAAAGCATTAAAAAAGAGAGGAAGAAGAATTCTTTTGTGGAAACTGATCAACCAGTAGTCCATTGAGCACCCTTATGTGTCCAATTGATCAGTTACAGTCTGGAATTAATCTGTAATCTTCAGTGTGGCATTAATTAAGGCAAGTGATGCAGAGACGTGCGCAGTCACTAAAAAGTTGTCAGGAGGCGCCAACTGCTGCATCGGATGGAACAACACTGAAGATAAAGAAGCGTATCGAGGAAGTTAAGACAGCTGGCACTCTGAAAAGTCGCACCTGGAGGCGAAGAGTCACAGAATTTCAAAAGGCAGGTGATAAGGCTAATTTCATGCATAGGTCTAGGAGATAAATTCATGGATTTACTAGGTCTAACACACATTTTAAGCCAGGTGTGTAAAAGAATTTCGCCAGGTCCAAGAAAAGAAGAGGACAATCACGTGTCCGAGAAAACTGGCGAAGAAGTGAGCGTTGTGGAGGAAAATTGCAAGACGGAGGAAATCTCGGAGCTGAAGGGTAGAATGGAGATTTCTACGAAGGCTTCTAGAAGATTATGTCCACACCTATATAAGGAAGGAAGCATGCATTCTCGAGGGACCTTCTCGGTGGAGGCCTCATTAACAGTCTGTGGCTCGTAGCTCACTTTTCTTTTATACACTTGGGTTCTTTAGAGGGAAAGTCTGGGGGTTTGCATTTTGGGTTCACTTTTCGCGTTCTCGCATTTCAGTTGGGTTGTAACACCGTCCTGTCGAGGGCGAAGAAACAAGTTCCATTTTATTTTCTCGTATTTTATGGATTTCACCGAGCTTCGCTGTTCGGAGCTCGGCCCTCTATTTTTTACCGAAAATTTCTGTGTTTAATGCAAGTTTAATTTTCTGTTATGTCGTTGATGTTGATTTCTGATTTCACTTCTGTGATTATCTGGAGTTTGAGTTAGTTTACTTGTGTTGGATGCGTTTCGCAATTGTTCACTGAATCTGTGCAGAGTAATGGCTGGATCGGGTTGATCAGAGTTTGTTGGTGGTTGAATCGGAGGTTTGAATTTGGTGTTGTAGCTGAGTTGAGTGGAATCGTTTGAATTCGGTGTTGATCGGTTTAGATCTGTTAGATCGGAAGTTATGGAGTTGATTGAGGTTGTTGTTTGGTTCGGCTCGCTTGGATCCGGAGTGGATTAAGCATCCGACGTAAATCCGAGCAGAGTTGGTTTAAATTTATACCTAGCCTTCGTGTTTTCATTTCATTCCGTCTAGTATATGTAGATCATTGTTTTCATTTCATTCCGTCTAGTATATGTAGTATATATAGATCATTGTTATTTCTAGTATATGCTCTGTTTTCTTCATCTTCATTTTTGATTCAGTTAAAAAAATGCATGTCGTTGTTAGTTAGAGTTTCAGTTTGTTATTTGCTGCCTTTCTGCCGTACTTGCTAATTCTGGAATTATGGTCCCCCACTGTTATATGCTTTCTGTCTCGTTCTATTAGGTAGTCATTTACACGGTCTAGGAAGGGAATTTAATATCCCGTAGTCTTGATAATGTTTGATCTCAGCATGTTTACAGTTTCCTAGGTCTAGTGTTTACATTTCTTGCCTAGGCCTAGTCGTAGTTAAACCTCAACCCAGTTTGCATGGCAGCAGCCGCCCTTGTCCAGAGTTTCTAAATGCTTTCTTACGTGTCCATCTTCGTGGGATCGACCCCTGCTTCTCTATACTAATCCATAGTATTCGGGTTAAGGGATCTTGAAGGGGAGTTTAGTGTGCCCAACGATAGAGCATTCCGTGTTCTCTTGAGTTCCTAGACCAAGTGATCTAGTGGATTCATAGGACTTGGCATCTCGACCTAGCATAACATCAGAAGCATGCACGAGCACTTTTGCTACACTCCCGCGCACTTCATATGGCGCCGTTGCCGGGGATGGATGGCGTAATTTGTGATTGTGTTTAGAGGATTTTGGCGTACATAGTTCTTAATTTTTCTTTTTCTTTTATTTTCAGTTTATGAGCAGGGGCCAACGGCTTGGATACTGTGTTAACTCATCTGAGTGGAGGAACGATCAGTTTATTTGGCAAGTTAAGAACACAGCATCTACGGTCACCACCAGATCGGGATTATCTACGGGAGATCCATTTCCGTTTAATTCAGAAAGTGAAGAGGATTTGAACTCGTCAGGAAGGGAGGATCTTAAATCATCTTCAGAAACAAGTACAGAGGAGGAAGAAACAGGGGACATGGCGAACATAATCGATCAAGATCCAGAGATCGGCTCGCTTACTGCTTATCTAGATGGAGAGCCAACTCAAGCTATAGTGCTGAATCCGCGACAGAGGTCCATTGAGATAAAGACAAACGTGTTCGGCATCCTACCCACATTCTCTGGGCGTAGGAATGAGTGCCCGTATGAGTTTTTGAATGAATTCAGAAAATTGTGCAGCATACAGAAAAGGCCGAATGAGGCAACTGAGGAGGATTATTGCATGCGTGCAATTCCGTTTGCCTTGAAGGGGGAAGCCAACACGTGGTTATTGAGGTTGCCCCCCGATTCTATCCGCACATGGAGGGACTTCAAGTTGGAATTCTTTGATTATTTCTTCCCGTCCAACAAGACGAATGCGCTGAAAAAGGAAATATTAGAGTGTAAGTAGGATTACGACGAATCTTTGAGTCAGTATTGGTCGAGATTTAAGGGGTTGTTGGATGCATGCCCGAATCACCGAATGATAGAGGCAGAGACCTACTCTCTGTTTTACGAAGGGGCGACCCCTGAGTCTAAGGACTTAATGAATTCCTCGAGCGGGGGAAATTTCACCAAAAAAAGAGGAAGTGAAGCAAGAGAGATTCTGGGAAAGTTGATAGACGCTAAGAAGGCATATGATAACCCCAGAAATGCAGTGAGGAGAGGATCGGTGAATGCTATGAGAGAGCAAGAAGATGATAAAGTTGAAGCAAGGATCGACAGGCTCGAGAAAGCTCTTTTGAACGCTATCGAAAAGATAAATCCACTAGCTTCACAAGTGAAGGAGAAATCTCCTGGTCCAGGAGATAATCAAGTTCAGCAATATTACGGGACCCAGGAAGGAGATTATCAGGCCCAAGTCAATGCAATGGGAAGTTGGAATCCCGATGAGAGCAGGAATCCAGGGAGACAGAGAGATGCACCCTGGAGGAACCATCCAAATTTCAGATGGACTGACAATGAACAGAACCAGCCAGCACCACAACAGAATTTACAGTTTGCACCTCAGCCCGAGAGACAAGGTAACTGGTCAGGAAGGAACCAAGAGAGGCAGGGCAACTGGATCAATCGGAACCAAGGAGACCACTCTAGTTGGGGAAACAGAAATCAGAATAATCAAGGGAACTCCTATGTACCACCCACCAGAGGAATTTTCAAAACAATTACCAGGGTCAAGGAAATCAGTACAACAACTCTTCAGGAGGTCAAGGAAACGCTCGTCAGAATCAAGTGAGTGGACCGACTCTGAGTATACGGTCAGGGCCCAGTCAGCCCCGAAGTCACCAAAGAGTATCGATGATATGGTGCACGACCTCGTCAGTTCTCAGCAGCGTATGCAGAATAACTTGCAATCGAACAATGACGTAGTGCACAAGCTTCAAGACGCTCAACAGGAGCAAAAGGCAGCAATGGATATGCTGGCAAAGCAATTGTCATAGATAGCCACTTCCTTGAGCGAGATGAGGGGAAATGAAGGCAAGATTCTCGCCTCAGTAAGGCCACCTGATAGAGCTAATATAAGTCAAATTACCTTGAGATCCGAGAAAGGATATGAGGGGCCGGTGGTAAGAACGAAGGAGGCGACAGATCCCAAGGAAGGCATGGATGGAGATGATACGATTCCTAGACCCAGACACTTGAAGGGAGATAGTCCCTTGGCTAAGGATGACCTTAAAGCAGGAGATTTGAAGAGACCATTGCCTAGACCAATTGAACCATTCTTTCTTGATCCAGAGCCGGAGTTGGGAAGTGAGGCAATAGGAAAGGAAACTGAAGAGTTCTCAGCTGAAAGTTCTATAGGAGCGGGGAAGCGACTGAAACCCTTCCCAAGCCGGGGGGAAGCCAAGAAGAAGAAGGAAGAACCGGTAGACTTCATGGATATTTTTGGGAAGTTGGAAATCAATCTACCATTCTTACAAGCTCTGAAATTGCCAGTATTTAGCAAATTCATCAAGGAATTTATAGCTGGGAAGGCTAGACCTAGTGGAAAAATTTTAATAGGCGAGAACGTCTCCGCTGTGATTCAGAAGAAGAAGATGCCTTCGAAATGCAATGACCCAGGCATGTTTACCTTGCCTATCTCTATTGGTGATGTAAAAATTGAGCATGTCATGTGTGATTTAGGGGCTTCGATAAATGTGTTACCACTTTCCATATACAAGAAATTAGTAGGAGTAAGCATGGTGGACACGAAAGTAGTGATCCAGCTAGCGGATAGGTCGTGTATCTGCCCTGAAGGAGTGCTTGAGAATGTGATAGTCAGAGTACATGATTTCTTATACCCAGTAGATTTTCATGTGATAAAGATGAGCGACAATGAGTCTGCAGAGTCAGGCAGAGTACTTTTAGGAAGGCCTTTCCTACGTACCGCTAAGACTATCATTGACGTCTTTGATGGAATCATCTGCCTTCATTACAATGGGGAGAAGTATACATTTAGCATCGATGAAGCAAAGAAAAAACCTCTTGATATGGAAAATTTGCATGCTATAGACGTCATTAACCCCCTAGTCCAGGAATATCTTGAGATAGAATTAATGCAGGTATAGATCGAGAATTCCGAGATGAGTCATGCCATTGATAGGGAAGTAGCCAGTTGGTGTCAAGCTATGAACACGAGTGAGTTATCAGATGAGGAGCTAGCCGAAGCAATTATGGAATTCTGCACGAACCCGGAGCTAGCTAGATCAAGGAAGACACCTTATGTGGCGAGTATGGAAAGTTCTGATGAGTCTACAAAGGGAATAACAACTGAGTCGACAGAGAAAAATCCCTTACCCCAGGAAAAAGATGTTCTCAAGAAAGAACTCAAAACACTTCCCCCAGGTCTCAAGTATGCATATCTAGAGGAGAATGAAACTTTCCCTGTGATTATTAATAGCAGCTTGACCAAGGGACAAGAAGAGGAACTGCTGAAGGTAATTTGGAGGAACAAGAAGGCTATTGGGTGGACACTCTCTAACTTGGTAGGAATCAGTCCAGATCTGTGCATGCATCACATTCGGTTAGAAGAGGGAGCAAAAGCCTGCAGAGATCCTCAACGCAAATTGAATCCTAACATGAGGGAAGAGGTGCTGAAGGAAGTATTGAAGCTACTCTCCCTAGGTATCATTTATTCCATACCAGACAGTGAATGGGTGAGTCCAGTACATATGGTACCAAAGAAGTCGGGAATACAGGTGGTCAAGAACGACAACAATGAGTTGGTGCCCACCCGATTAGTTACTGGGTGGAGGATGTGCATTGACTATAGGAAGTTAAATGAAGCGACCAAGAAAGACCATTTCCCTCTACCTTTCATTGACCAGATGCTGGAGAGGTTGGCGGCAAGCAATATTTCTATTTCCTGGACGGATATAGTGGGTATTTTCAAATCTACGTGGATCCCGAGGACCAGGAGAAGACAACTTTCACGTGTCCCTTCGGAACGTATGCTTACAGAAGGATGCCGTTTGGTCTGTGCAATGCGCCAGGCTCTTTTCAGCGATGTATGATGAGTATCTTCTCGGATCTCCTAGAGGATTGCATCGAGATTTTTATGGACGACTTTACTGTGTACGGGAATTCATTTGACTCTTGTTTGGCAAGTTTGGATATAGTGTTGAGGAGGTGCCAGGAAAAACAGTTGGTTTTGAATTTCGAGAAGTGCCACTTTATGGTCCCAGAAGGAATTATCCTAGGGCATGTGGTATCAGAAAGAGGTAAACAGGTAGACCAAGCAAAGATTGATGTGATCTCAAAACTGCTTTACCCGACAAATCAGAAAGAAGTAAGAGGATTCCTAGGGCATGCTGGATTCTATAGGAGGTTCATAAAGGATTTCGCAAAGATTGCTCAGCCACTCACTCACTTGTTGCATAACGATGTTGATTTTGTTTTCGATGAGGAATTGAAAAAGGCTTTTCAGCTGTTGAAGGATAGACTAGTATCTGCTCCCATTATTAGAGCGTCCGACTGGAATCTACCCTTTGAAATAATGTACGACGCAAGTGATTATGCAGTAGGGGCAGTGCTAGGTCAAAGAGTTGATGGGAAAAGCTATGTGATCTTTTATGCTTCGAAAACGCTCAATCAAGCCCAGAAGAACTACGACACCACTGAAAGGAAATGCTGGCGGTAGTGTACTCATTTGAGAAGTTTCGCCCGTACTTGCTAGGGTCGAAGGTGATAGTTTTCACGGACCACGCAGCTATTAAGTACCTGCTGGCGAAGAAGGAGTCCAAACCCAGATTAATCTGTTGGGTGTTACTGCTACAAGAATTTGATTGGGAGGTTAAAGACAAGAAATGAACTGAGAACAAGGTGGCTGACCACCTGAGTCGTATTTTCCAAGGTGAGACCGAGGAAGCAATACCAGATGCATTCCCCGAGGAACATTTGTACTGTATAGAAGAATGTCCTAGACCTATCAGCTGGGAAGAGATTATGGCGTTAATAGGTCCAGGGGATGCCGAGAAAGGAAAATGCCGGATAAATGCTGAGTCGTGGTTCGCGGACCTAGCAAATTACTTGGTCACTAAAGAGGTGCCCAGTTCACAAGAAATCTCCCGGGCTCAGAAGATGAAACTGAAAAGTGAAGCCAAGTACTACTTTTGGGACGACCCGTATCTATGGAGAATGGGAGCCGACCAGGTAATTAGAAGGTGTATTCCAGAATGGGAACAGAGAGATGTGCTCAATCACTGCCATGCTCTAGCGTGTGGAGGTCACTTTGGACCGAGGAATACCGCGAGGAAGGTGTTAGACAGCGGGTTTTACTGGCCTACATTGAATAAGGATGCGTTCGAATTCTGTGAGAATTGTGAAAGATGCCAACAGACAGGGGGAATTTCCAAGAGGGACGAAATGCCGCAAGTCCCTGTGATCGTTTGTGAGATTTTCGACGTCTGGGGAATGGACTTCATGGGTCCATTTCCATCTTCATATGGGAATGCATACATACTTATGGCGGTGGATTATGTTTTGAAATGGATAGAGGCAAAAGCTACCACATCTTGAAAAGCCGGTGAGGTGGCCAAATTTCTTAAGTCTAATATTTTTAGTAGGTATGGAGTGCCTAGGGCTGTTATCTCTGATCAATGAACTCACTTCCGAAACCGAACGATTGAAGCCCTGATGAAAAAATATGGAGTCCACCACAGGTTATCCACACCATATCATCCTCAGTCTAACGGCTAGGCAGAAATATCAAATAGGGAGATCAAAGCGATATTGGAAAAGACGGTGAATCCGTCAAGGAAAGACTGGAGTAAGAGGCTTGACGACGCACTTTGGGCTTACAGAACAGCATATAAAACGCCTATTGTGATGTCTCCGTACAGGTTAGTATTCGGCAAGATGTGCCACTTGCCAGTTGGACTGGAGCACAAGGCATACTGGGCGGTCAAGGAGATTAACATGAATCCTCAAGCTTGTGAGGAAGAGAGGAAATTGCAGCTTCAGGAGTTGGAAGAATTGAGGCTTGAGTCTTACGAGTCCGCGATGTGGTACAAAGAAAAGACCAAGCTCTGGCATGATAATAATCTTCGGACCAAGGAACTAAAAAAAGTTGGGTAGAAAGTTCTCCTGTTCCAGTCCAGGCTTAAGCTGATGCCTGGAAAGCTAAAGTCCAAGTGGATCGGACCATATACTATCATTGGCCTTCGCGCAAATGGAGCAGTAGAGATCCAATGAGGCGCCTCGAATTTTGTGCCTTTCCTCGTTAATGGTCATCGTGTGAAGGTATTTCAGGATAACTCGGAGCTGTGTGTAGTGGACGAAGTGCCTCTACACGCACTCCTTGATATCGCCTAACCAGTCTAGGAAGGAAGTGTTCTTGAAGAAATCCTGGGTCAAGTAAAATGAGAAGTTTTTTTATTTCCATGCCCTGATCCAGGGAATCTCAAGAATACTTGAAAGAAATTGTAAATATTTAATTGCTTTCCTTAAATAAGAAAACCCAAACAAATCAGAAAAAATAATTTTCCAAAAATATTTTCGAAATCCCAGGCTCCTTAGGGAATTTTTCTTCATACTGTCATACCCTTGACCTGGGAGTCTGGCGTTTCATTTTTAGTTTGATGTTTTTCTAAGTTTGATATTGCAGAGTATTCACATGGGGCAGGGAGTTGAGAAGTAAAATTTTGGAGGGAGTTGGCACCGGTTCGAATTTCAAAAGGTAACTTTATGGGGAGGCGTACGGTCGCTCGCATCACGCCTGCAACCGCCTGCAAAACCGTCCTCTCCCATACCTACAGGCTATAACCGTGCTCTCTCTCTTTTATTTTCCATATCATACTCACTTTCTCTACTAAAAAATCCCCAAAATTTTCTCTCTCTAACCCTAATCGACGAAATTTTTCTTCCAAGTTCTTGAGAAATTGTCCAGATTCCGACTATGGCCAACACAGCAAACACATGAAACTCTTCCACATCGACAGATTCTGGTGCAGCCTCGTTTGTGGCAGATTTAATGGAAAAATTCGGCGGCCTAGAAGAGGCGATGAAGGCCTTCGCCATGTTTACGGCGATGATGGGGCAGACTAGGACACCCGCTGCAACAACCCCCGTACCACTGCCTGTCCTTCCCAGAGATTCAGCGACTGCAGGCGACATTATACCAGCGATTACAGAATCGACCACCGCTGCAGTTAAGTAAGACGCATTGAATGATGAAGGAGCAAGGGGTGAGGCTGATCTGACGGCTGGGTTGGAACAGTTGACGGTCGGCGACCAGAGGTTAGCATCTGTGTTTGAGGGGGAAACCCCTGTTTTTTCTATTGGAGTTTCTGAGGGGGAAATCCCTGCTGGAGTAGAGGCTGTTGCGGGAGAAGCCCCGGTTATTTCTGATGCTATTGTTTCTACGGGGGAAACCCCTAATTTGTCTGTTACTGGTACTGTAGAGGGGGCAACCCCTAGTGTTGAAGTAGAGGGGGAAACCCCAGTTGGAGAGTTGGAGGGGGCGACCCCTGATGTTCTTGAAGAATTTGCTGAGGAGGAAACCCTAGAAAGTGTTGAGGGCGGCGATGCCCTATTTTCTATTGAGGAAGTTGCTGAGGGGAGCACCCCTGTGAAAACTGCGGGCGGAGGAGCCCAGGAGAAACAAGGACCGGCTGGGGAGGAAACTCCCGTTTATATCGAGGGGACAACCCCCATTTTGTCTGGGGATGCAGAAACCCCCATTACTGAAAACGTACCGGAACCCGTTGAGGAAGGGGTGAAGTTGATTGTGGATTTGACCAATGTCCCGAAGGAGAATGTTTCACCGGTAAATGAAAGGGAAGCCCGGAGACAAGCTCGCCGGAGCTTGATAGATGAAATTGATGACTCTGTCCAGCAAACGGAAGGAGAAGCGCTGGGTCCAGAGACCGCAGCCCGTGAGCAGGACAACTCTCCTAGACTCAGTGGTGGGGAGAGTGACGAGGAAGAACGCCGCCAGGCGGCTGAAAGAAAAAGGAAAGAAAAGCAGTCCGCTCCTTCCTTGACCAAGAGATCGAAAGGAAAATCTGTTGAAACCTCTCTTCCTCCAACCGTAAAGGTCCCATATGCTGTCTGATACCCCTGCTGGATCTAGCGACTCCGAAGAGGAACTTGAAGAAGAGCTCAATTTTGAGCCTACAGAAGTCTGGTTGACCAAGGAATTACTGGATGCAATGAGGAAGTTCACTGAGCCCAAGCGTGCAGCAACGTTTAAAGAGAAGAGTGCCCAGGGCAAGTATGCGAAGTCCGGGAAGAGATATGATCCCGCGGAGCTGAAGGAGATTGCTTCCGCCGATGAATTCTGGGAGTACATTGACGCGATCGGTTTCGACTGGTTGCTGAAGCACAGCTCTTTTGAAGTCCCAACGGCATTAGCGCGTGAGTTTTTCTCGACCTTTCGTTTGAAGTCTACAACTGATCTGGATGCCGACTCTATTACCTTCCGGCTTTTCAACGAGGAACACGAAATGAACATCCGAGAGTGGTCGCTCCGCATGGGGTTGTTATCGCGCACACAGGATGATGAGGGCTTGTGGAATGACAGGATGGTGGGTCCGCCTAAGTTTACCCCGGGTTTCAAACCACAAAGCGCTTGAGAGTTTATAACCCACCCTAAGGTGGGTCAGTTTAAAACGAGTTGTTCGAAGGCTTACCACATTGATAACTGGATCCTGCGATTCGCTCAGACGTTCATTAGTTAAAATCTATGGGAACTGCAAACGCTGCTTTGACCACAGCCGACCTATACTTTACTTGGTGTATGGCCAAGGGAGTTCGTGTACACCTGGGCTACTGGCTAGCCCAGGCTTGCCATCAGATGGTCGCAAATCCTTCCAGGCACATGTACACATGCCACCTCCTAGGGGCATACCTCAACGCAACGTAATACTGAAGATAGCCAAATCGTGCCAAGATGTGGAGATGTGCATGCCCCCAGAGGTTTTCAATGTCGAATATTTCTTCAACAAGGGACTTCTAATCATGCATGGGAAGGAGGTATGTTTTTATGAGGTCGGCAGGTCGGAAGTTCAGGTGAAGCAGGAATCGGAGGTCGTGAATGTACAAGACAATGTCGATGTTGAGGAAGTACGTAAAGATGTTGCAGAGGTAAGGAAGGAAGTCGCATGAGTGAGGAAGGAGGTAACCGAGGTAAGAATGAAAGTCGGGAAAGTCAGAGAGGGGATCGTGGCCCTCAAGGGACGTATTACCGATCTTTTGGCGACGTCGTCAAAGCACACTGATAGGATGGCAGAGGCCGTCTCGCTGATGATGATGATGGCGAAGTGGTTTAAAGAGAAGTTCCCCGAGGCACCGAAGTTGCTTCCTAGCCCTGGCAGCGCTTCTAAATCGCCAGGGCAAGGAAGTCTATCTCTCCAGAAGCCTCCCCAGCTGACGAAGCCTCTGACTGGCCCGACCGCGACTAAACCCTTGACCGTGAGAAAGTCAGTGCCTAGACAGAATGAGGAGATGACAGCACAGCCGGATTCGCCGGTAAAGAAGAAAGCTAAAGTGACCCAACCATCCGCCCCGCCCAAGTCTGGCTCCCGTGGGGGCCAGACCCCGAATTGACCCCCCCAGAGCCAAGTAACTTTTACTTTTTTCCTTCTTTTATGTTTTTTTCATTTTTTTTCATTCTTTTCTGTTTGTGTTTGTCTGTGACCAGCATGCTCTATTTTGTATATATGTGTTGCACCTTCCCACACTTAGCCCAACCTTGGTCTAAGTGTGAGAAGGGGTTGTTCTGTTTTTGCATGTTTTGGTTTTGCTTGTTGCGCCTTCTCCCACTTAGCCCATTGTACGGTCTAAGTGTGAGAAGTTTGTTTTATTTTATGCACGTTGTTTGTTTATTTTGTGTTGTTTGGTCTGTTTTGTGCTGTTCATACTTCCCTATTTCCCCACTTCACTAGGACAGCTTGGGGACAAGCTTGAGTGAATATGAGTCTTAGAGTCTCTAGGTCTAGCATTTTTGTGTGTTGCATGAGCTAGTGAGATAATAAGGCAAGATTCCCTTAGTGAGGGCGATTGAAGATAGGATACATGTCAACTTTGATGCATTTTTCCTTAATAAACTAAAAGTGGCCTGAATGAAGTAAGGACGATAGAGGACGCCTTAGCTGACCTAGTTGTGAAGCCCCACTATATAAATGTGAGTTATAAGCCTATACACTTAGAGCTAACATGTAAAAATAGGTTTCCACTTGATGCTTAGGGAGTAGAGTATAAAGGAGGAAAAAAATGGGTTATGGAGGTATAAGCTGGACGAAGTCCAGGAACTGGTGGTATAAGCTGGACGAAGTCCAGGGGAAAAATAGAATAGGAAAATGAGGTATAAGCTGGACAAAGTCCAGGGGGAAAAGGGAGATAAGAAAAAAAACCTTAAGGGCAGGAATGCAATCGCAACCTGACCCAGGAAATCAATAGGGAAAAGGAGTAGAAAGAAGGAGAAACTCTCATAACCCGACGCATCAGTGGTGTAACTTTAACTTTGGAGCGTTTCAATCCTAACACCCCTGGTGAGGAATGAGTGATCGAGCGAACCTAACTGCTGGGGAATCAATAGGCTATCTTGACGAACTGACAGGCCGTTTAGGTAGAAGAGGGAAGGGGGAGGATTTGAAGACTGTAGACGATCGGATAGAACTTAAGCTTGTGGGGACGGTCGCCTAAAAGTTGAAACTAGTTCATGCTTATCTGTTGTGTTTTGTTTTTCTTTGAGTGTTGTTTTCTTTTGTGAGTCTGTAGTTGTCTAGGTCTAGGAGTCGGTGCTTTGTTTATGTTTTATTTGTAAGAGTCATTCTTGGGAACCGTGCATTGAAATTCGCCTTATTTCTTTTTCTTGTCTTTTATGCTTGAGGACAAGCATGGTTTAAGTGTAAGCAGTTTGATAAGGCTAATTTCATGCATAGGTCTAGGGGATAAATTCGTGGATTTACTAGGTCTAACACACGTTTTAAGCCAGGTGTATAAAAGAATTTCGCCAGGTCAAGGAAAAGAATAGGACAATCACGTGTTCGAGGAAACTGGCGAAGAAGTGAGCATTGTGGAGGAAAATTGCAAGACGGAGGAAATCTCAGAGCTGAAGGGTAGAATGAAGATTTCTACGAAGGCTTCTAGAAGATTATGTCCACGCCTATATAAGGAAGGAAGCATGCATTCTGGAGGGACCTTCTCGGTGGAGGCCTCATTAACAGTCTGTGGCTCGTAGCTCACTTTTCTTTTATACACTTGGGTTCTTTAGAGGGAAATTTTGGGGGTTTGCATTTTGGGTTCACTTTTCGCTTTCTCGCATTTCAGTTGGGTTGTAACACCGTCCTGTCGAGGGCGAAGAAACAAGTTCCATTTTATTTTCTCGTATTTTGTGGATTTCACCGAGCTTCGCAGTTCGGAGCTCAGCTCTCTATTTTTTACTGAAAATTTCTGTGTTTAATGCAAGTTTAATTTTCTGTTATGTCGTTGATGTTGATTTCTGATTTCACTTCTGTGATTATCTGGAGTTTGAGTTAGTTTACTTGTGTTGGATGCGTTTCGCAATTTTTCACTGAATCTATGCAGAGTAATGGCTGGATCGGGTTGATCAGAGTTTGTTGGTAGTTGAATCGGAGGTTTGAATTTGGTGTTGTAGCTGAGTTGAGTGGAATCGTTTGAATTCTGTGTTGATCGGTTTAGATCTGTTAGATCGGAAGTTATGGAGTTGATTGAGGTTATTGTTTGGTTCGGATCGCTTGGATCCAGAGTGGATTAAGCATCCGACGTGAATCCGAGCAGAGTTGGTTTAAATTTATGCCTAGCCTTCGTGTTTTCATTTCATTCCGTCTAGTATATGTAGATCATTGTTATTTCCGGTTTGTTGCAAGTTTCCGACGACCCAACTTTTATATTCTGTTCGAATCTAGGTATGTGCTATATTTTCTTCATCTTTGTTTTTTATTCAGTTAAAAAAATGCATGTCGTTGTTAGTTAGAGTTTCAGTTTGTTATTTGCAGCCTTTCTGCCGTACTTGCTAATTCTGGAATTATGGTCCCCATTGTTATATGTTTTCTGTCTGGTTCTATTAGGTAGTCGTTTACACGGTCTAGGAAGGGAATTTAATATCCCGTAGTCTTGATAATGTTTGATCTCAGCATGTTTACAGTTTCCTAGGTCTATGGTTTACATTTCTTGCCTAGGCCTAGTCGTAGTTAAACCTCAACCCAGTTTGCATGGCAGCAGCCGCCCTTGTCCAGAGTTTCTAAATGCTTTCTTACGTGTCCATCTTCGTGGGATCGACTCCTGCTTCTCTATACTAATCCATAGTATTCGGGTTGAGGTATCTTGAAGGGGAGTTTAGTGTGCCCAACGACAGAGCATTCCGTGTTCTCTTGAGTTCCTAGACCAAGTGATCTAGTGGATTCATAGGACTTGGCATCTCGACCTAGCATAACATCAGAAGCACGCACGAGCACTTTTGCTATACTCCCGCGCACTTCAGCAGGGATCTCAACAGTCGAGATTTCTGTATAAAAAGGGGCTCTCTGACCCTATTCTTCATCAACAGCCTTCAGTACATTCACGTTGCCTTATCTAATCCCTTCTAAGTACAAACTCTCTCTAGAACCATCACCAAAAATGCAGAGCACTCACCTCAGTACTTCCTCTTCTTTCCCTGAACCCGACACCAGCAGTAGTGACTGGAGTTCCTCATCACCAGCCATTCCAGAAAACCTTAACCTTTCCCCATCTACCACTGGAACCCCAAGATTACCCCCCAGATTTATCGGTCCAATCCCATATGTGGACCCAGCCTATATGAGGCGTTTAGACTCCATACTTAGAAGCTTTCCAGCTGGCACAGACCCCGAGGTGATTTACACTGACCTCAAGTCTCGCTTAGTCATTTCTCGCTCTAAGGCCACTTCGATTCCCGCCCCATCTCCACCAGAAGCGAGCACACCCCCTCGTGAAGGCCCGTCACACCGTGGTGACGAGTACACAGCTTCTTTCACCCCCAGAACGCTGCAACCACGTGAGGTTGTTGACATTGATGATGATGATGAAAGGGAGGAACCTGGCCCTCTCCCTAGTGATATCCTACTACGCCAAAGGGATACGGAATGGAACCTCTTCACAGTAATAGAGGATGACTCGGTTCCAGGAGGGATGTGCCGCGGGACGGTGGACGAAGTGCTGGAAAGAGCCGAGGTGTTGAGACGTCAGATTGATGCAAAGATACAAGCAGCCGGTGCAGCCAGGCATGAAAGTAAAGCTGACAAGAATAGTTGGGTAAAAGCAGTAGGAGGAAGCAAGAGAAAGGGGAGAGAGTGTTCTTCCTCCTCCCAAGAAGAGCCACCAGACTAGTCAAGGTATTGTGTTGACTGACGCTGCCCAGCATACCCCTCCACAAGAAGGAATGAGACAAAGAAACTAAGAAAAGGGAGCTCCAATGAACGCAAACGAAATGCAGGCAATAAAGAAGGCCTGCGAAATGGAGGCAATAAGGAAGGCCTGCAACATTCCCCGAGCCACCATTCCAGAAGAAGTAGTATCACCCTTAACTCAGTTTTTTTGTGTAAATTATTTCTCAGTTTTTCACACTTAGTCCTGTGTATGGACTAAGTGTGAGAAGATAGGTAGATTATCGTATGTTTTCTTTGCCTATGTGTTAGATTGTTGGTTTCTGTTTATTGGCATGTTTAAATTGATGGCACTATCTCACACTTAGCCCATTGTCTAGTCTAAGTGTGAGAAGTTTCTCTTATTTGTTCTTGTGCCGTTGCCTGTCCCTAACCCTTTTTCCACTACATCCAGTCCCTCGAGGACGAGTTCATATGTAGTGGGAGGGGGGAGGGTTAGTTCCAGAAATCTTACATGTCAAAGTATTGAAAAATGCAAAATACTCCCTCTGTCCCATTAAATATGCAACATTTGCTTTTCGGCACGAGATTTTATGTAGTGTTGTTTTGTGAGTTAATGAAGAGAGAGTAAAGTAAGAGAGAAGAAAAAGTAGAGAGAGTATTGTTTCCATTTTTAGAAACGTTTCATTTTTAATGGGACAGACCAAAAAGGAAAACGTTTCATTTCTAATGGGACAGAGGGAGTATCAATTAGTAGTAATTAGGCAGGATGCATGAAACTGGATAGATAAAGACTTTATTACTTTGGGAAGAGTTAGAAAAAGGATTCAGTATGCTTATATTTGAAAACTTGATTGCAAAAACTTGATCAGTTTGTATGACGCAAGTATGATGGAAACGCTCAATGTTTAAACCAACTTTGAAGCCTCTCTATATGTGAGTTATAAGCCAAAGTAGAACACTTTCTACTATTTTTACAAAAGAAAAGTTTACGAGAGGCCGACTTTTAATACTAAGCTGAAAGTTGCACAAGTAGTAAGGACTAAAGGCATTAGGATTTAGCTATTTGAGCCATTTCTCTGTTCCTTCGTTCCACGTACCCGCCTCATTAATCAAGACATCCCCTAGTTAACCACGATTGAGCCCATACACTTCTACCCGTTCTTTGAAACCTTAAAGAACCAAATTCGAAGTTTTATGTCACATGAGAAAAAAGGGTCAAAGAGATGAAATTTTTCAAGAGAAACAGAATGTGATAACAATAGAATAGTTAAATAAGAGGGTAGTCAAGTTGATCAAGTCAGACAGCCAAGTTGATCAAGCTTAAAAAAAATATTTAAGAAGAGGTAAGGGCAGGAAAAAGTTGTAACCTGACCCAGAAATCGGAAGTTAGGAATTAAGCCGAAAGTTAGAGGAGAAAGGTCGAAATTTGACCAAGTCAAAGTATCCAGTAGGAAAATAATTAGCTCAACCTGATCCAGTAAGTTTCGTCAGATCTTTGGTCTTTCAACTCATGTGATTTTCTTTTTACAATTTAATTTTTTAAAAAAACTTAGAACCCCTAGGACCCCACCTTAATACGTTACTACCCCTAAACCCCGTTACACCCGAAACAAGACCTTAAGGAACTATCTTGTGCAGTCCGATTCAAGGTATTAAATTTGTGGTAATACCAAGTGAACAGCCCTAACATCTCTGGTGAGAAATGAGTGACTCAGTGAATCCAACAGTTGGTTTTCGATTGAGCAATCTTGACAAACTGACAACTTGATCAAGTATAAGCGAAAAAAGAGAAACACAAGCTGCTGGCGAATGGATTGACCTCGACCTCGGGTAAGATTGTTGGAAGTTTATTCGGTCTAATGCATCTATGTAAATATTTGTTTTCGGTCCTTGCTTTTCCTTTCTTTTACTTTCTTGAGTTGAGTAAACCATGCCTGAAATTTGCCTTATTATTTTCTTTTCTTTTCTTTTACACTTGAGGACAAGTGTGTTTTAAGTGTGAGCAGTTTGATAAGGCTTATTTCATGCATCAGTTTAAGGGTAAAAAGTATGCTACTTGATCTAGTATTGCGCAAAACAAAGGTTCAAAAGTGCAGGAATGCAGGTTGACCAAGGCATCAAGGTCTGAGTTGATCAAGTTAGTACAAAGGGCGAAAAAGGACCATAAATCGGAGGAGTTGATCAAGGGGATGATAAAGCTGTTGAGGAGGGGACCACTGGCTTCGAGAAGGAGGATACATGAGATTGATGAGCTGGCTGGCGCACAACATTCTGTTATCAAGGACGACATTCTAGAAGAGGACACGTGCTGGAATATGAGACGCAAGGACGAAGCTGAGTCACGAGTTTATTACTGAAAAGCGTCGGCATTCTAGAAGAAGAGCACATAGCAATCGATGAATCGATCGCTCTCAGCGCAAGCGAATATTCCATGCCAGAGTCGTTATCCAGCTAGAGGCCGTGCCAAGCTTATAAATAGAGGATTTACCATCGACGAAAGGATCTGCTTCCTTAGTTAAAAATTAGCTTAACTTAGCTTAGTTTAGTTAGCTTTAAATTCTCATCCAGATCTTAGCATAGCTTAGTCTAGAATTCTAGTTAGTGGAACGTAAGTGATTCAGCGCGACAGTAACTTTGGTTCTGCTCGACGTTGTTTCCACTTTCAATCCGAGAATCGCTCGATTTTACTCGCTTATTGTTTTTTCAATTTCATAGCTTAGCTTAGTTAAATTTATTTATCGCTCATAGTTAGTTTATGCTTTGTATTTCAATTCGCGCACTTGTTGAAACATATTTTGGAATCAAAGTTCTTTTGTTTTCGGAATATGTGTTAACTGTTCGCTTTAATTTTTGCAATTTAAATTCCAAGTATCTAGTTAAACTGTTCCGTAGCTTGATCAAGTAGTTAGTCAATTTACTTTTCTGCCTAGTATAATCCAGTAGTTTAAAAAACTCCCAAGTTAAAGCGTGGATGCAGCCAAACCTCCCTGTTCAGTAAACACACACTAGCAACACATTTCTCTCTGTGGGATCGACCCCGAACTTGCCGCTTTACTGTTAAAGTTGTGCGAAATTGGGAGTTATAAATATTTAAGTTTGCATGAGTCGGTTTGAAATTTGACTTGATCAAGTGGCAATGACAATTTGCTAACTGATCCACCCGGTTCGGTTATCTTCCATATAACTCTGATCCAGTAATCTCGAATCCCGTCTCACCAGAATTTTTGGCAAATGATATTAATATTTAAGGATTTTATTTAATACTCCCTCTGTCCCACTTTAGGAGTTTCATTTGAGTTTGATACGGGTTTTAAGAAATGTAAAAGAAAGTTAGTGATCAAAGATAGTGGAATGTTGGTCCTACTTTTATATATTAGTTTTATAAATATGGAATATTCCAACTAGGAAACCTTAAGTGGGACCCCCAAAAATGGTAAACCGGGACTTCTAAATTGGGGCAGAGGGAGTAATATCTTGTTTATAATTAGTTAAATTTTGGTGTGTTTTGTGTATAGTATATATTTACTTAATTACATATAAATATATTATAGCAGTACTCTAGCCCAACCATTGGTCTGTTCGATCAGACCAGTTGAATCGTGAACATTGGAAGTTCGTTCATCGGTTTGGTTTAAAACATGAGTGAACTACATAAATGGTACATGATCTTTCACTTTTGCACATAAATGGTACCTGATCTTTATTTTATATCGTTTTTGGTACCCCATGACAAATAACCTTAGGTACCAAACATGTGATTTTTTTGTTATGCAGGATATTTTTGGAAATTTCAATTAAATAGTAGTACCAAACATGTGATTTTTTTCTTCCTTTCTTGTTTCTTTTTTTCTTCTTTAGTTTCTTCTTCTTCTTTCTTCTTTCTTTTTAGTATTTTATCTTCCTTTCTTCTTTCTTTTTTCTCCTTAGTTTGTGTTTCCTCTTTTTTCTATTCTCTTCTTTTTCTTCTTTCTTTTTTCTCCTTAGTTTGTGTTTCCTCTTTTTTCTATTCTCTTCTTTTTCTTCTTTCTTTTTAGTATTTTATACATAATCTAATTGCATTCATAATATTAATCAAGAATAAAACCCTAATTAAATTAATTATTTAAAGTAATTAAATCAATTGAATATTTTTTATTAAATTATTAATATTCATTTTATGGTTGAAACACCTAACTAAAAATATTCAACTCTTTATATCATTATGAATATAATTCACAATTTTAAAATTTTATTAAGACTACATTTATTAGTTATTAATTTAATATTAATAATAATTATTATTATTGGTATTATTATTATATTAATATTATATGATTTATAATTTAAATAATTGTTCTATAATTATTTATTAATTACTACTCATTTTTAGTATTATAACAATAATTTATATTATAATAATTAAATATAATTATAAATATAATTATAATTAAGTATATTTGAATGATATTAAAAAATAAATTAATTATTAATTTATAACATTAAAATTATAATATTAATATTGATTAATATTAATAGTATAAAGTGTGAGGATAATGAGAAAAGATATTATAATATCACTTTTGGTAATAGTTTTGTGTATGTCTAAAATATCCTCTATGACAGAAATGGGAAAATGTATTTGTTTAGAGCGCATTTTGGGGTGAAAATCGCATCAGGTACTAAAAATGTGATTTATAGGTACCAAAAACGATATAAAATAAAGATTAGGTACTGTTTATGTGCAAAAGTGAAATATCATGTACTATTTATATAGTTAACTCTTAAAACATTGGTATCAACTAAATTGTGTCAAGGATATATGAGGATTATTTACCCACTCTTGTAATTTATTAGTAAGTTTTATGTTTATAAAAAATCAATTAATGTGCAAGTTAAACTCTCATTAGACTTCTATGTGAGATATGTTAAATGGTGTCATTTGATTTGATGCTATTGTTAGGTTAGCTAGTTTATGTCTAAGATAATTTTTCATGGTCAAATGAATATAAATTTAAAGGTTGTGTCGCGATAGACATGAACCTGAGACCTTTCACCTCAGACATTACCACTCCAACTCTTGACTAACTCACGCACACATGTCTAAGATACATTTAGTAACATGTTTAATAAATAAAAGGGTTATTTGCTTGTAAATACATGAACTTTCAATATTTTCTAATTTTCTGCATGAACTTTAAATTTTGAATCTAAATATATGAATTTTGAGTTTTTCTGATTTTTCCTTAAGAAAATATTTTTCTTAAAAAGAAGCTGACGTGTTGGTCGGAAGTGCCACCATGACAAAAAATGATGAGTATTAAAATGACGCCATATTGACGTATGTAATTTTTCTGTAAATACACTAACTTTCGAGAATTACTAAAAATTCCGCCAAACTTTGTGATTTTTTAGAATTTCCCTAACATTTTGAGATTTTCTTATTTTCCCATAGCGATAGATTTTTTAAAATCATTTAATGTCAAAATATTTATTTAAAATTTGAGAATAGTATTTATTGATACTCCCCCCGTCCCATAAAAATATGGGCAATTATTATGGCACGAGAATTAAGACAAAATTGATAAAGTAAGAGAGAAGATGAGAAGGAATTGGTACAATAAGAGATAGGAGGTGAAGTGTAGTTAAAGTAGATAGTGGAACCCATATTATTAGAAGTGTTTAATGATAGTATAAGTTGTTAATAAGTTGATGTATATGAGTAATAAATTGGGATAACTTTCAAACAAATGCACATATTTTTTTGGGAGAGATGAAAATGGAAAGTGCACATATTTTTATGGGACGGAGGTAGTTCTGTTTAATAAAAGTTAAAAAAAAAACTTATTTCTTTAAATAATAATTATAAAAAAATCTCATATTTATTAATGTATTTAAATTTAAAAAGTTTAGGAAAAAAAATCAGAAACTATCGAAAGTCCATGTATTTGTAGGCTAATAATATACTATTTATATTGATTTATCACATTCACCACCATATAGTAATGTGCCAAATGTACTCCACCTTAGCTTTTGATTTGGCCCAAAAAAAATTCAAAGTACGTGTATTTAGATAAAAAAAATTTAAAAGTTCGGAGGAAAATCAGAAAATTGTGAAAGTTTGTGTTTACAGGAACAATAACCCTATTAATAATTATAGAGTTATAATTTGCGTAAAAATTGAAACATAATATTTCTGAACAATTGAGTACTCCATCATGTTAAGAAATTTGTGCAAAAACATAAAAAAAAAAAAAAGGATTAATTACTTCCATATAAAGTGAATCTCTCAAGTCGAAATAAATTGTAAAATAAGTAATTCATCAAAGACAGGGAAAGCATAATTTAATCAGAGTATTAACTCGATTGATAAGTTCCCGGCTTCCGTTGAAGATGAAAGAGCAGTAGCATGATATATCAATATAATTGATTACGATTTCCTTAATTGGATGAAACATAACTTCACTACAACAAGAAAATGTCTTATGAAGAAACAAAAAGTCGAATTAAAAATATACTATAAGCGTAAGTCGTCAAAATGGGATGAGTATTACCAAAAAACAAAAATAAAAGATAGTACTACAAGAAAGCCATTGAATTGTGTGTGATTTGAAACATACCAAGCAACTCTATACTTTACTTATCACAACCTAGCATTGACCTATCCTATCTAGCTTCAATAGCTAACAAAGGGTTGGGACAATAATCTAAAACATGACCTATCCTTTTTCCATTTATCATTTCACTCAATATTTTTAGAAACAGTTAAAAACATAATCTGCTACAGAAGTTGTGACCAGACCAGTAGCTAAGTGCAACAACAATAAAAAATTACAGCCTTTATGCATCCTGATATCTGTATCCCAACATGCTCATTGATTCTTACCCTGTTCATAGCACCATCACCTAGATTTGCTGCCCAAAAATTAGCTAGGTCATCATCAAATGCATCTAGTGACCAAAACATTTGATGGGGTATGGTTATTTTCAACAGATATTGTAGGCTATAGTTATATGACTGACTATATATAACCATCTCTACAATAAACTAACAAACTCTTCTCAATGGAGTATATATTATCGACTCCATATACTACTAAACAATTGTGCTTGTACATTAAAATACTGACTTAAATGAAAAAAATAATTAAGAAAAATAGGAACAGAACATGGTCCGGCACCAATAGATTCAGCTAAAAGGGAAGGTAGCAAACTAAATCTATGTGGACGTGCTAATTGATATAAAAATAACATAAAAGTAAGGGTATACATAACAAGACATGCTCCAATTGTAATGCCTTGATAGTCTAGTAAACTTCCAAGCAAATGCAAATGAATCCAACTTACTGCTCTTGTTCACGTCCCAAATACTTATATGTAACTGGAGCTTCCATGGAAAATTATGCAGCATAAGAAGGTACACTACATTTCAAGTGCGACAGGGCTTTTCACTTAACAGGCAATTGAAACACAGATTAGGTTAACGAACATAGGTTAATCAAGTCCATAATTGCACACCAAAATTATAGGATGCCATTGACCATAGAATCCAAGTCAAAAATATATTAATGTAATCATACAATGCAATTCAAAAAGAGCAATACTAATACCTGTAATCTGACTACAGCAATCCTAGGGCACCCCACAAAGCAAATTAAGGCACTAGTGTGTATATAAATATATATAAGAGAAATCTTTCTTGGCAATGAGGTAACTAACAGATATATGATGGTGTAGAGATTAGAACTTGGTGAAAGAACAAATAAACTTGATTTAATAAAACATGTACAGGATCGAAAAGGTGAATTTCACTATTATCATTCCTATGTGTAGAAAAATCATTCCATCACGTTTCAAATCCCTCTCTCTCCTTTCCTACTCATTTTAAATCACGGAAGCACAAATATTTATTATGCTAGGACCATAACAACTGTTGAAGAGCAGTAAATATGTTACAACCTCAATTGCAGTTTCATGGGCTTGACTGTAAACTAGATGTAGATGAAGTGGAAGCACTCCAGCCAATTTTTGTAGGCTTCCTGTGCAACACACAACAATTTAGCTTTTTGTGCTTTACTTTAACATTTACTATCATAAGTTATAACAAAATAAATTATGCTATTATCTATGTCCAATTTTTTCACTATAGTAGAAAGTGTTTTAACCTGTCCAGGAACCGTACTAGACTAATACTTCCCTCTATCCCACTCAATATGTCCACAGGATTTTAGGAGGGGTTGGTATCTGGATTAAGTAGAGAGAAAAAAGTAGTAGTTGAATTTTTTTAATGAGGAGAGAGGGTTTTAGATCCAAATAGAGAAAGTGGACATCTTGAGTGGGCCGAAGGATGGAAATCTTGAATGGGACGGAGGGAGTAGTACATATAATGATTAAACCTGCTACCATTCAGTTCAAGATGAGCATCCAGGCTGCAGTCCCCATTAGAGTGATTTGGCAGCCAACACCAGTCTGAATACATGATGGCCTTTTTTTGTCCTTTTACGAAAAAGAAATGTATTTGATGGTCGAATTACTTTTCATTAGCCGCAGTAACTAAAGGTCTCATTTATGCCAACTATATTTGTCAAGTCTCAGAAGGCGTTACTGTACTCATTCATGCAGCATATTTGACTCAGCATTGTCAAACAGCCTTTAAAAGAAATCTATCTAAGGTAGATATGCAGTATTCTACTATATAAGGGATCATCTAAGGTAAATATGCAGCCTATGAAAGCTCAATACAGCTTCACTAGTGGAAGCTTTCCATGTTGGCTCAGAGTTTATTCGACTGTTGGACTCGCTGCTGCCTCGACTATTGTGGGCCTGGCCCTTGTAGTTTCTTTATTTGGTTCCTTGGGATTAGTTATGGGCTGCGGGCTTAAATTTGCTCAAGAGAACAAAAGGAGGCTTTCTCCTTACAAGATGGACTTGTTTAGGATATTTTGGCCTTTGACCAGAAATGACGCTGTTCCGCTTGGGCTGGAGAGTTCTTTCTTCTGATTCTTCTTTTTACGGTTTGGATATTGGTCATATGATTTTATTCTAGAAATATTGTTCTACATTATGTTGGTTCTCCTGTAATCTAAGTTCTGCTCTCTCTACTCGTACAAAGAATCAAAGTTTTTTACTATTTCATAATGGGACTTAACTGCTATATCCCGTCTATACAATTCTTTCACTGAAGTGATCCATTGAATTCAAATAGCATGTAACAACTAGTAAGTGCTTTGATATGGAGTGAAAGGCTGAAGTAAAACAAGAACTGGAATTCAATATGAAAGAAGAACAATCCACCGAAGAGGCTAAGATAATCCTCCGAAGAGGCCTACGGTTGATACCGTCCTAATACACTTTATTTTCCGAGATATCTAGCTCTTCTAAAGAGGAGCTATTTATAGGGATCCTACTAACTCTAATCTAGGAAAGTGAATCAGCCCATAGATAAACAAGGAAACAAATCCTCAACATTTAAAGTAATCTTTCAACAATCTGCATAATAATGAAAATAATCTCAAGAGATAATGGAGATCATTAGCTTGATCTCTACCATGCTTTGTACAGCCAGCCACAAAGACAGAGAGGTCAAAAAATAGTGGAAAAAATTATGGATGCATTTTTTAAAACAATCTTAACTGCAAATAACATAACCAAAAAGGTTGCTTTTTTCAATGTATCATCATTTTGGCTAAATAGTACTCCCTCCGTCCTACAAGAATATGCACTTTCTAATTTTGAAAACTCTTTTCACTCTAATGAGGTGGGACACATTCTCCACTACCAATACTTTAATTACTTTTTCTCTCTGCCTCTCTCTTATTTTACCAAGTTTGCATTAAAACATGTGTCATAACCAAAGTGCATATTCTTTTGGGACGGAGGGAATCATGTAATTGAATGCTGTAAGAAGCTTAAATAAATGCCTACTTCACCAAACACCGCAAACTTCTCCTGAATTGCCTCTTGTAAGCGATCTTCAGCTTCATCTTCTGATCTCTCTGGATCATTGAAACATTGTAAGGATGAAATAGCCAGTACATTAGTTTACCATTATCAGGAGGTAAAGAATTACATACAGTGACAATTAGACACAGACAAAAGGCGCACATGATTCAAATATATGCAAAAAAGGGACATAGACATTAAAAATATAATCTCAAGTTGACGGTGGCTGACCAATAATGCGGAAAGATATCAATGGAATTATGAAAAGGAAACATAGTGATCATCCGAATATGATCAATGCGATTAATTATAATTCACTTCCTCTGACCGACTATTACCTGCAACTGCACCAATTGTTTTCTCCACATTTGGTAGGCTTTGCTCTGTACACACTCCTTCTCCACCTCCGAAGGTCCCCATGAAAAAGGTCCAGCAGACAAGTCGATGAATACCACCCACCTGGTATAAAACGACTACCAACTATTAAGAATCATGAAAAAAGAGAGAAGAGGGTGGGGGAGGACTTCACCTTTGATTTCCTATCCACGTATCTGTGAGACATTCAGCATGAAAACCATCCAAGTTTCCAGATTCTAAATCTTTCTTAGTAACAGGGTTCAGATTTTTTTTTTTCCTTCCAAAAACTGCAATAGATTTTGAAAGATCATACTCGAAGACTTCCCAGAGAGAAGCTTGATCACAAAAGGCTTTTGATTTTCTCAAGAGATTATTCAATGTATAAATTAGTGACTGGAGAATCTTTGTCTGCAAGGTCTTATTCTGCATTATTAATTAAAAAAGATTAGTGGAATATGAAAATGATCATGTACTGTAAACTAGTTTAGAATGGCTCTTTTCTGAAAAAAGAACAACAAAGTAAATCTGATCAATTAGTTGAGAAGAATCTTAAATTTGTCCTAAAATTTAAAACTGAATGTAATCAGATCGGAAATGGAACTCCTTGAGTATGTATTGAATAACTCTATGAAATAAGGCATGCAAAAGAGGCCAAAATCTGAGTGTAAAATCTGAGTCAGTGACTCAGTGACCTCACCAGCAAGGAGATATAAACACAACGCCAATTTTAAAACAAAGATTATTCTGTCAGACACAAACGGATGATGCAAACTGTTTCAAAATTTCTCCCGCTCTTTCTGCATTTCAGAATCCTTTGGTTTTTTCCTACCTCTGCTGGTATTTTCATTTCATTCTGAACCTTTTTCTATTTTCCCAGGTCTCTTTTGCACAATTAGTTCTCATAATAACACAACTATATGGAATCCACATCTTGTCAGAGACATATGTAATCAAAACAACCATGTATTCATAATAATCAGGTAAGACCAAAGATCAGAACTGAGTGTTCACTCCTTCAATACTAAAACATATTGCAAGAAACCAAGGCTAAACTCAATCTTTTAAACCTAGTTTTGAGTTAAACTATTTAGGGAAAAAAAATATGTTCTTTATTTGTCTGAGTTGAAGCTTTTTCAAATTGGGTTGCAACAGTATAAAGTCAAAGTGCATCAGAAATTGACCCCCTACACAGGTTAGATAGCATATTATACTGGACAGAAGTTGAAAATGTTTACTTATATGATGGTGACACCATGAAAGTGACAGAATAAGACATTAGGTCTCTACCATAATCTTTTCAATGGACTCGAATTGATCAGATTAGTAGAGCAGATAACTCTCTATAAGTAGATCAAGAGTGTATCAACGATTCATGATTCAAAGTGGATGGAATGTTGAGTAGATTTCTAAATTTTGGCACGACATATGCTTGTATTACAAAAATTATAGCTGGTAATAGTAATACTACAAAACAAACTAAAGCATGAACACAGTTCCTACTAATCCAGCAGTAATCCAATACAAGTATAGTTATGTTGAAAGGCATTAGCGCATGGCTCTGATCATAGTATAATATAAGATCAATATATAATAAATACCAGCAATTTAGAAGTAATTCATCGAGATCCTTTTAGAATAGAACTTTCAATACTTGTAAGTAATCATGAGTTGGTTAAAATGTTTTACAAGGCACTGTGTCCAAACTATACTAACTCCTCAATTTGAGAAATAATGATAATTAAACAAACCAAATATAGGTGTAGCCAATGTCTTCAGGTTGGTCTAGCTAGGAAAGGTATGTAAACTTATAAAAAAACTCTCACAAAAGACATGATAAATGTGTTGAGATTCTTCAGGATGGTGACGTTGCTCGTGATCAATGTTAATCTTGTAAAACGGTGCAAGAATTTCTCCAATTTTTGGAATTCTACTGTGTTCAAATATGTGATCAATTTTTGTGAACCATCACTCTAATTCTTCTGGATTTAGCTTAAAATCTGCAAAACAAGAGATAGGAGATAGTCATAAATTAAATCCACCTTGTCCAAAAAACAGCAAGGTGATTGAAGATCATTCCCAAAAGTAAATAGTGTATCTCCAGATACCTTGGTTCCCATTGCCTTCAAATCCAATGAAATCAAAGTTAACAGGCAAGGGAAGGTAGATTGAGTGAACTTCCAAAAGCTTGACATAATTTGCAATATTTCCTAATATCCAGAAAAATACAACTTCAAGTTCTGAACAAGTGCAGTAAAACTGTAAAAGGCATAAAAACTTCATGTACCCAAAGTAAAGAAAATGAAATGTATAAAGCAATCATGTACCCAATGTAATTCTTAGCTAACAGAATTATTGCAACTAAATATATTCATCAGATAATGCCAACTCAATCTCTAATGATATCTGACACATAAAAGTTCTTAAAAACATTTCTGATTTGAGTCCCACCAGGCAATTCAAACCATAACTGTGTACCACGCCTCCTCTAAAGAATCTTCTTTATCCTCAAAGACACTCCGTTTACTCTCGAGATGTAAAACCAACAAATGGCTGGACTTTATAACACTTAGCCTCATCTAAAGATCAAGCTACTAAAACTAGACAAGAATAAGTCAATAATCGGCCGTAGCAAAGTACAGTGACACATGGATAAGATCTTCAGACTAATTCCTAACACAAAATGCTCCAGTTTGAGATAGAACATTATGTGGAATATGACTGACAATTTTTGACACGACATGATAACACGAAACGAACCGGCACGAAATTAATGGGTTTGGGTCAGAACTTATTGGTTCGTGTCCTTATCGGGTCGACCCATTAAGGACACGAAAATTTCGTGTTGTGTTCATGTTATCCGTTAACAATACATGTTCATGTCAGGTTCGTGTTATCTGTTAACAAATAATATTTTAATATTATTAATTCTTATTATTTTCATTTTTCAATACTTATTAAATTGACTCTCATAGTGTTAAGGCCTTCCACCCTCAACAGCCACCGATCTCTCTACTCGGTGACAAACAGACTTTCCGGCGCCCTGTCGGGCAGTCAGACTCCTAGGTTTTTCACAAGATATCAACGAGATGTTGGGCAATAGATATTTTTATTCATGATAGGTTATGAACAAAATAGCCCTATTTATATTCTACGAACCCTAGGTTTGGTTCGACCTAATCCTAAACATCGGGAAAGAACCAACAAGAAAACCCGACGGCGCTTATAATTACGCTCGACTCAATTGCAAAAAATAATTAATAAAATATCCCAAAATAAAATACTAATGTTCGACTACTACTTAAAATAAAAGAAAGATAAATATGGAAATAACTACTTGGCAACGAAGTTGCCGAATCTGCTCGGAGGCTTTGTGTTCCTCGTCGGCTTTGACTTCGCGATGGAAGCTTCCTCTCGAACTCCCTTTGTCCGCCTATCCTCGTCACTCTTTCTCCTCTGTTCCACGACCGGTTCCTGCCGTGCTTGCGGTTCAGTTGGGATTGTATCAACCCCCCTCTCCATAGCAACATCCTTGTCCTCAAGGAGGATATTCGGAAACCTCTGCTGAATCACATCCAAAGGTTCCCATGTCGGCGACTCTGTACCGTCCGACCAACGAACCAACGCATGCTCCCTTGGTTGATCTCCATACCAAAGCATCCTCCTCTCCAGCACACGCCTCGACGAATCGCCGAATCTCCTTCTTCATATTTGGCAAATAGAACTCGGCGGTAACTCGGCGGAGAGTCCTTTCAAAACCCGGATGGCCCGCCGATTGGGAGCAATGATATTCAGTCAGGATCGGCGTACGCGCTGAAGACCGGGATCCCACAAAAATCCGTCTGTTATAGTAAACCAACCCATCCACCCACGACAAGTGAGGTGGGGCGCGTCCCTCCTGTATCTCCTTAGTCATTTCACGCATCTCTGGAGACGATGCAGTCTCACGCCGTAGCAGATCAAACAGTTGTGGAACCAGGCAGGCGGCTGCTGTCAGGAGAGCCCCGTCGGCCTGCACATTCCCGAGCTCCACGGTCTCTCCTCTGACCTCTGAACCCTCGTCGGTCGGCTCAGCGCGGCGTGAAAGTGCGTCTGCCGCACGATTTGAAGTGCCTTTTTTGTATTCTATCTTGAACTTGTACCCCATTAACTTCCTCACATAGAGCTGCTGATCCGAGGTTTGTACCACTTGCTGTAGTAATTCCTTCAAGCACTTTTGATCGCTTCGAATCACGAATTCACGCCCCAAGAGGTACTGGCGCCACTTTTGTACCGCCTCCACAATCGCGTACAATTCCTTGTGATACGTAGATGCCACATGACGTTGAGGACCCAGTTTCTTGCTGAAATAAGCTATGGGATGACTATCCTGCAACAAAACTGGCCCAATGCCCAAATCAGACGCGTCGGTCTCTATACAGAACTAGCGATCAAAATCCGGCAAACGAAGAACCGGTGCCGAAGTCATCGCTGTTTTTAAGTTCCCAAAGCTCTCCTCAGCATCAGTAGACCAGTTGAAGGAATCTTTCTTGAGCAACTCGGTTAATGGAGCCGCAATCATAGCGTAGCCTGCAATAAAACGATGGTAGTAACCCGTCAAACCCAAAAAACCTCGGAGCTGTTTAACCGACTTGGGTGTAGGCCAGGTCGTCATGGCGTCAATTTTACTAGGATCAGCCTTCAGAAAGCCCTCACTGATTAAGTGCCCCAAATATTCCACCGTGGAGCTACAAAAAAGAGCACTTCTATTATAGCTATGTCAATAGCCATGTCAAACAAATCATATACTATGTTTAAACAAGCATATACTCTGTTTTATAGCTATGTCAATAGCTATTGTATGAAATGAAACACAATAAATCTATATCAATAACTCTTTCTGGTTCAATCTACAGTCATCCTAACAGCTATTCAAACAAGCATATACTGTTATTATAGCTATGTCAATAGCTATTGTATGAAATGTCAATAATCTTAAAAATTTAAACAAATCCTTAACTGGAAGGTGATGCTTCCAATTGCGATTCTACCATGGCTAATCAACAAAATAATTCAGCAGAAATCGAATTCATAAGAAAACAAATCCACATTTGTTTTAATACACTTAAATCGAAGCAATACTTAAAATTTGAATCAATTGCTGAACCTGAAGAAGTCGGAACCACCGCTGATGTGAACGCCTATTCTCTTCGATCGGCGCTTCAACCGATTCAGCTACAATCGGCGCTTCAACCGATTCTCTTCGAATTTGGTCTTCAATCGTCATTGTAGAAATTTATGTTTGAAGGTTTACGATTTGAATTTTGAAGATCAGCAATTTTGTGTTTGCACAGTTGTATGAATTATATGAAGATCAGAAGATATTTCAGCGAGAGTTTTAGAGATGGTTTTAGAAAATGATTTCAAATCTAATTTTATTTTTTTCCGCCATTTGATTAATGAAATGACACTTATACCCCCGTGTTGACATAATGTGATAGCTGTTGATATTTAGTTAATCTTGTGGATTAGTGGCTGATATTCCATCTCATTTCTCAATTTAGCTAAATAATCTCAAATCTGAAACAAAATAAAAATTAACAATGTAAAAGGGCATGCCTGACTGAATATATCACCAAACATCAACTCATGCAAAATATTATAGAGTAAAGGCCAAAATTGGTCCTGAACATATAGCCATTTTACGATTTTGGTCATAAACATTATCTTTTGGATTTTTTGGTCCTGCACATATGGATATTTGATCATTTTGGTCCTCCGTCAACATTTTCGTTAAAAACTAATGGTCAACATTATCTTTTGGATTTTTTGGTCCTGCACATATGGATATTTGATCATTTTGGTCCTGCACATATGGAATTTTGATCATTTTGGTCCTCCGTCAACATTTTCGTTAAAAATTAACGGTCAACGGCCGATTTTTGACTAAAACAATGGGTTGGGTCGGGTCGTGTTTGGGTCGGGTTTGGGTTACACGTTAAGAAAAAAAATAATTATTTTTTATTAATTAAAAAATTATAAAACTTTAATTTTTAGTTATTTTTGTTGATTAAAAATATTATAACGACTAAAACATGATGTTATTATACGATTTAAACATGATATTACACGATAAAATAAAAAATTACCAAATTAAAATAATCATTTTTTAATCAAAATAATAAAATTAAAGTATACTAATATTAAATCTATATAATAAAATTAAATAATTAAAAATTTATTTTTAATAAAATCTAAGCATAATATTTTCTTCAAATTCATGAAAAAATTAATTAAAAAATACTATACTTTAATTTTATTAATTAAAAAATATTAATTAATTTTTTAAGAATATTATGCTTAGATTTTAACGAAAATATTATGCTTAGATTTTAAGAAAATATTATTTTTTCTTAACGTGTAACCCAAACCCGACCCAAACACGACCCGACCCAACCCATTGTTTTAGTCAAAAATCGGCCGTTGACCGTTAGTTTTTAACGAAAATATTGACGGAGGACCAAAATGGTCAAAATTCCATATGTGCAGGACCAAAATGATCAAATGTCCATATGTGCTGGACCAAAAAATCTAAAAGATAATGTTGACCGTTAGTTTTTAACGGAAATATTGACGGAGAACCAAAATGATCAAATGATCATATGTGCAGGACCAAAAAATTCAAAAGATAATGTTTAGGACCAAAATCATAAAATGACTATATGTTCAGGACCAATTTTGGCATTTACTCAATATTATAACAATATTAATAACCACAAATGAAGCTATGAAACACAGATTTTAATCGTATAGCCCTTAGGTGGGTGTCGTATAGCCCGTATAGGGCGGACATCCTATGGTAAATCGTATAGCCACATCATACTGTATAGTCCTTATAGAACGAAGATCATATAACCGTTATACAAATTGTAGTATCCTTATTTATTTGAATATAAGAATAATTTAGTTATACATATTATTGTAAATAAAAAAAACTAAAATATTATAATAAATGTATAAAATCACTGAATTCATGAAAAAATTATCTGCATTCCGAAAAATTAAAATTAAATAAAAAAATTTGCCCTCATAGTATTTTAACCATATTGCTACAAGTTCATTGTCGACTTATAGTGTATTATTTGAGAATTAGTCCCATAACCATTTTAGCCAAAATTCTAAATCATACTCCTAGGTTTTAGACATTTTTGGGATGACACGAGTTTGAATGCACAGTTAATAAAATATGAGTGAAATATTTTTAGTGGATGAGCAGGCTTATAAATTAGAGAAATTTTTTTCACAACCGAGCGAACTAGAGAGTAAGAGAAGCCGATACATGCTTCTCCTTGTTTAATTGAAGTATTTTTGTTACTAATAGAGTAATTATTAAGGGTTGGGCCAGAATAATTCAAGTTAGAGCATTAGCAATGGGGCGCCCTAAGGCGGGCCCTATGGCGCGCCACGTCAGCAGTTTTATCCTCCTACCTCCCCACCTGCAATGGGGCGCCCTAAGGCGCGCCCTAAGGTGCGCCCTATAAAAAGGGCGCGCCACATCATCATTTTATTGTTTTGTTTAATTAATTTAACTGTTTTCAAATAACAAGTAACGAGTAAATAAAAAACGGTCTAAATAACAAACGGCGAAGTTTTAATAAAAAAAAGTTACATCATTGAACTAATAAAAAAAAAACTAAGTCGGACCAATTCCCAACTTCCGACGCAGCTCATCGAGTAACGCCCGGAGATATTCGGCTTCATCGGGGTCGGTACACTTCTTGAGGGCCCTGTGCGGAGACGGCTCCATGTCAGACAACCCATACGATTCCGTACTGAAATCGGGATCGTAATGGGTGTTGGTGTCGAACGAACGATAATCGTCGGGTTCTGTACCCGGCCAATGCGCCCCTGCGCTAAACGTAGGACTATTGGGGCTTGAATCCATTTCGTAGTAATTATGTAAATGTAAGTTTCGAAAATGAAATCGCGTGAAATGAAATGTTACAAGTGAACGGTATTTATAAAAAAACGAAACTGCGTGCCATCGTCCGCGACCTCCACAATGGGGCAGACGATGGCCATCGTCCGTGCTATCCTCCGCGACCGAAGTATAGGGCGCGACTATCGTCCGCGCCCTATGGCGCGCACCCGCAATGGATGCGGACGATGGATGGCGCGGACGATGCGCGCCATCAGGCGTGCCATCGTCCGCCCATTGCGGATGCTCTTAGGGCTGGAGTTTCAAATTTGGGGCAATGGATTTAAATGGGAAAGGATTTAAGGTTGGGCGATTTAATTATTTTGTTCGGGCCAATTAATTAGTTCACGGATTAACTAATTAATTTCTCGGATCTTACTAACTCAAAGGAGTTCGAGAATTTTTAATGAAGAATACAATGGACGTAAGAGCATGCATCATTTTTAAATTAAATTATTTTTTAAAGCTTGATGTAACATGTTATATTCTTACAAAAATGATGATTTTTGCATGCCATGTAAAGCCCGAACGGAAAGTTGAGTTGAAGAAGTAAGCAAATAAGGTGGGCTTTTTTAAAAATATACTTCCTCCGTTCCCGATTAAGGGTCACACTTTGACCGGGCACGAGTTTTAAGAAATGTAAAGAAAAGTTGGTTGAAAAAGTTATTGGAATGTGGGACCCACTTTTTATATTGGTTTTATAACAAAATGTGAGTGAAGTGAGTTAGTGGAATGTGGAACCTACATACCATTTATGGTAAAAATGAAATGTGACTCTTAATTGAAGACAGACCGAAATGGAAAAGTGTGACTCTTAATCGGGGATGGAGGGAGTATATATCATTGTGGGCTTTCTTTTCAAATAAGGATTATGCGCTAAGTATGTTTTGATGTGAGAACTGATGTGGATTATGTATGTCATGCCATATTTTGTTTTTGATGGAACCAATCTGAAGTTGTTTTGTCATGTATGCTTAATCCAATCCGGGTCCCAGTAAGGTTGTAAACCTTACTCGAACTAGTGTACACATATGGTAAATTGGGTGCTATCTTTCAAGTTAGCTGGTCTAGTGACTTGGAATATGACTACATTCTCTGTCATGTCTGCTCAGATATGGTAGGATGATGATGAATGTTGATGGATGATGGACTGCACAACCATGTTTTACTGACAAACTTTGTTTTTATAAAAATATATTATTTTTATTAAGTGTTCACTTATTGCATCAAGTACTTAGCCTTACATATGATTTTAAAAATGTGCAGGTTAAGTGATGATAGAAGCGGTGGGTGTTTAGCAAGTTCAATGAACATGTATGTCTAGTTTAGTTTTCTGAATGTGTCATGTATTCATACATGACATCATTCCATGTCTAGAATGCTTCCACTGAGAGTAATTCTTTTCAATTGTTTACTACTGAGATTTTATTTCGTTGAGTTTTGAGATGATACTATGGTTTTCTTTCAAGCTTTTCTTATTTTTTCAAGTTACGATCAAATGGGTGATGTTTTCATTTCTTCCTCGCTCATTCAATCATTCTCTAATCGCGATCAACTGAGCTTTCCTTCTTTAGAAAGTGCAATCGTGACAGGTTCAAGTGTAACTGTATGTTGGAATAAAACCAAATCCAATAGTTTAACTTTTATATGATCATCTCCCACACAATACACTAGAATAGTCCAATAATTTAACTACACAATACACAGAATTAATATTGTTTCATCGTAACCTTGTACAATTTCTGAAAGCAATGCTCTGTGTTACAGAATAGATCCTTTGGAGTAGGATCTTACTCCTTAACAAAAGCTCAAGAAGGATTCTTACGAAAAGGAAACTCAAGAAGATATTAAAGCTGAGAATAGAACCCAACACGTAATCCTTCAAATATGTGGGTTGTTTTCTAGCAAGGGCTAATTGACGATGGGTGTAATACCCCGAAAAAAAAAGAGAAAAAAAAATCAAATTAAATCAAATTAAATCTTTTTCCTGTTGACTTGGTCACCAAGTTAATAATTCAAATTTAATTAAAGATTCTGGAGAGATTTTCCTCCCCGTGATCTGCAAATAAAATACTAAACAAATCCAAAATTTTCAAAATCACGTTCAAAAAAAAAGAAAATCGCCTCCCACTCTTTTCTCCACATTGAAAACTTCCTCCCCTCACTCCATAAATCTCTCCCCCATTTAAACCAAATCTCCACATATATATCTCCCCATGATTCCACGTTTTATTTAGTCCAATCAATTCCATGAAAAGTAATCGGGAAATTTATTAATTATCAAAAATTCAAGCATTCAACTAGCAGAGACCTAAATATGCCCTCCAGTCACCAGGATACTCCTCTTTCCGGCATAGAATCGAGCATGGGCGGAGAAATCGGAAACATCGTCGGCACTCTCCATGCGTGGACGACAGCGATGGCGATGACGGCAGCAGCGGCGAGGCTGCTGAACGACGTGCTGGAGGAAGGCAGCGCCGGCTCGGTGCTGGCAGCAGCGACCACGTCTGCACGGCAGTACGATCTGCACCGAGCAGCAGCGGCGATGCGACGTCGACTGCACCGTGACAGCAGCGGCGAGCGGACTGCGCAGCCCACGACGGCGGTGGAGAAAGCATGACGACGCTGTGCAATTGAAACGGGAAAAGAGGGAGAGTTCACGGTCGCGACGACGACTACTCGGCGGACAACGACTGTCTCGATCTGGAGCAGCGGCGGCTGGACTTCGGCAGTGACGGAGAGAAGAGGAGACGGCAGTGCTTGGTGCAGCAGCTCGCGTGGCGAAGAACGGTGGCAGCGGCAATGCCGAGTTTTGCCGGAGGGAAGAAACGAGGGAGAAAAGAAAGTTGCTGCTCAAATTTGGAGATTTGTTCCTCTAAATGTTAAGTTAGAAGAGAGGGAAACGAAAGAGAGGTGGAAGAGAGAAGAAGAAAAAGGAAAAGAATTTGGAAACTTCAAAATCCTTGGATTTCACGTAAGGTGAGAAAAGTGGAAGTTTTGGGCCTTTTCTTTATTTAAATGATTGGGCCATGTGAATTAATTTTAAGTGTTGGGCCATGTGTTTTGATTAAGGAAATGGATTACATTAAATCAATGGGTGACTTCACGCACGCTTCTTGAGAACGGAACGGAAAGATAAAGTTGACAATTAAGAGAACGAGGTGGGCTTTCGAACTAAATTATTTTCAAGAGCTTGCGATTTATTATACCCGGTTTGAGCATCTTTTAAGTGATGAATTGCTTTCTAAGTTTGATTCTCAATTATTATTTTATTCGATGATGATGTGATTTATGTGCTTAAAGTGAAATGATTTAAGTGAAAGTGATGTTATGTGATATATGTGTTGATTTATCGAGTGGTTTGTGATTTGCTCGACTTGTTGATGTGATGTGAGATGATGCTCGACCTTGACAAAGAAAAATGATTTATGCTTCAAATACGTTTTTGAGGAAAATAAAGTTTGCAAAGGGAATGTCATGCCATGCTTTTATTTGAGAAATGCCTATCTGTTTGTTTAGCAAGGGAGTTGTCCCTACTAGACCTATTGAAATAGAATTCGGGTCTGATTAGGAAGTGAGTTCCTACTCAGGCTAGTGTACACCACGTAGATCGTGCGCTATCTCTTCGAGTTGGCCGGTCTAGTGACTTTGAATGTGGCCGCATTCCTTGTCATGTATGTTGAGATTGTTGAGATGATGTTGTTGATGTTGTTGAGATGATGATGTTGATGATTGCTTAGTGGGGAGTGAGTCCCTACTATGAGTTTAATCGAATTCGGGTCCTAGCAAGGGTGTGTCCCTGCTTGGGCTAGTGTACACGATGAGGACTGTGAGTCATCGAACGGGTTGGCCGGTTTTCGTACTCGTGGAAAGTGGCCCCTTTACACGGCACCTTAAAGAACAGATATGGCAGTTTCTTAAATAATTCAAGGAGAAATGGTTGTGTTTTGAAATGAAGAGGAAAAAGGATTTAAGGATGAGTTGAAAGTTTGTGTTTGAGATATTTTTAGTGTCTCGGGCCTTTTCAAGTTAAAACCCCGAGGTCACTCAATGGTGGCATGATATAACTGTTTTTTTAAATTGTTTTGGCATTTGTTCACTGAGTACATCAAGTACTCAGCACTGCATGTGTTTTCCCTATGTGCAGGTTGAGCGGTGACGAGCGCGGTGGGTGTTGAGCATAAAAGTGAAGAATGTCAATCAAATGTCTAGAATATGTTGTGTCTTCATACATAACATTATTCTACTCTCGAAATGCTTCCGCTAAATATTGTTTCTTTTGAGTTCGTGTATTGTTGAGATATTTTCATTTGGAGTTGTTGATTGTTGAAATGATACTCTGATTTTATTCGAGCTATTCTCATTTATTTCGAGCTATGGTCGAGTTGTGCTGTTTTCCCCTTTCTTCCCTGCTTCTTTAATCCTCCCCTAGTCGCGATCAACCGTGTTTTCTATCCTTAGAAAATGCGGGCGTGACAGAGTGGTATCAGAGCCAGGTTTTTCCTTCCGCTCTGGACTCGATAGTCTTTTTCTGTCTTAGTCTAGTCTTGTTTCGCTAGACTAAAATAATAATGATAATAATAATGATAATAATTATGCATTGAAGGCTCAACATCCAGCTTCGCCGCGCTCAATCAAGAAAGAGGTAATTTATTTTTATGAAAAATTGTTATGAGAAAGTTTTCATGAAAGGAGATGAGAAGCTATAGTTAGGAAAACAAAGTATGTTTTACAATGGGATAGAAGAGAAAAAAAGAGTGTTTTACAATGGGATAGAAGAACTATGGTTATTAAAACAAAGTATGTTTTACAATGGGATAGAAGAGCTATGGTTATTAAAACAAAGTATGTTTTACAATGGGATAGAGGAGCTATGGTTATGAAAACAAAGTATGTTTTACAACGGGATAGAGGAGTTGTGGTTATAAAAAAATATATATATACTTGTGTTTTGCGAGAAGTTGAAAATCTATGGTGATAGAAAGATGTATGTCTTGCAATGGGATGGCTTGTCTTTTATGAAAAGATTTGATCAATAGAAAATACTATGCTTATGAATTTTTTGAAAATTTTTGAGTTTCGAGAAAAATAGTTTTAACTTTTTTCGTTTGGAAAAATTGAGCTATGTAAGTGTGATGATATTTATGTTATGAGGTGCAAAGTATGATGCGTTATTCTATGGAGTGTTTTATACGAAGGATGAATGTTGATGCGAAAGTACGTTTTAGTTTTGAGTCAAAACTCTTAAAAGTGAGATGTGGAAAATTTTGAGGAAAGTGTGAAAGTGTAAAGAAAATTTTGTTTCAAAAGTTTTGAATATAAATATGAAGTTCGAAAGTGTTTTTCTATGCGATGTGAAAATATTGTGTGTTTATCTTGTGGTATGAATGACGTTAATTGTGGTAGATGTTGAGATGTGAGATGATGAAGTATGTTGCGAACATAGAGTGCTTATGTTGTAGGCTAGACTGGGTATGCGCGAACCGTAGTCTTAAGTTGAAATAATCTATCACTTGCCCGAGTGACGAAAACGAACGAGAATCTGAAAGTGTGGGGCGAATCCCTAATGTGTCAAGGCACGACGAGGCAAGGAGATCGAGAGTGCGAATGGAGGCCGGTGAACCATGAAACTTTTTCTATTCTTGGAATGGCGCGAAACGTTGGAGCAAGCTTGATGTGTGAACTATATTATTATTTCCTACGTTTTCCTTGAACGACAAGAACAAAAAGAATACGAGGAAGATTTCAAGAAGTGGAAGATAGCGAAGACGAAATGAAATTCAAACGCAAAAGAGGGTGCAAGACAGGGAGGGATGATGCAAAGTGCGCGATTTAATTTAATATAGTCGAATCTCGCGTAATTTATCAAAAATGGCAGTGATATGACTTTCAACTACAATGTTAATTAAACGACATGATGAAGCTGCTTGGAAGGCAAGATGATGGAGAAATTCTATATTCAAAGGACGTAAGCAAATTTCAGGACGAAATTTCTGTTAAGATGGGTAGATTGTAATACCCCGAAAAAAAAGAGAAAAAAAATTAAATTAAATCAAATTAAATCTTTTTCCTGTTGACTTGGTCACCAAGTTAATAATTCAAATTTAATTAAAGATTCTGGAGAGATTTTCCTCCTCCGTGATCTGCAAATAAAATACCAAACAAATCCAAAATTTTCAAAATCACGTTAAAAAAAAAAAGAAAATCACCTCCTACTCTTTTCTCCACATTGAAAACTGTCTCCCCTCACTCCATAAATCTCTCCCCCATTAAAACCAAATCTCCACATATATATCTCCCCATGATTCCAGGTTTTATTTAGTCCAATCAATTCCATGAAAAGTAATGGGGAAATTTATTAATTATCAAAAATTCAAGCATTCAACTAGCAGATACCTAAATATGCCCTCCAGTCACCAGGATACTCCTCTTTCCGGCATAGAATCGAGCATGGGCGGAGAAATCGGAAGCATCGTCGGCACTCTCCATGCGTGGACGACAGCGATGGCGATCACGGCAGCAGCGGCGAGGCTGCTGAACGACGTGCTGGAGGAAGGCGGCGCCGGCTCGGTGCTGGCAGCAGCGACCACGTCTGCACGGCAGTACGATCTGCACCGAGCAGCAGCGGCGATGCGACGTCGACTGCACCGTGACAGCAGCGGCGAGCGGTGGAGAAAGCATGACGACGCTGTGCAATTGAAACGGGAAAAGAGGGAGAGTTCACGGTCGCGACGACGACTGCTCGGCGGACAACGGCTGTCTCGATCTGGAGCAGCGGCGGCTGGACTTCGGCAGTGACGGAGAGAAGAGGAGACGGCAGTGCTTGGTGCAGCAGCTCGCGTGGCGAAGAACGGTGGCAGCGGCAATGCCGAGTTTGCCGGAGGGAAGAAACGAGGGAGAAAAGAAAGTTGCTGCTCAAATTTGGAGATTTGTTCCTCTAAATGTTAAGTTAGAAGAGAGGGAAACGAAAGAGAGGTGGAAGAGAGAATAAGAAAAAGGAAAAGAATTTGGAAACTTCAAAATCCTTGGATTTTACGTAAGGTGAGAAAAGTGGAAGTTTTGGGCATTTTCTTTATTTAAATGATTGGGCCATGTGAATTAATTTTAAGTGTTGGGCCATGTGTTTTGATTAAGGAAATGGATTACATTAAATCAATGGGTGACTTCACGCACGCTTCTTGAGAACGGAACGGAAAGATAAAGTTGACAATTAAGAGAACGAGGTGGGCTTTCGAACTAAATTATTTTCAAGAGCTTGCGATTTATTATACCCGGTTTGAGCATCTTTTAAGTGATGAATTGCTTTCTAAGTTTGATTCTCAATTATTATTTTATTCGATGATGATGTGATTTATGTGCTTAAAGTGAAATGATTTAAGTGAAAGTGATGTTATGTGATATATGTGTTGATTTATCCAGTGGTTTGTGATTTGCTCGACTTGTTGATGTGATGTGAGATGATGCTCGACCTTGACAAAGAAAAATGATTTATGCTTCAAATACGTTTTTGAGGAAAATAAAGTTTGCAAAGGGAATGTCATGCCATGCTTTTGTTTGAGAATTGCCTATCTGTTTGTTTAGAAAGGGAGTTGTCCCTACTAGACCTATTGAAATAGAATTCGGGTCTGATTAGGAAGTGAGTTCCTACTCAGGCTAGTGTACACCACGTAGATCGTGCGCTATCTCTTCGAGTTGGCCGGTCTAGTGACTTTGAATGTGGCCGCATTCCTTGTCATGTATGTTGAGATTGTTGAGATGATGTTGTTGATGTTGTTGAGATGATGATGTTGATGATTGCTTAGTGGGGAGTGAGTCCCTACTATGAGTTTAATCGAATTCGTGTCCTAGCAAGGGTGCGTCCCTGCTTGGGCTAGTGTACACGATAAGGACTATGAGTCATCGAACGGGTTGGCCGGTTTTCATACTCGTGGAAAGTGGCCCCCTTACACGGCACCTTAAAGAACAGATATGGCAGTTTCTTAAATAATTCAAGGAGAAATGGTTGTGTTTTGAAATGAAGAGGAAAAAGGATTTAAGGATGAGTTGAAAGTTTGTGTTTGAGATATTTTTAGTGTCTCGGGCCTTTTCAAGTTAAAACCCCGAGGTCACTCAATGGTGGCATGATATAACTGTTTTTTAAATTGTTTTGGCATTTGTTCACTGAGTACATCAAGTACTCAGCACTGCATGTGTTTTCCCTATGTGCAGGTTGAGCGGTGACGAGCGCGGTGGGTGTTGAGCATAAAAGTGAAGAATGTCAATCAAATGTCTAGAATATGTTGTGTCTTCATACATAACATTATTCTACTCTCGAAATGCTTCCGCTAAATATTGTTTCTTTTGAGTTCGTGTATTGTTGAGATATTTTCATTTGGAGTTGTTGATTGTTGAAATGATACTCTGATTTTATTCGAGCTATTCTCATTTGTTTCGAGCTATGGTCGAGTTGTGCTGTTTTCCCCTTTCTTCCCCGCTTCTTTAATCCTCCCCTAGTCGCGATCAACCGTGTTTTCTATCCTTAGAAAATGCGGGCGTGACAATGGGCTTCTGCTATTGGGCCTCCGATTGGATTTTAAGTGCAGGGCTGCTTGCTCCGTTTCTTCAGCTGATGGGTGTTGGGCCTGAAACAGTGGGCTCTCGGTAACACTCTGTTTCTTGAAACGTGTATTGGATAATGGAAAGTTTAGGTTAAATGAGACATTAATAAATTTGAAAATGTGCTTGCACTTTAATGTAATATCAGCCTATAAATTTTTTTATGAATAGATGAATTGGGCGTATTCGTTTTGTAATGAAGTCATAATGTAAAATTCAAATCCATAATACTACTTTATTCCAGAATAATTCGCTTACAACTTTATTATTAATAAGAAAGCTTGACAAAATGGGTAGAAGTAAATTATTAGCCTTCAGCCGGAGACGGGCCTTCCCCGGGAGGTCCCTCGTCCCCATCTGAGGAATCTTCTGGTGGTCCCTCATCACCACTAGAAGGTCCCTCGGCGCCATCAGGAGGACCTTCTGGTGGTCCCTCATCGTCACTTGGAGGTCCCTCGCCACCACCTGAAGGACCTTCTGGTGGTCCCTCATCGTCACCTGGAGGTCCCTCGCCGCCACCTGAAGGACCTTCTGGTGGTCCCTCATCACCACCTGGAGGTCCTTCTGGTGGTCTCTCATCACCACCAGGAGGTCCGCCACTTGGAGGGCCATTGCCACCGGGACTGCCGCCTCCTCCTCCTCCGCCTCCGCTATTACAATCCTTGGTGCAAACGCATTTAAAGAATTTGCAACGTCCACTAACGAAACCTTCAGTCTCACAAACAGTTCCACAATTGTTACTGCTAAAGCAAACACCTCTGAATGCTGTGCTCCGCCCTTCACACAGTGCTGCTTCGCTCAGCATTCCCATCATTTCCTCTGCATTTCAAATATCATACAATCAGTAAATGTGACTAACTCAAAAACTAAGGTAACTAATTTTTAGAGACATACAAACAATTAAATAAGGAATACTTATGATAGAATGATTAAAACACAAGATTGAGTAATTGAAAGATAAGATGGTCAAAACAAACTCAAATTAATCAAAAGTGGATTAATTAACTTTTAAACGCCCTCTACAAACAAAACTTACGTAAGACCAAGAGATGGAGAATCAGAAGCTGGAATTTTCTGAGACTAACACCCATATTGGAAGTGAAGTTTCAAACCCTAATATCAAAATGAACAATTTGGAGGACTCTTTATAGTGAAAGAAATGTTCATATGCTACATGATTTTTCCCTATCAAGTTAATTGCATTCATATTATTTTCCCATGAGTTCTATTTTGTGATATAATTCTCTCTTTCACAGAAGTGCAGATCTTAGTAGTATTAGATTTTGGATACATATTTTATTTACCGGTAAATACACAGATTGTGAACATAATCTAGTTTCCCCCCAAACTTTATTTATTCAAAATACACCAACTCTAGTTTACCTTTTTTACTAAATCAGTGTATTTATTTAGCTTTTTATGGACAAACTCTTTTAGTAGTAATTAAATACAAATTTACAATGGACTATGCCCAATATCTAAAATGAGATATTATGGACAAAGATATTTATAATTTTTTGTTTCTCAAATCATATTCAGCACTCAGCAGTTCCTTGTAGTACATTTCTTTTACGTAGGAGAGTACTAATTTGTTTTGTTTATTTTTTAGCAGGTCCTCGTACATTAATTTCTTTTAGTTTAATTTTGTCTCCCAAGTCCTTATTAGATATAATTAACATATTTAAATTAATTTACATTTATGTTCTTTTTCTCCCTTTTTCAAAATAAATTAAGTGCTTGTTTGCTATGGTTGTATAGTGGTTATACTTTATACTTAATATACTGTCTATTATTCGGTCCACACAAACTGGCATATTTTTAATTAAAAACGGAAACAACAGTCACCCTCTACTTATGGTATGAATTCAGATTCCTAGTTTGATGGGATTGAATTTAACTGGCATAGTGGAATCTACTCTCTCACATGTTTTTCAATTTCTAATTTATGATATTAATTCTATATCAAATTTGTGTGTTTTATATTTATACATATATGATTTATTTTCAAGTGGTTATGTATGGAGTACTAAATGTTGAGATTCAATTAAATAAAAATCATATCATTAAGAGAAAATGATTAAGTAGTTGAGACTAACTAAGAATTTGCATACATACGTTTTATTTTGATTGTATAACTTGCTTCATTTAAATTCTTTGTTTTTAACAAATTAATGAATTATTATTTTAAAATAGTTTCATAGTCTTTAAATTTCAATAAATATAAATCAATACACATACTCAAGTTTCAAATAAAGTGTTGGATATTAAATAATTTTAGAGAAATCTACATTTTGTGAAAAATTAGAATTTATCAAAAGTTTGGGAAAATTTTTAAAAGGTCTCAAAGTTCAGGGGTAAAAACATAATATCTTCAAAGTTTGTTTATTGGTAGCATTATTTAGATGCGAGGCATTATATTATAATAGAATATAATATCCACTACAAAAAACACACAAATTACCAACTGCAAAATCAGTTGATAAAATCAAGTTTTCCGTTGGAAAACTATGATACAAAGGGATTACCAAGGAACAACAGACGTTGGTAAAAGGCACGTGGCAAATTTTTTTTACCAAGGGATATATGCCTTTGGCAAAATTTCCAACGGCATTTCCCTCGGTAAATCTTGGTTAGGGTTCAGGGAATTACCAACGGAAGTTGTCCGTTGGTAATTGTTAGTTAGGGTTTAGAGAATTACCAACAGCCATTGTCCGTTGGTAATCTTGATATATTTTTCAAATTTGCCAACGGCAGTTTTCCCTTGGTAATATTCTAGAAATTGTATCAGCACATTTCAATGTTTTTCATCATGCCTGTACGCAATATCATGTTTCTAGCTATACAATTGAATCAATAACCAATAGATAATGACCAACAAAATAAGAATCATAATAGATAAACCTCAAAAGTCTTAACCAACGTACGAAGCAAAAGAAGCATAGAGTATCGAGTTTAAAAGTTAGTTTGTGAGACATCAATTCTAACTAGTAGCAGCGCAAGCAATCGACGATTCTTTGGAGAATCTGATCGGTAATTCTAAACCGTAGGAATTCATGTTTTAGGTTTTAATTCCTTTTACATGAATTATGTGCGTTCTTGGATGCAATTTCTGTGTTTAACATATAGTTATTTAATCCCATAATCGGTCAAATAGATTTGTAGATCTGATTTATTTGTTTATGCATGTCTTCCGCTGTGCAAGGGGCTCCAAACCCTAGCACGTGTGGCCGGGTTTACCAACCGCATCCTCCCTCATCCTGAAATACTCGTATCGACGCTCTAAAGCGCCCACGATACGCAGAAATAGCGGACGATGCATCCTAAAACGTCGCTGGAACATGTTCTCCCCAAACCGCGGCTCCGGAGCGAAGTAGTCCTCATACAACTGACGGTGTGCAACGATGTGGTCCCGGGGTACTATAGTTCGAAGATGGATGGGATGAGGTACCGCCGGCTGCTGCTGCTGCTGCAAGGCCGCTTGTTCTTTAATTCTCCCTAGACGTAACCTCCCGCAACTGTTTTTTAATTCGCCGGCGTACGTCATCAGCACCCCCACCACTACCGCCCGCACCACTACCACTACCACTAGCCATTTTGGATATATAAAAGAAACGTAGAGAGAGAGAAACTCGTTAAAACAAGTGGTGCGAATGAAATGAAGTTCAACGAGCCGTATATATAGAGTTTTTTTAATTAAAAATTGGGACGTCCGTCGGGAACCCGCAATGGCGGACGTCACGACGGACTTCCCGACGGACGTCGTCGGAAAGCCGCGGATCTGCGGTGTCCGCAGCGGACGTCCGCATCCGTCCTTCCCAAGCCTAATGGCAGATGTCCCGCGCGGACATCCGGCACGCCACTGCGGATGCTCTAAATGGCTGTTTAAATTTCCAACGGCAACATTCCCTCGGAAATTTATATAATAAAATAATAATTATTAAAAAATAATAGTTTTACCCACGGAATTCTCCGTTGGTAAAATAATCTGCCAAACTCCGTCACTACCCCGTTGGAAATGATGTCGGTAAAATTACCAACGGCTAATCCCTTGGTAATCCATTGGTAAATGCCGATGGATGTATTGTTCTCAGTAAATCCCTCGGTAATTAGCTTGTTTTTTGTAGTGACCCCCCCTTTAAAGATGTCCATCTAATTTAGTTATTTAGTTTACGATGCCCACCAATCATATTTCTATAAATCTAAATTGAGTGCGCCCGCAGAGGCAGTGCAGTTGGCAACGGAGGGGCAGATCTTGCTGCAATGAGCCTGGGTTCAAATCACACTGCTATCGTCTAGCTGCTTCCATCTCTCAGGCATAAGTGTGAGGCCTTGGGAGATGGGCTTCTGGCAGCCAGTGGGTTAAGGCCTCCCCCTTAACGGGCTACTACGTATCCTGATTGAACCCCCTCACATGATGTAGGGCCGGAGTGTGGGTGGTTGCTTTCATCTTAGGAGATGGGCTTCTGGCAGCCAATGGGTTAAGGTCTCCCCCTTAACGGGACTACTGCGTACCCAAATTGAACCCCCTCACATAATGTAAGGCCGGAGTGGGGAGCCGCCAAGGCGACGGAATTGCGTTTTTGCTACAATAAATCTAAATTGAGCTTAATCGCCCATGACAAAAATCACTAAAGCCAATCCACCATTTATTACTCCATGTATTCAATACACTCTTCATTAAACATCTTACAAGACATAAAGTCTTGATTCCATCTCAAAATTTCCTCAAGCAAGGGAGTGAGAAAACATGTGAAGTTTTGTGCCATGGTAAACATGATTCATAACTTTCAAAGTATATCTTTAACATGTTAGATTCTCAAGCCATCAATACCTAGCAAGGTTTCTTGAACCCCATGCTCTCCCCACTTGTGTAATCATTCCACACATCAACAGCTCCAAAACCGGTGATCAAAACAGTACTCAAGGCCATCACCATGCCTACCGCGAACACTATCAGAGACGCCCTCCCGTGCTTCATGACCGCCCTTCTTGCTATGGTCAGCCCAACGAGGGAAGCGATGAAACAAATTGCAGCATAGCCGATGGCGCCATCAACGTGCTCCATGCCTAACAACAGGTATTGCATTGCCGACATGATCGAGGAGAAGAACACCATGAAGGAACATGTAGCCGCTGTCGCCTAATGAAACACAAATATGCATATATGTCTCATTCATGTTTGTAATTGAAAAGCATAGTAATTAATTAATTCAAACTTACTTGAGGCTCAATTCCTATTTGGAGAAGAAGTGGACTTATAAGCATACCACCTCCTATACCGAAGACTCCTCCTAGAACCCCGGCTAATAGGGCCATCAACGGAAAGAAGAGCTTCCTAGACGACGAGCATCTCCTTCCAACTCCATTTTCCTTATGTTACAACCCAAGATGAGATCCATAAAGTGATATGCATTTTTAGTTAATTGAAAATTTATGCACCTCTTGTGTTGCTGCAGTAATTTTTGCATTCTTTCTAAAATGAAGAATCCATGTGGTGAAGATAAGAGCAAGTGGGATTTGAATAGAAGAGATTAGCCAATACCCCTTTCCACATGACTCAATATTGATGATACCCTACAAGCATTGAAACTTAAATTAGAATTACAATCTAACTTAATTTGCACTTGTACTAAGTATTAAGTATATATAATTATTTTTTTATTGGATTGTATAGAATGGTTACTTTATGCTCTTTGTTCTTTTGTCACACATACATATCCGTATCTCTCTCTAAGAATATGCCCATGTGTATGAATATTTTTTTCTACCTTTTAATGATATGAAATGCCCTTAAGATTCTGTGGTCAAGCAACTTGAAAGTAACCCATGACTTGATGAATCACCATGCATGCAACTTGGTATCATGGTTTTACTATAATATTTTATCCTCTATTACGATTAATAATATCATGTGATGTATATTCATGAAGCAAGAGTATACTATATAGTAACATTATTTAAACAATCTTGTACTTGTATCACTTAGTGAGTGAAGGCATATAAAAGTATTACTTTAAACTAGTTGCAATAGACGAGACAAATTTAGTAACTCTAGTTCTTGTATAATGCTTTTTTAATCTAAGTTTAAAATAACTTAGATAAGGACATCAAATGGATGATATTTCTTAAATATAATCACTGCCACCCACTATAGAACAAAATATTTTACAAAAGAATTAAGACATCTAACTGATATACTATAATATCAAAATATCCATGTATAGTCAGCCGACATTACCAAGTGCAGGTGGATTTTATCCAAAGGAAAGACATTATCTGTTAGATCAACAATTGTAACTAAAATAATGTATAAATACAATATGTCTATATCCAATGAATAAAGTTCGTGGCAAATTAAGTCAATTTATGGAGGAAATATCCGACGCCCTTTAATATAGTGCTATTTATTAACAAAAGGTGATATGCATGCTGGAGAGCATTATCTTATAATATTTCATCATCTATTTTGTTTCAATGATTGTCCATTTATGATTATTATCAACCTTAAGGGCAAAAAAATACTTGAAGCTACAAAAAGTATTACTCCCTCCGTCCCTATGTAGTAGAGACATTTCTTTTTGGAACGAGATTTAAGAAAAAAATGTTTTAAATGAGTTAAGTAAAATGATAATAAAGTAGAAAGGAAAAAGGGTAGAGAGATGAAGAGAGAATGAAATACTTTTTGCCAAAAAATGAAATGACTCAGCTACAGTGGGACAATCCAAAAAGGAATACGACTCAGCTACAGATGGACGGAGGAAGTATCTCTTATCTCTTTTATATTTATAGTAGCTATTTTTAACTAGTTATATTTGAATGATTGTCCATTTATGATTAGTATCTACCTTGAGGGCAAACCAATACATAAGCTCAAAAAAAAAGGGTAACTATTCTCTTCGTCCACCATTAAATGTTTTATATTTCTTTTTTCATCCGTCCACTATTAAAAATCACATTTCATGTTAATACTTATTATATTTATTAAGTGGACCCTACATTCCACAAACTCATTCCACTCATAAATTATTATAAAACTAATATATAAAAATAAGACTCACATTTCACTAACTTTTTCTACTCACTTTCTTTAATAAAGTCAATCAATTTTTTAAAACGCACCGATCAAGTATGAGACAGTTAATCATCGACGGAGGGGGTATCTTTTATCTTTTCTATTACTTATAGCTATTTTTAACTTAGATATTAGTCTTAAAATCGTAAACATGGGGTGAATTCTACTATTTTCCATAAACTTTAAAAATTACACAAACTTTAAGATTGGTGCAAATTTTTCAACCCGACCCAAATATAAAATTTTCAGAATATTTTGATCCTTCATGTCTAGCCGTGAAGTCTATTTGGCTTAGTATGAATTATGCATGAAACAATATCATTTCAACGCTTTAATTTTTTGAATTTGATATTGAATAATATGTCCCTAATAGGAAAAATATGTCCCGTAAATTTGCCGGACTTGAAAAATATAATAATCCAGAGAAGAAAATTTGCATCAATCTTCAAAATTAATTGAAAATATCAGAATTCACCCAAAGTTTATATGATCCATATCTTTTTTAACTATAAGAAAATGATTATTTCAATACTATACAAACTCTAACTATGTAGTATATATCTTATATCTACATGTGGATAGTAGCATAACATTTATGATGTGCCAAACTAAAAGAGATAAAACTCGTGACAAGGACCGCAAACATGCAACTACCACTAATGCAAATGAGTCATTCAAACACATTAATCAATTAAAGTAAATAAAGAAACAATCTTACTTGTCCACTGCTGTTTCCTCGAAGCAAATACAACACAAAGAAGGAAAACCAGATGAGAATGAGCATCCCAACTTTCCCCCACGGAATCCCTAATCCCCCTTCCCCACCGCTCTCCTCCTCTCTCAGCAGCAACGCCACTTTCCGATCCCCGCCCTCATCCTCGTTAATCCTCCTCCTCGACTCCACGCTCCAGAACAAGACCCCGGCCTCGCACGTCTTGAAGGTGCAGAAGGCGAGGAAGACGGCGAAGGAGGCTGTGATGAGCCACTCCGGGAGGACGACGTTGAGGATGACTCCGGCGCTGACGCCGAGGAGCATGCAGGGCTCGGAGAGAAGGGCGATGTCGTAGTCGATGAGCGGGGGGCGGCGGGAGAGGAGGTGGCAGCCCACGTTGGCGACCGAGCCGCCGCTGACCATGAAGGCGGAGAAGCTGGAGGCCGTCTTGAGGTCTAGCCCGGCGGCGATGGTGAGGATGGGGATGAAGAGGCCGCCGCCGCCGATGCCGCCGGCGCTGGAGACGGCGGCGGCGAGGAAGGAGAGGGTGGCGGCGAGGAGGGATTGGGAGGAGGGCTTGAAATTGAATTGTAGCCATGATTTAGTTGAATTGAGGGTTTGATGGAATTGGAAGGAGATGGGGAATATTTGGGGAGGTTTTGGTTTTGCATGGGAAGTATCGAAAGTGGTGGTGAAGATGAGGAAAACGAGTGTTGGGAATTTGTGATTCATTGTTGTGTGTTTTTTTCTATGGATAGATATGTTGTGGGCTTGTGACCATTGATAAAGGGTTTCACTCGGTGTGTAAGAGTTGATTAGGAGTTTAATATTGTGTCACAATTTCGTTTTCTAGCTTGTGTTATAAAAAAAGAAGTTCCTTTTTGTTTTAATTGAGATTATATGTTTATACTTTTGTCCAAGTACATGACTATTCATACTCTACTCATATATAAACAAAACTGAAATTGGAGCTTTTATCCATTCACAATAAAAATAATACTCATATATAAACAAAACTGAAATTGGAGCTTTTATCCATTCACAATAAATTAAAGTATTAGTTAGAACTATCTCCATCCCACTAAATATGAAATAATTTGTTTTTCAACATGTAATTTTGTATAGTGTTATTTCATGAGTTAAATGAAGAGAGAATAGAATAAGAAAGAAAAAGAATAGAGACGATGCTATTTTAATTTTATTCATTTTTATTGGAACAATCTAAGAAGAAAAACATTTCATTTTTAATGAGACAGATAAATTATTATAATTTCAAAGGCATGCTTTGATATTGTCATGTCCGTTGTAATTAAATGTGACATTTCATTTTTTATTATTTTTAGGTGAATGTTTACTAATTAATGATTAGGTAAATATTTAATTATAAATTAATATATAAAAATAAAATTTATATCATACTCCTTCCGTCCACTATTATAAGGCCACATTTGATCGGCACGAGTTCTAAAAATCAATACATTTCTTCTCACTACTTTATTTTCTCTTACTTTATTCTCTTTTCATCTCTCTACTTTTTTCATTTTCTACTTTATTCTTCATTTACTTAACTCACTTAACACAACTTTTCTTTAATCTCCGTACCAGAAAGAAATGCCTCCACTACTATGGAAGGGAGCAATACAAAATGGGTGAGAAAAGGTTAGTGAAAGGTGGATTCTACTTTTATATACTCTTAGTTTTTATAATGAAATGTAAATGAGATAAAAATTAGTAGAATGTGGGGTCCATTACAGAAACTGAGAGTAAAAAATAAATGAGACTTGTATTGGTAGACGGATAGTAAAATGAGAGGTTTATTGGTGGACGGAGAGAGTATTAACTTATATTTTTATATTATTCCATAAAAGATGCTCAAGTGTGATATTTAATCTTGAGAGAGGAAGTATCAAATTTGACCACTTAAACGTTGATTTTTTTTTAATAAAAAGGTAAGCACACTTTGTCTGTATGAAATTGTCGGTGCTTGAGGGCATCCATAGTAGAAGAGAGAAAATCTGTCTCAAAATCTGTCCTAACCTATTTTCTCTTAGTATTTTAAATTTCAGGCTCACCTCAAAATTGGTCCCAAAAAATAATTACTTCTGGCGGCGAAACCTGCCACAATTGCGCCACCGACGCGGCGCCCTACTCGCCCAAGCCTATGCAATAGTGGATTTCTACCTATTTGCGAATAGTAGATCTCATTATTTTACATTCACATTTTGATTACTAATGTAAAATCTTTATTAATAATAGTTAGAACTGAATATAAAATAATGAAATCCACTATTTGTAGATAATTAAAAAATTTCAAAAACTCAGAAGAAAATAAAATGCTAATAATTAAAAAAATAATTTATACAAGGAAATCAAGTTATTTTGACACAGTCGAAGCTCTTGGTGTTTTCGACACAATTATAATGGAGATAAAATAAATATGTCATTATATCAACATAATCGTTTTGCCATTGTATGATTGTAAAAATAAAAAATAGCCACAAACATAAAAGGATAGCTTGAAGTAATATTTTGAAATTAATTCACAAGAAGTTTGTAATGATAAATTGTAAGCTAAATATAGCCAATTCACAAAAAAAAAATGTTTCATGACTCAGAATTTTGTTTAAGGAGTTTTGTCTGTAAATTCCTAAATTTTGATCAAATTCTGATTTTGCATATCAATTTTAAAATTCATATGTAAATTTGTATAGTATTGTTTCATGAGATAAATAAAGAGAAAATAAAATAAGAAAGAAAAAGAATTGAGATGGTGTTATTTTCTTAAAAATCGTTTCATTTTTAATGGGAGAAATAGATTATTAAAATTTTCAAAGGCATGCTTTGATATAGTCATGTCCGTGATTAAATGTATTACTTAATATATAAAAATAAAATTTATTGTATATATTAACTTATATCATTTATATTATTTCATAAAAGATTCTTAAGTGTGATATTTAATATTGAAAGAGGAAGTATCAAATTTGACCACTTAAACGTTGAAATCTTTTTTTTAAAAGAGTGAACTGCACAAAAGGTCCCTAACTTTTCACCTTGTAACAGCAGAGATCCTAACATTTAAAAATCACATCACAGGTATCTAACAAAATATATAATCACAAACCTTGTGTTTTTTTGTCATTTTTCGGACGAAAATGCCAAAATGAGCTGAAGAGCAGTTTAATCTCTTTACCTACCAAACATGCACCATATGCTGCATGTGTAAGAGATGTCACTTCAAACAGAATAGACACTAACATTGTCAGCTCATTTTACTTTTTCGCAAATCTCATGAATCTTCACTTTTGGGGCGTATTTAAGCTAAATTGATATATTTGTCCACAATTATGACAGCTACGAGTCTATTTAAATATCTCAATCATCGTAATTATTTATGTATTATGCTTGTGCATGAAGAATTTATAATTTTGTGGATATCGGCGGCTCGAATTTGATGAAACGTGTATTAGTTAGTATATCAATTCAATAAAGTAATATGTTTGTGTGACTGAGGTTTAATTAATTTATTATTGCACTCAGATTTCGATCTTTACAACTAATTGGATGAAAACTGGTATTACTACTTATTGATTTTCAAGATACTTTAAAACTTCTATCGGTGATGCATTAAAACTTCTATTTTTTAATATAGTGTTCCGCCGTTAAATTACATACATTAATAAGTAGAGAAATTTATTTCTGTGATTTTATAATAATACCTATTTAAAGGATATTAAAATTCGATTTTTATGGTGTGACCAACATTTATAGATGACATCCTTTTTAAGGTCGGGTATTGAATCCATATTTTACAAAGATTTTTTAAGACTGCCTCAAATTTCGGGTTAATTAGAATGGTACTGAGTTTGCTCTAAAATTAAATAAATGGGTTGTCGTTTTAGATTATTAAGGATCAATATTAATAATCATATGCATATGTTGTTCAATAAGATATCAACATTAATTTTGATGTGTAGAATAGTCTCCCACAATTTTTCATGAACAATTGATTGCCATTTAATTTAATCTGCAAACCATGTGACCAGGCAGTGGAAAATTCGAGATCAAATTCCAATCTTGATATCAATAATTGCAACTTTATTTGCTAGTGCTAAAACGAAACTTTGAACTACCCACTAAGAGGGTGCGGCCGCCAACAGCAGCGGAGCGGCGGGCTAGGAGGGCTGTCACGACCGCACTTCATAAGGATAGGAAGCACGGGGAGTCGCGACTAATGGGGGAATTAAGAAGCGGGGAAGAAGGGGGAAAACAATCAAGACAATGCAACTTAACGATCAAAAGAGGAAATTTCATTATCAAATCAAAGTTTCAAATCCCGAAGGTACATAACGTGAATGACATGGTTTGACAATTCCAAGGAAATAGAAGAAATTCTTAAAACGTAGAGTAGCGGAAGCAATTGAGAGTTAGCTACTACTATGTATAAAGACACAATAGTAACCAGAACGTTATTGATTACAATTCTTGGCTCATTGCTCAACATCCTCCGCCTCCCGATCTCTCTCAACCTGCACATAGGGAAAACATATGCAGGGGCTGAGTACTTGATGCACCCAGTGAACTCATGCCCGAAATACATTTATCAATTAAGTTATGTCAAGCCATCAAGAGTGAAACTCGGATTTTACTTTAAAAAGACCGAGAGACACCAAAATCATTCCTTTAAAAGTGTCAGCGCTGACAATCATCATCTCCCATCATGTACCATATCTGAGCTATCATGTGAAACGAGAATGTGGCCACAAACTCGATCGCTGGACCGGCCGACCTAGGGGACGGCTCACGATCCCTATCAGTGCACTAGTCCGAGTAGGGACTCACTCCCTAGTCAGACCCGAATTCGTTAACTATAAAAGTCTAGTAGGATATTATCCCAGTAGACAATCAGATAGGCAATTCAAAACATAAAATACGGCATGACATACTATTTTAAACCACCCTTATTTCACCATAAACATATCATTTCAAAATAAAAGAATTTAAGTAATAAAGCCCACCTCGAAAGCTTAGGATTTCCGAAAAAAGTTCCTCGTTCCGACTTTAGCGTGCGTGCGAACCACCTTTTCAGTAAATACATAAAGTTCACATCAATCTCGGTAACGAAGACATTTTAGAATGCATGCACTCTAATTAAAATCTTTTAATTCATTTTCTCGGTTTTCGTGCATTTTTGATTATTCGGTGGCCGCCCAAGGCGTCGCGTGCGACGCCGGTCGGCCGCTTACGCTCGTTCTTTCCTCCGTTGGCTCCTCGTCTTCTCCGGGACGTCGAAAATAAATTTCCTAAAATTATTTAAACGCATACTTAATTCATCGCAATTATTTCTCCTCGTAAATACTTTTACTTCGCACTTGGGTATTATTCTTCGTGCTTCAAATTATTCCGGGATTTAATTAAATCATTATTCACGATTAAATTATTGGCCCAAAGATTTAATTAGAAGGCCCAAACCTTAATTATTTCCCCACCTTATATCTCTCATTTAAAGTTTTAAAGCCCAACACAATTTAATTGGAGCTCAACTAACCAAAATATTTCATTTTAGTTTAATAGGCCCATTTAAAAAAACAAAAGGAGAGGCCCAACTTTAATTAAAGAATAGAGCCCAAAAGGAAAAAGATCCAATTATACTCCCATCCTCCACAATCGGTCAACCCCTCTTCTTTTCTCTCTCTCTTCCTCTCTTCCTTTTAAAATTTCCGCCGTTAGACTTGAACTCGCGGTCACCGTCGTTGCTCAGCGCCGGTGCCGTCGCCGCTGCTGTCCCGTGTTGCTCGCCGCGACTGCGGCCACCGCCGTGTCGTCGCTGCTGCTGTCGCGGGGAGGCGCCGCCGCTGCTGTCGCAGAGAGGTCCAGCCGCCGGGAGGAGCTGCTGCCGGAGTCGCCGGACAGCGCAGATGCTGTCGTCGGCTCCCTCCCTTCCGCCAGCCGCTGTTTCCGCTGGAGTCGTCGGGAACGCCGCTGCCGGCAACTTCCTCCTCCCCGAAACCACTCCAAACCCGCCCGGAAACACTCCGAAAAGACCCGCAAGGTGTATTTTTATTATCAAGCTACGTACTTTGGGACTTTCGATTGCATACGGCGAGTGTTCGATTAATTTCAATTGTTGGATTGTTTGATTTATGTTAATTGTTGAATTTTCTTGTGGGAGGTTCATGTGTGATGATATGCAATGTATACAATGATCCAAAAAAGAAGGGATTATACCTTCCAATAGGTTGGTCTTGGTGGTGAATGAACAAGAATGGTGAAGAATGAACTCCTCCTCCTCTTGCTTTCTCTGGTCTCTCTCTCGGTTCTCTCACTCTCTCTCTTTTTTTTTGTGTAGTGTAATGTGAGGAGTTATAGAAGAGCATAAATTGAGAAGTGGTGGTGACTCTTGGTTTGTGGGCATTGATGGTGGAAGATAGAAGGTGAAGGAGTTGGAGAAGATGAAAAGTGGAAAGTCTCCATGGGTGGAGGGGGAAGGAATCGGCCATATGTGTGAGGAAGAAGACAAACATTTTTGGGCTTGTTCCCAATTGTTTGGAAAGAAGAATTGGACTCCCAAATTAAATTAATTGATTTGGGCTCATTAAGTTGCAAGCCCAATTTGTATAATTATTTAGTTGGTCATGGCCCCAAGCCATTTAAAAGAAATATTTGGACTCTACTTTTAATTTGAGAAACCCAAGATAAAACCGTACTTTATATTCTCGCATTTTTTTCGATAATTAAAATTCACGGAGCTTTAATTAATTTCGTTATCTTGTTCATCACAAAATTAAAGAACGTCAAACGCAACTATTTATATTTGGTGTTGTTCCAAATATAAATTCCTCAACCGTTCCTCGATTTATGCGCGCCAAGCACTAAAGCCCATCTCAACATCTCATTCATTAATTGCCTCGTAGCAGCTTGGTGTTGTTCCACGTACTATAAAAAGTCCGGGTGTTACACGGAATTGAGACCTGAGACGACGGCGGCGGAAAGGAGGAGCAGCGGTAGCAGCAGCATTGCTTGGAGTTGGAGAGAGGCGAGTGTAGTAATCGCCATTGTCGCATGTGTAGAGAGAGAGTGTGAGAGAGAGAAGGGCTAATCACTGGAGAGGTTGGGAATTAGTTGGGGAGTTGTGCTGTTGTGTGTAATCGCCAGTGACTGTGTGTGTCTGTAGAGAGAGAGACAGGATTTTGTCTGTAATTGCCAGGATGTTTCCGTCACATCAGGTGGGATGCAATGGCGGCGTCACAAAAAATCGAGTTTGCCCTTTCAAGCCCTGAGGGTGTTATGGTTAGAAAAAATAAGGTTTGTGATTATATATTTTGTTAGATAACTGTGATGAGATTTTTAAATGTTAGGGATCTCTACTATTACCAGGCAAAAAGTTAGGGACCTTTTGTGTAATTCACTCTTTTTAAAAAAGGTAAGCACACTTTATCTGCATGAAATTTTCGGGGTCTAAGGCCATTCATAGTAGAACATAAAAACTCATTGCAAAATATATACCACAACTCATTTTTCCTCGGTCATATCAGTATTTTAAATTCCAACCTCAACATCTACAATAATAACTGACGTCCACCCCAAAATTAGTCTCAAAATCCACCAGAACTCATTTAACCATTGTTATTTGAAATAAAAAATACTTCCTTCGTATGTCATTAAACGTTCCACTTTACCTTTTCAAGATTTCCGCTAATAAATATTTCATTTCACTTTTACTCTTTTTGGTAAGTGGACACACGTCCACTAACTCATTACACGCAGATTTTACTATAAAACAAATATATAAAAGTAGGATCCACATTTCACTAACTTTTTTCCTCACTTTCTTTCGTAAAGTTAAACAATTTCTTAAAATTCGCACCGGTTAAAATTGACATATTTATTGGCAGATGGATGTAGTATTTAATTATCAATACAATATTTTATAAAAATTAACAGTTTTAATATTAATATATAGTAATTAATTAGCTACTAATTGGGTTGACAATTTTTGGAGAAAACTAGCCACTACTTAGCCATTAAATTTGCAAGACAATTTTTCGAGAAAATTAATGTTAGAAAGACAATTTTTTAGAGAAAATTAGCCAAAAATCATATTATACGTATATTAATTAACCATTAATTATCAATATTCTATAGTCTTTTTCTCGCTCTCATTTCGCCTATTCACCTTCTTCCTCCCAACACTATGAAGAAAGAACCGTGAAATGGAAAATTCCAACATCTTCTTTCTCTCCCTCCTATATCTTATTCATCTTCTTCTTCTTCCCCACTTCAATAAGAAGACACCAATAGTTCACTCTTCCCTCCATCCGCAAAATATCGTCCATGTTTGACTCGACATGAATTTTAAAAAATGTGAAGAAAAATGAGTGGAAAAAGTCAGTGGATTGTAGATCCCACTTTTATATATTGATTTTATAAAGTATAATGAGTTAGTGGAAAGTGGAGACCATTTACCAATCAAAGAAAAAAAAAGGGGGGACAACATTTTGCAGACGAACTAAAATGACAAAATTGAATAACATTTCACGGTGAGGGGAGTAATTCATAAAAATATTACCTATAAAACTGTTACGATGAAATAATTTACATACAAATTACCCTTTATTAATAAAATGTCAAAGTGTCTATTTTTATTTTCATCATAACAAAATGATTTACTTGAACATGTGCCTACTAATAATACATAAGAATTGACCCCACAAACTGAAAACAAACCAAAGCAAACCAAATACAAACCACAATTCAAAATCCTGTCGAGAAAGGTAACATAAACATTAATTAAACTAGTCCGTCCTAGTTAAAGTAAACCGGACATCTCGTATGCACATTAATCGGCAAGAGCGAACCGTCCGGTCCAACCCGAACCGGACAATTCGCGTGCATCCTATGTCGCTTGCTATCCCAACTCGAGATCTTGAACCGGATCACCGACGTCACCTCAACCCGGAAAACCACCTCCCCTCTAGCCCTGTCTGCCGCAATCTGGTCCCACTGCTGCCCCGTCGCCGTCGCAGCGCCGGCGATCGCCCTGGTACTCTTCGGCTCTTGGTAGAACGCCTCCAGCACCGTCCCGCCGCCCAGCCGCTGGTCGTCCTGGTAGAAAACGGCCACCTCCACCGAGTCGTAGTAGACGCCGATGTTCTGGTTGGAGTTGCGGGCGGTGACGTTGTAGGAGACGGCGGAGCTCGCGGCGGAGAAGGCCTCGATGAAGAAGCGGGGGCGGTGGGGGCGGAGGCTGAGCCAGAGGATGAAGGAGATGATGCCGATTAAGAAAAGGAGGCCTAGCACGATGGCGCATATGAGCTTCGAGACGCGGGTGGTGAGGCTTTCTTTGACGCGGTGGGCGTAGTAGCGGGCCGTGTGGTGGCGTTTCATGGGCCGATCATCGGACGGGGGTTGGGCCGGGATTCGAGCCTCGGTCCACATTTTTTGAGAGGTGGGAATGATGAAGGGAATGGATGTGGTTGGATTTGTATTGGGATAAAGGGGGTTTTTGAGGGAATGTTTGTGTTGATTGATTATGAATGTGGAAAGAAAGGAATCTAGGTAATTTTTGTTGTTGGTTTGAGGTGTTTGATGAGATGAATGGAAGGTTGCTTGGGAGGTAAGGTAGAAGTTGCATGTGACACTACTTAAAAATGAAATGGTTTGAGGTGGATATTGGAGAAGGTATATGATTCCTATGAGTTGTAATATGATAAAGCATGCATGGGTTATAGTACTACAATAAACATGGTCGTTTTTAATTTCTCCACTTTTTTAGCCTTGAATTGTCATGGTATGGAAGATCCACTTTAGCTTTTAACGTGGTTGTTATTAGATAATTTATTGAATTGGCTACATGGGCTTTTGAAATTTATTATCTAGATGGTGTTCTCACGTTGTTGGACTAATAAGATCTTTGTGCGTAACTTATGATTAACAAAACGACAACAACAAAAAAAAAACACTCATTTTTCCTTAGCGTGAATTGTGATCCTACAAAGATTTGTCCAAAAACTGTTGTTCTAGGAATTGTGATCACTTCCCTAAAAGGGAATTATGTTCACCAAAAAATTTCAAATTCGAAAAAATCGATTTTAAAGAGTTGGTCCATCATAATATAAACTAAAGGGCTTAATTTTTAACGGAGGGCCCAAAGGTAACAACAAAACCGCAAGGCCCAGATTCTAAATCATAGCCCATTGTTATTTCATGTCGAATACCCCTCTTAGTTCCCCCTAATAATATATTATTTCAATTGAGTTATGAAATCAAAATTTAATTGGCTAGTCTTATAAATTATTACCAAATTATGATGCATGTACAAAAACAATTATTAAAATTTGATTTACTTGAAAATGGCACCATTAAACTGTATTCTTGGAGTTTAAGGAGAGCCTCACCACCCGAGATATATTTATAGCATATATAGATCTAAAAACTAGTTTCCGAGGCAAAGAATAGATGTATTATTATCTTACAAAATTTGTCACTAATAAGATCTAGTAATATCCAACAACCTGCATTTAATTTCTACACTGTTACAAACATTTTGAGAAACTACCACCACCTAACAACTTGTCCTACGTATACGATACTATCATTACTAAAAACTGACATCCTCAGCTGCAAACATCTCTTTCCAACATTGATCGACAAGTATATATATATTTATACATAGATGAAAAAGAATAATCTAATATACCAAAAACTCAATTGGTCGGCGGAGCCTAATTAATGAGTTTGTAGAAGAAACCTAGGGAGTCCAATTTTATGGCCAAAAATCTTGACATCTTCTTGGACTTGTTTCCTATACTCTCCAAAGCTAAAGCTTCTATAAACACCACTCTCTATAACGGTGTCGTATGATGGACAGAAGAAGTATGCCGTTGAGAACCTTTCATGTAGAGGGTTTGCCACAACCCTATGCTCCACACTCTTATACACATTATTACTCCATGCCTGCACCCAATTAACTTTTATATATCTTGAAATGAAATCTACTGAATCATGATCAATTGAGAAGTTAATTATAATGAGAACTTATCAGATGGTTGATTCATTTAATACCAGTTGGCAGCACAAAGCAATATCAGTTATTGATTCATGAATATCAATCGAATTTCGTAATATTGAAAGCCAACACTTGATATGTTTTGTGTTGCCGTACTGTTTTAATGAATTAGCGAACTGATAAGTTCTCAAGTTCTTATTTTAATTCGCTTCTCAATTGTTTATTGCAACTTTGAAAAAATATATACCCTCTCTCTTATGTCCATCATTTAAAGAACCATTTTACTATTTTGGGTTGTTCACGATTCATAGAACCATTTAGTTTATTCCTTTTTTAGTATGCGGACCCCACGTTCCAACAACTTTTTACTCTCACAATCCATTATAAAATTAATACCAAAAATGGGACTCACATAAAATTTGTTAAAACATGTACCCTAAACATGTACCAAGTCAGTGTCTGAGTATATATAGAGAAAGATGATAGATGAAGTAGTGGAGGGGGTGTTAGTACCTGAAACAAGTCCCCAATGTTGATAACAAGGGCTTGGGGATTGGGTTTGACAGCAAACCAGCTGCCATCTTTGACAAGCTGGAGGCCACCGATTTGGTCTTGGTGTAGGACAGTGATGAAGTCACTGTCTGTGTGTGGCATTATACCAAACATCTCTGGGAAAATAGGGCAAGCTGGGTATCTGTTCAACCGAAGGTAGCATGTGCTTGCCACACATTTCTCTTTGATGAATTCTGATTTCTGCCCCACCTCTGATGCCAATATGTCCACCAATTTCTGTGATAATTCAGACACCATCGTCGCATATTGCTCCATTATTGAGCTGAAATTGTACGAATTTAATTAACTCATCCACAGACATAGCATGCATGCACGGACGACACGTAGCAAACACTTTTCAGTAATAAGTCTATTGCAACTACTGTCACAAAATGATGTTTAATTCATGGAGTAAATAATTTATAGTACTCCAGTTTATATGAAGTTTAATTGAATTTGCCATGTTCTTAATTGGCCCCAATCCAAAAGGAGCATATTTTTACAACTTGAATTTATTATAATAATAATAATAGATATAAAATAGATAAGTGTTTTTTTAAATTAAAATAAACTGGGCTCGAACTCGGCACCTCATCCAATAATGTCTAAGCTCATTGCCGCTAGGACAAAGGCTATGGACAAATAAAATAAAATAAAATAAAATAAAATAGATAATTGTGAAACTAAAGAAATTGTCAATTTCAAAAGAATTTTGGAGATGTCAGATCAATCAATCGATTAGATTGGCAGCGTGCTCATCCAAAAGAGGCTTATTTATCACATTTTGTGAATGTAGTCATTCTCTATCCAATTCGCTCATATCTTAATCCAAATACCAAACTCTCCAAATTGTCTATTCATAAGAGCAGCGCCGTTGAAACACAAAATTATTTAAAACAAACAAAATACTCATCCCCCCTGGTCCACTTAATTATCTCCAAAAATTATATATCACGAAATTGAGTGATTTGACTTATTAATCTTTAACATCACATGACAAATTTAAAAATTAAATTGCCAAATAAATGATGTTCAAATTATAGTCAATCTCATATTTTAAATTATGAATTAGTATAGATTTTGTTCTTTTTGCAATTATCTCATCTGTCTCATATACGGTGAAATATATGATAGTAAGACAGTCGGTTTTAAATATGTCACTCATCCATAAACATATATCATCCTAAAACATTCATTAGAATTCTAATATAGCCATAATATTTCAATCTATTTAAAACTGGCTATCACATCATCACGTATATCACAGAAAATGAGAGATAAAATAATGGCGGCTTCAGCTTTATACGGGATAGACCAGAATTTGATAAGAGATAAAAATAAATAAAAATAAGTTACCTGAGGTTGTTGTGGACATCACGTGAGCCAAGTACGTCGCTCAACGACACATGAAATGCCTCCGACCACGACAGCTGCCTGAGGCACGTCGCCAACGGCGTCCCCCACCGGTAACTCCCGGCCGAGAAGTTCGAATCCTTGTTGGCCGCCTTATCGGAAAACGGCTTAGCGAAAAGCTTCACTTGCTCCTCCCTCATCTTCTCCAAAACCTCCCTACAAATCCCATGATTTATCACTTGGAAAAAACCCCATTCCTTCGAAGCTAAAGCGATCTTCTTCATGCATGCCCGCCTCGAAAACTCGCCGACGTTCAGCTCATTCAAGTCGATCATCGGCAGCTCGCATTCCGCCACTGCCGAGACCTCCGGCATCGCCGTCACGTCGTCGAATAGTCTCTTGTATGTCGTCTCGAATGGTGGATCGGGCGAGTCTTCCATTCTCACCGCCTGAAAAAGGAAACTATCACTCACTCCGTCCATCATTTAAAGAGTCATTTTGACTCGACCCGGATTTTAAAAAATTGTTTGACTTTATAAAGAAAAGTAAAGAGAGAAGGTGAGTGGAATGTGAGATCCATTTAAAGTATTAGTTTTATATTGGATCGTGAGTGTAAAAAATTAGTGGAATGTGGGGTCTGCATACTAAAAATGGAATAAAGTAAATGGTTTTATAAATTGTAGACAACTCAAAACGACAAAATGATTCTTTAAATAAACTGTGGACAGAGAAAGTATAATTAATTTATTGGAGAAATAGGAAAAAATATTGTCTTGAAAGTTAATGTTGTCACGCCTCGGAGAATTTAGATTGACGAAAATGACAAGAAAAGAGGAGATAGAAACACTAAATTTTTCTTGGGAAACAAAGGAAAACTACAATTTACCAAACTTTCTTGTTTTGTCATCGAAGAAAACGTTGCAATAGTATTTCCATTTGCACGCCATTGATGAGTTTGAATATCCTGTCCATTACTATGTGTGTGTGTGGGTGGTGATGGGGTATAAGAGATGTCACGTTTTGAATAATATTTGTGATGTAAAACTCGAAGCTTCCGATAAATAAATAAATAATTCTCTATAATATTCCTTTACAGCAGGACCCCATCACTCTATGCAACTTAGTTTCACAACATATCGATGTAAAAAGAATAAATGGTGAGTAAACAAAAAGATATGATGAAAATTGCATATATATTTTGCTTGAGGGGTCTTAATTAATTAACATTGACTAATTAGACTTGATTTATTTGAATTGGGATCATGGGCTTCATCGAGAATAATGTATATTCGGACACAGACATGTATGAATAAATATATGATTATAAGACAATCTTTGACTATGCTATGTTCTTGTCCCCCACATTAAGCCTAATTCGGGTTTAATTTGTACTCGAAAGAGATAAAGGGAAAGAACAAAAATACAGAGTGCACATGTAACATGTCTACTACACTAGAAAAAAGAAAGAAAAACAATACTATTTAGTGGTATGCTTCTTGCAATTTTGCAATTTCTACGACACCACATGTTTCTAGTTATAGACACCACGTTTATGCTCGTGATTTAAATAAACTACTAACACTTTTTTTTTAATTATTATTATTGAGAAGATAGTTTGCTTACTTGGTTCATATGGTTCGAGTCATTCTCTGAGGCCACCATTTTGCTGCATTTTAAGCATCAAATTGAATGAATTATTTCGATTGCATGCAATATTTGACATAATAAGGTGACATGCATGATTAATTAAGAAACTATATATGCATGGTGGTTGAATTGAAGATTAATTAAACAATGGAGAAACTTACCTTTCTTGGATTTGGGAGAAGAATTGAGACGTGTGATGGTGAAATCTGGATTTTTGGAAGCAAAAATGTAAAGAGATGAAGAAGAGAGGTTGAAAAGGAATACTTATGAGGCGTGTGAAATTGGTGTCCAGGATGATTGGAGTAGATAGATATTTGTAGAGGGAAAAATGGGGCCTTCAATAATTATCAGTGTTGAATTTTTAATTTTTTAAATGGGAGTCTATGTTGAAAGAGATGAACACGCTGCTCACATTGCAATCACTTATCTGAAATTGGATGCTCTATTGCAATTTAATAGTACCTTATCGATGTATATATTATAAATTTACCTTTAATAGTTATATTATATATTGGATTATGAGTTCAATTTTTATCATTTCACTTAAAGGCCATATGGAGGTCACTTTATGATTTCCACTTTTCCGAATAGTACTATGTTTTAAATATAATCCAATTTATTTTTTCATGTTATGGACTAGGGAAAAAAAATTCAACACATGACGCCAAAAAGTCAAAGATTCGGAATGACTTGATATTCGTACGGGCTTCCAAAACATCGGGCTTGCAAAACATCAAGAAGAATCATAGTAATCACTATGCCATGGTGTATGAGGGAATTCAGTAATCTGACATCGTTTAAGGAGCGATATAGTCATTTTATTGTTTTCCACATTTTAATTTATTTCCGTAATTTTGTTTATTTAAAATTAGTTGCTAGGATTTTCCGATCAGTTGGATAATTTTCGCGGCACATTTCATTTTAAGGTTAGCTGACCGTGTTCATTATCCTATAATAACGTAATAATTAATAATAAATATAATGACAAATGGAAGCATAATTGCGGGGTAAATGTTGATAGATAATTCAATAATAAGACCTCAAGCGTGACATGAGTTTACAAAGTGATGCGAGAATCTAAAGTTTTAAAATGATTTTGATGGGAGAGAATTGATATTAATAGTTAATAATTTTTTATTTAAAATATAATTGCATTATTTCAACCATTAGATCTCCTAATCTAATGGCTAAGATTTTATCTTAATTTGTGATTGCTAATTAGTTAGCAATTGATCACTTCCCTGTAAACGAGAACATATATCTAAGAATTATTTTCAATAGAAAAACCTACCCGGAGTTTTACTTTTACAGTTGGAATAGAGGGTTTCTGTAGTTGGTTGAGATTTAGACAGCATTAATCTAGAACTAATCTAGATTAGGATGAACCCGAAAACCAATTATGTAAATTTCATTGGAAAAAATAGTCAAGACTAATTAATGTTGGTATTAGATATATATGGTGATTGAGAAAGAGAGATGCATATCACAAACATAGTCGAATAATTTATTAATTTTCACCAGAGAAAATATTGTACTATATATAAATGTTATCAAGAGGTAATGATTTGCGAGTAGTTCAACTGTCTCATATCATTGCAGAGAATAAGATGTCCACCATATATGCTTTATTTATTTTTTCAAAAACAAGAAAATAACAAGACATTTATCCTCAATCTTGTTAAAATTTAGATTGACCAAACTAAATTTCTAGTACATGGATAGAAAAGGAAGACTAAATGAATGAGCACATATATATAAATTAATAAATTATATGAAACATTAAAAACGAATCTACAAATAAACAAAAATGTAAACAATGATTGGAGTGCAAAGCTTGATATATCTTTAGTCATGTCACATAAAAACTAGAGGAGGAAGGAAAAGGCAAAGATTGTTAGGTGTAGATTGAACCAAGTCTACCACAATATCCCACTTTCCACATTCATTTGGCCATCCTTGTTCCAAGTCTTGCCCTCCTCTCCTCTCTCTCTCATTCTCCCATTGAAACTTTTTTCATGTTCATGAACCCACATATTCAATATACATTGCTCCAAGTCTATAGATTTTCACCAATATCAAAATATTAAGTATTGGGTAGTAAAGAGAGAACTGAAACCACGGTAGGTATATTAGACTCTAAAAACAGTGCACATAAAAAAATAAAGAGTGGGCCCAACTGTAATAACGGCAAAGGAGCAATGGCCATGTCGGCATTCCCCTACGCCAATAGAATAAACCCACTCTCATTCACATGCGTTAGTCCCATTCCCACGTCGAGAGTATTTAAGGGACTCCATGTGCTTTGCCCACAACGAAAACGACTCTTTATTTACCAACAGAAAATATTTTCCCATTTCTTTAATTCCTCATTTTTACTTTTAGTGATGAATTTAATTAGGTATGACTTGATTAGGAGCCTACACGCTTCTCACACGGTATATTCTCAACAGTAATCATAATTTGTGCAATCAATATTCGTGCTTCAATGATATGGGTTGATGACTAGATTGGGCGACAGTTAGTCGGCAACTGAGTTTAATTATGGACTAGTCTGGGCGACTGTTAAGTCGGCAACTGAGTTTTGTGATTTTATTTATAACTCACTTAGATATTATTTACATGTGACATCAACATGGGGAGTTGTCGTTAGGGATGTGGATGTAATGATATGGGTACAAATAAAAGTTGACGGCCACAATACAATATTAAATTACTAATAAACTGAAACTATAAAACAGTAAATGAGCCGAGTTGAGAAATATCTCTTTCCACAAGATGAGATACTCTTGGTAGTGCTCTTGGTTATGGAGTGTTGTTTGCAAAGATGAAATGACTTTGTCGCGTTCATAGCAGCATCGTAGTCCTGAACAAGCTTTGGCGAATTTGAAGAGACGAGGATAGAGCTTTGACACTGGAGAATGCATAAAACTTTTTGTACGTTGTGTTATGCAAAAAAAATGTGGTGTGTTGATGTAGAGGGATGACTATCCTATTTATAGGTCAGACCTACTGCACGTGAAGCTTGCTAGAGTCAATATTAGACTAATGTTATCATTCGTGTAGATCAAATGTTGTTGGAGTTATTGGTTTGAATGGTCAGCCCATTCATGTTGGATCATTAAGGCGAGTGTAACTACATGGAGTTACGTACCATCGGTTTCAACTGGCGTTTGGTCAAGCACAATTCCAACAGGTAGATTGGGACGACCTACTTGGTTATGCGTTAGCTCATTCGATTACAACTATTTTATATTCTGGCTTATCAAACTAGAGTTTTTCAGCTCTAATAGTGCACAATAGATTTTCGGGCCATCCCATCCATCTAATTAATTTATGAAAAGAAATTATCATGTGTGGTTTTTTTACTATATTCTTGGAAGAAAAAACAAGTTATGTTTCATCAATCAACACACTTGACCTCATATTTATAATCAAAGTAATGAAGTTTGACAAACAAAGTACTCCCTCCGTCCCATAGTAGATGTCACATTTTCCTTTTTAGTTTGCCCCACAAAAGATGTCACATTTCCTCTTTTGGAAAAAGTTTCCTCTCACATCAATTATAAAATTATATTTTCTCTCATCACTTAACAGACAAAACAACATCTCCTAAAATCTCGTACTATCTCCCAAGTGTGCCATCTTAGAGCATCCACTACGCCGTCCCTTAACCGTCCCTTAAACTACTATTTGAGGGCCCCACTGTACTTTTTTACTCCATCCCTTAATTAAGGGACGGAACATGCAACGCTCCGTCCCTTAACCGTCCCTTAAATTACTATTCATTCAATTTCATTTTTTATTTTTATTTCCAACCCTATTCAGTTAAAACAAACACACTTCATTAAAAAACACACAACATAAAAAAAGTACAACTTAAAATTAAAAAAACACACAATTAAAATCCTATAAAATTAAACGGTTGCATAATTTAAAATACAAATTTAAAGAAAATAAAAAAACTACTCCGCCGGTGAATCATCCCCCGAAGGCGGTCGAGGTGGAGGGGGAGTCGGAAGGCCAAGTTGTGCTGTCATATGCACAATTCCGTTCCACCAGGCCGCGTATTGGGAGGGCGAGTAGCGGGAAACGTCCGCCATTGTGGCGGTCATGTACACCGCCATAAGTATGTCTGAGCCTCCCCGCGAGCCCGATCCCGAGCCCACCTGGCTTGATTCGCCTCGGCCCTTCCTCGCTCTAGCCGCTTTCGCCGCCTTCGTCCCTTGCGGCCGACGGCGCCTATGGCTTGATCCCCCGGCATCGCCGGCCGTACCCGCAAACTCCTGCGAGGCAGCCTCTAGTGCGTCGCTGCCCTCACCGGTGTCACCAGACAAGTATTGGCCACTCGCCGTGTGCTTCGTGCGCTTCGAGGTTGAGCCCGAGATGGAGAGGACACCGCCGACCCACCGTTCCTCCTCCTTGACAGCCTGGCAAACATCAACAAATTTGAATTGTTTGCCGGTGTCCTGGTTGTAGGCGTGCAAAGCCGCCCTCAGAATGTCGGCTCCCGAAGCCCCGCTTTGGTAGTGCGCCGCTTCGGTCGAGTAGATGCCACAGAATTTTTTGACCTGTCTGTCGACTCGGTCAAAATGAAAGTGGAGCATTTTAAATGTGCGCTTGCGGGATCCTTTCGGCTTCATCTGGTGGTAGAGCTCGCAGACCTTTTCCTAGAAACACTTCTGGGGTTGTTGATTCCCGACGATGGGATCATACGAGACGGTAACCCAGGCGTTGTACACCGCCAGCGTTTCGAGGTTGCTGTACGGATGCCGGCCTAGATCCTCTTCCTCTTCCTCTTCCCCTTCCTCATCCTCGGCCGTCTGGGGTTGTACACCGCCTCGGCCTACTCCCTGCGTGGGATGAACGGGAAAATCCTCCCGAATCTGGGATAATCCCTGCGAATACCGCGGGGCGGAGGGACGGGCATAAGCATCAACGTCAAAATTGGGTGGTTGGTACCCCCGGCGTCGCCGAACCCTGGGTCCCCGGCGTCGACGAACCGGAACCTCCCAGTGTGTTGATCATGGTCTCCCAATCGCCGAACGCGTTGAGATCCCACCCGCCGGAGCCGGAACCGCCGTAGTTGCCGTCGCCGGACATCTTGGAGAAGAGTTGTTAGATGAAAATTGGAGAGGAAATTGAGATGATTTAGGAAAAATAGATGAGTAGTTGTGTGTGAAATGAGGATGAGTTAGGAGTATTTATAGAGTAAAAAAATTAATTAAAAAATAAAAAATAATAAAAACAAAAAAACGGTATTATTACCGTTAGAATTTTTTTTCTTTTATATATTTTTTTTAAATCGATTTTTTAAAAAAAAATATTTATTGAGTAAGCACGTGACGACGCCCACTCGCGGGCAGGCGAGTGGGCGTCACGCACGACGCCGGGTCGCGCTATGTCGCCGAGGCGCGTGGCGAGACAGCCCGTCGCTTGTCTCGGAGACACGGGACGCGGGACGGGTCGGCGCGCTGCAACGCGTAGTGGATGCTCTTATTTGGGACGGAGGGAGTAATAAACAAATCTTCGGTTAATCAGGTAAATCCATTCAATTTTTGGATTGGCCCCATCAAACTCGGGCTGTTTTAGATTTGCCCGATCAAGTTGGACTCTTTTCGAGCTATAGATATAAGCTCGATCTAGTTCTCATTTTCCAATTACATTTATAATTACAATTACAATTACAAAATAATAATAGTAATAAATAATAATAATAATAATAATAATAATAATAATAATAATAATAATAATAATAAAATTGGTTAATTATAAATTTAAAGGCCGTCACAAAGAACTCAAACCCTGTAGACTTGCAATATAATTGTAAATTTGTAATATTAGAGATATTTTTATTAAAGTTGATAGTTCATACGCATTGAAATACATACTCTGCATTACGCATTAAATACATCTCGACAAAATATTATTCTGGAATATCGTTGAACAGAAAGATACTACTACCTTTTAGCAACAAATAATATATTGATGTACTAACCAATTGATCTCTACTAACCATACCGATCAATTTTTACATCTTGGTGACAAACTCCAGATTTTATATAAATTGAACTGGATGCAATAATGTACAAGAAGCAGCACAAATTCTTGAAAGATTAAGTAGTAGTAGTAGAAGTGCATTCAAGTCAACATGAGAATATCCAAACATTAGTATAACATCGACTGATCTCATGACAAAAAGCAGAAGATAACAACAAATTGGGGTCTTCGGGTTAACCTGGCTACAAATACATTAAACATTACTCTGCTTGTAGAGCTTGGTGTCGAGCACTTGTTTTCCACACATCGCACACACTCCTACATTACCAAACAAAGAACAAATTCAAACTTAATGCTTTGCATCCAATTCATTGATCAAATTTTAATTAACACATCATTGAACAAATGGAAGAAACTGCTATACCTTTACTGTAAGCGCATGTGTGGCAGTACTTGCCATTCTGATGAACTTGCTGCTTGCATATGGTACACTTTGATTGTCCATAAGGCGCCCATCTGCAAGCAACCAATTTCACGTAACTCAAGTGGAGTAGACAAAAAATACACACTCAAATTATCAAGTCATGTAATATGAAGAACGTCTTTCTTCCACAAAACAACTTCGACCAGGATAAACTACTTTAGAATCAAACAAGCAGATGAATGTATGTAATATCCCAAATTGATAAGTCATGGAAACATTTATTGGTGGAAACCTGATGTTGTACTTTGTATGATTCGTGTATTAAATTATTTTTTCATCTTAAACAAAATGTCTCAGTGAAGATAATGCACCATGTAGTAACAGTGTGAGGTGATTATTACAGAGGCAGCAAATTTCACAAACATGCATTGATACACACACACACCCAACTTTGGTGTACTGAAGAGCAATGTTATCAAATAGCGGATATGGCGGCGCCATGGCGCTATGGCGGCGTTCGGTGGTGGAAACGTCATAGCACCATGTCGCTGCCATAGCACCGCCATATCCGACATTTGACAACATTGTGTGTGTACTGCATTTAGGAATAGGGCATTATGCAAGAAACATGGTGGTTAGAGTGGTATATTATGCTTTATTAATTGTTTAAAGTGTTTTAGATGTTATGTTTTTAATATTTTTTAATTTTTGAATTATATATAAATATATAAGTATTATTTTATTTATTTAATATTTGACCGCCATATCCGCCATACTAATACGCCATATCCCTGTGGCGGTTTTTAGGCAAACCGCCATAAGCCGCCATACGAGATTGATAACATTGCTGAAGAGGCAATGGAAGGTGGTGGAGTGGGGTGTAGCTGAAGTTTGAACAGGTACAAGTTAAGGAGGCAGCAGGAGTGGGGAGACGCCATGAAGGCTGGGGAGTAGTTACAAACGTTAATTGAGCAGTGAGCAGCAATTACAAAACGTTACTTGAGCAGTGGACATGCAACTTGGAGGTTTGAAGAGCTAGAAATATTATTCTTAGCAGTGTTGTGAAAATCGCACTTGGGGCACGCTTAGGGCGTGGGGCGGTCAGGGCGCGGCTGTAGTCTCCCCAGCCACCCTGGGCCGAACGATATTCATGGAGCGGGCTGGGGCGAGACTGGGGCGGGTTGGGGCGGCTGAAGCGCACGCGGGGCGACGGTGGGGCGTCGGCTGTTTCATGCTCAGAATTCCGGCGTATTTAATAAAGAGGGAAGAATGGATGAGGAAGATTAAGGGATCACTCATATTTTAACGTTACAATTTAAGGACAGCTTTTTAGGTGTCTTAAGTAGTCAATTAGTGGCAGTTCTGCAGCTTTTTAGGTCTACTAAATAAATAAAATAAGTCATCTCTTTGTTTCTCTCTTAAAGAAAGCATTTAGTACACTCTTCCTTATAGGTGCCTACTCGCCTACTGGTAATATTATATATTTATTTATAGTATTATGCTTCTAGGAAATTTCGAACAGGTATTTCTCTCTTACTTAAGGCCTAAAGGCACGTACTGTTACACTTATACACTTATACTACTAAGAAATTTATACAAAAAATCAGCTGCATGCACTACAAATTAGTATAAGAATCAGCAAACACCTATATAGCTATATAAAATATATATTAAAAATAATGCAGTGGTACTAATTCTATTTTTTAAGTATCGGTCGCCCCGATTCGAGGGTCTCTCGCCTCGTCGCTCCATCGCCCCGCGCCCCAGATTTTATAGAATCTCCCCAGAGCGCCCCACGCCCCTAACAACACTGATTCTTAGTGTACGGCCATTGTTAGCCGAGGCTTTTCTTGCAGGAAAGACTAAAGAGGGCTTTCACTTGTTGGAGAGAGTTTTGTTTTGGATTTACATTCTTATTATTATCCTATTTGTTTTCAGCCAAGTTATCATGGCGGAAGTGCCAGAGCTTTACATTCTACTTATGCCAAGAATATACGGTCCAAGCGCCTTCCGCTCCTTATCATGTGTTGACTACTTAGGATTGATAATATACATGATTAAGCATTTCTATCTTAAGCCTAAACACCCCTATAATTTGGATACAATTAGAACAGGTTTTTATTAGCAGCAATATTTACTCAGTTATCGTAACTTAACTGTAGTACAAAAGTACAATCATGCAAAGTGATTTCAAAATTCATACATCCTTAATCGAGAACGTGAAAGCAAAGTGATTTCAAACATCCTGATCCGGGAATTCTCAGAGTTCAGCAAGCAATGTAAACAGAGCTTAGATACAGACAAAGAAATCAATAAACTAATCCTACAAACAAAGTTGCAAATTGAACAAGCATTCCAATTCATTTTGAATACATAAAGTATTCACAATACAGGAAATCAGATCAAACTCTGCTGCCAAAGTAAGCTGTGCACAGACTGATTCAACTCAAAACTCAGAAACAATTTTTCCACTACCTCGATTTTAAAAACTAGGGCAATTTTCAATTAATCGATAAATTTTGCGTAAATTCAATAAGATTGAATTAATGAACTTGCGAATTTAAGGAAAGAGCTTGGAGAAAGGGATACCTATTTTTCTTAGAGAGGAGCTTGTTCTCATTGATCTTACGGCCGCCGCCTTCGGTGGTGTTGTGGGCCCCGTCCTTCCATTTATCCGGCACGATCACCTTCCCTAGCTTCTTCTCGCCTGCATATAGATACATACACGTAAAAATCCCCAATTCGGAGAAAACCCTAACCAAATTTCATATTTTCAAACCGATAGCAATTGTAGCAAAATTTAGGGTGGGGAAGAAACTCACACTTTTCGCAGACCATAGCGCGGTTGAATCGTATTCAGATGGAAGCAACCAAAATTGAATTCGGGTTTCCTATCGGAAACGAAGAGAGGAATAAGTTTATGACCAATTGACCAATATAAATTGTTTGGGTGTATGTTTGTGATTAATATTTGGGATAACTGCCTTAGAAGTTACCAACTTTGCCCGAATTTCGGTTTTTTCCACGACTTTTGAAATTAGCGTATAAAGTCACCAACTTTGTCGGGTCACTGGTATTTCCCAAATTGATTCGACCCTGTGTTTTTCGGCAACTGAGTATCCTATGTGGCATGCCCGAATGTTGACGTGGATAGCATCGGAAAATCGTAAAACGATGTCGTTTCTAACACCTAAAACAAAACTACGTCGTTTTACGATTTATCACCGCCAATTCCAAATCCAACCAAACCCTAATTTTTCCATCAGAGATCCAATCGGCAGCTTCGGCTGCTGCCCTGCCTCCAACATCGCCGCCCAGCATCGCCACCAGCTCCTCTTCCTCCGCCAGCCCAATCATTTCTACTACAACACTCTCAAGCCTTCCATCTATACCTACTTCTCTCTCTACCGGAAACCGGTCTCCCTTCCCTTTAAGGGTACGTTCTTCCCCCAGTCCTGCTGTCCCGCCGTTGATTTCTGCTCTCAATTTGCATAAATCTCGGTTTAATAAGATCCATGTGTTGCTACTTAATCAAATCTACTTATTAATTAATCAAACTAAGAATTAAGGTTTTGGAATTGGACTTAATCAACTTCGACACTAGTTCAACTAGATCTATGAGTAAAACTCTGAATCTGGAGATGTTACGCTCCTGAAATAGTGAATTAATGTGTGGTTGTTATCAATTTGGATTAATAATACGGTGAAAATGCTAGATCAGAATTTCGGAAATCTTCTCTGATTAGATCTGCGATGAAGGCGCTGTTTAGTATCTTCACTGCAGTTAAATTTATCTTCACTGCAGTATCTTCTCTAATTTTGTTTTTTTATGTTTTTTTTAATGTTGCACAGTCAATCATTGTTATCCATGTCAGCCGCCACGAGACGCCTCATCAATAAAATACGACACGTCAGCTCGCTCTTTCGCCTGAAAAACTATCATGGAAATCGGAGACTAAATGCAAAGTTGGTGACTTTATACGCCAATTTTAAAGATAGTGGGAAAAACTGGTATTCGGGCAAAGTTGGTGACTTTTAATGCAGATATCCTTTAATATTTCAATTGGGTATTTGATAAGTTTGTATTGTCATATTTAAATTTAAACCTTCTATTTTATTTTATTTTATTTTATTTTCTCAAAGTGCATCAAACATTAAACTTAATTCTTCTCTAACAATTCAATTTATTGTATATAATTAACAAATTTTAGGGACCATTGATTATTTCATAATAGTATATAGATAATACTTCATCTATTCGTCATTACTAGTTACTAGTATCTTTTTTGTCGATCCACCAATATTTGTCACACTTACTTTTTACTCATTTCTTCCCACCATAAGCAAGACGTTTTATTTTTTCACTCATTTTGGAAAAATGATATTATAAAATAATTAAAGTACAGAGAATGTAAAGTAAGAGATAAAATAATGTAACGAAGACTCTTCTGTACATTAGTATCTCACTTATATTACATTCTCTCTACTTTAACTATTTTATACTCCATGTATTTTTTTAAAATAGAAATTATTTACTTTTTGGGTCGTTTCATAAAAATAGAAATACTTCATTTTAGCAAAGTTCTTTCTTTCTATGAGGTGAGACTCATTTTTCACTAACACATTTTTTTCTTTTTAATCTATCTTTTAATTTACCAATTTTGCATTAAAATTCGTATCATTCCAAAATGTCTTATTTTTAGGAAACTGAGGGAGTATCATTTTTTTAAAACGAGTGTAAAAAAAACGTCTCGCTTATGGTGGGACGGATGGAGTACTATTTTTAGTAATAGACTTCACATTATGACTAATGTATTCCCTGACATTTTATTATCAAACTTATATGAAAGTAGGATCAATGTCCTACCAATTTATTCAACCCACCGTTTACATTTTTTAACAACAATATCAAGTCAAAATTAGAGAATGGCTGATGGAGGGAAGTATAATTAATGAACTCTTTTATTTATTGAATAATTGACCTAATATTATTATTTGAAATTATTATTATAAATGTGGAAGTGTGTAACTAGCAATTAAACTTGTTAAGATCAATACTTTCACTCTCTATATTTTGTTGTTGACATTTGTAATTTTGTGTTTAGGTAAAACATAAAATTAATATAGATCTGGGTTTTGTATCTTGAGTGAACCATATACTCCTTTGTAAATAAATCCTGATTTAGTAAGATAGTACTTAAAAACATCATTTCATTGTCATCGTAAATTAATGATTTTGGTCACACAAATTAGTGATGTGAAACAAATATTTTATTGTACTATACTAAATTTCATGCATTTTATCATATTTTGTGGTTCATATTTGGTTTAAGTGTACTTCGTTGATCGAGAATCAAGATGGAAACGAAGTTAGGAGAAAATTCGAATTAAAAAAAAAAAGATGAGTTTTTAATGTACAATGAGTTATAGTAATATGAAATTGTCACCAAATTCTACACTGTCGGATCAACCACATTTGGTTTATATCAGGTTGGGCTTAGTCATTGATTTGCACACCAGGCGTACATGAAAATTCATCAAAGATTATCCCCATGACCAAAAAGAATAAAGTCAATTAAATTCGTTAACATTGGTGTTTTCTACTCTAATTACGTATTAGTTGGATTTCACATGACAATTTATCAATTGGGAGAGTTTGGCCGAGTGGTCTAAGACCATCCACAACGGGTCTCGCCGGCGTCTCGCGTCTCGTCTCAGCGAGACGAGACCCCGGCGAGACGCGTTGCAGCCTCCATCTCGTCGCGCGTCTCGTCGCGCGTCTCGCCTCGGCGAGCCACGAGACGAGCTGTCTCGCCACGCGCCTAGGCGACGTGGCGCAGCCCGGCGTCGTGCGTGACGCCCACTCGCCGGCCCGCGAGTGGGCGTCGTCACGTGCTGACGCAATAAATATTTTTTATTAAAAAAAATTCGAATTTAAATAAATAAAAAAAATTTTGTAACGGTATTATTACCGTTTTTTTGTTTTTTTTTTTATTTTTTTTGTTTTTTATTAAATTTTTTACTCTATAAATACTCCTAAACCCATCCTCATTTACACACAACTACACATCTATTCTTCCTATCATCTAAATTTTCTCTCAAATTTTCGCTGAAATTTTCATAACCCAACTCAAGATGTCCGGCGACGGCGAGGGCAACTATGGCGGCTCCGGCTCCGGCGGGTGGGATCTCAACTCATTCGGCGATTGGGAGAACATGATCAACACATTGGGCGGTGTTTTTTTATTTTGTGTTTTTTAAAATTTTTTTTTTTTGTGTGTGTTTTTTTTATTTTGAGTGTTTTTTTTTGTTTTAATTTTAATAAAGTGTGTTTGTTTAAATTGAATTGGGTTTTAAAAAAAATTATAAATTAAATTGAATGAATAGTAATTAAGAGACGGTATAGAGACGGTTAAGAGACGGAGCGTTGCAGGTTCCGTCTCTTAGTTAAGAGATGGAGGAAAAAAGGACAGTGGGGCCCTCAAATAGTGCTCAAATAGTAGTTAAGAGACGGTTTAAGAGACGGTATAGAGACAACGTTGTGGATGGCCTAAGGAGCCAGATTTAGAGCACCGGCATCGGTGCTCTTAGCATCGAGCAAGCGTCGTGCCGTTGGCACGGCCTTGCTCGACGCTAAGTGCACTGCCGTGCCGCAGAGCAGGATGACGTGGAGGCATGTCATTGGCCAACAGTAATTCCGTAGGATATTTTCTTTTTTTTTTAAATCGAAAATAATACCAAAAAAAAGTTCGGATTCACAAAAATATAGCCGTTTTTTACCGTTTTTTTGAATTTCTTTAAAAAAAATTTAATCCCAAAATCATATATAAATACACACATTCATCATCCATTTTTCACATCAAACTATCTCTTAATTCATCACCTACATCTTCCTCTCTCACTCAAACACTCTCTAAATTCAAAAATGGATATGAACGATATCATTGCGGAAGCGGAGTGCGAAGAACAAGAATACTATCAACTATTTTGTGCCGCCTATGAAGCCTATCTCGTCGTCGCTGCCCCCGCCCCTCCTCCTAGACCAACGAGATCAAATCGCCGCTACATCCCTCGTGACCGGGAGGGAGCCCACGAAAGGCTCGTTGCCGACTATTTTTTCGACGAGCTGCGGTTTCCGGCAGATTACTTCTGGCGCCATTTCCGCATGTCAAAACGGTTGTTTATGAGTATTGTCAACACATTGTCTGCCCGTGTTGAATACTTCCAATCACACAGAGACGCAACCGGTCGACAAAGTCTCTCGGCGTTGCAGAAGTGTACTTGTGCCCTCCGACAACTTGCTACTGGGAAAACGGCTGACCTCTTCGACGAGTATTTGCATGTGGGTAAGTCAACTAGAGTCCTATGCCTCAAAAATTTTTGCGTCGGTATTTGTTCTGCTTTCGGTGAGGAATTACTTCGGGCACCCACCACCGAAGATTGTTAACGTTTGCTTCATCTTTATGAAACAGTCCACAGATTTACCGGTATGCTTGGCATCATTGACTGCATGCATTGGAAGTGGAAGAATTGCTCGAATGCTTGGAGGAGGCTACACTTAAGCGACCACAAGGGCAACGACCCAATGCTTATCCTTGAAGCGGTCGCCGACTACCGCCTATGGATTTGACAAGCATATTTCGGTGTTGCCGGATCAAACAACGACTTGAACGTGTTCTATTCTTCACCACTCCTCAATGATGTTTTGAATGGTGTAGCACTCGTGATCGACTTCACCGTCAACGGAAATCCATACCACATGGAGTACTATCTCGCCGATTGTATCTACCCAAGGTGACCGACTTTCGTGAAGACGCTCAACAATTCGCAAGACCCGAAACGGGTTCTTTATTTGCAGTGTCAAGAGGCTGCTCGGAAAGACGTAGAAAGAGATTTTGGGGTCCTTCAAGTCCGATTCAACATTGTGAAGACCCCGGCTCGGCTCTGGTACACAAAGAATATTGCCGACATCATGTACACGTGTATTATCTTACACAATATGATTGGCTAACTTTTACAAAGAGGATGAAGTCGGAAGCTCAATCGCAAGGTCTCCCCCATGCCGAGGTGTGCATACGACGTTGCGCGAGAGGATCGAAACAAGACACATTGTGTGCGATACCAAAACCCATATTGAGCTACAAGAAGACCTAATCCAACACATTTGAAATTCGGCCACAAGTTAATTTTATGAATTTAATTATGTAAATTTTAATTTTTAGGATTTTAATTATGTAATTTTTAAATTTTAGGACTTTAATTATTAAATTTTTAATTTTTAGGATTTTAATTATGTAATTTCTAATTTTTTATTAATTTGTAATAGTATTCGAGTATTTTTAATGCATTTTTATATTGTGGAAATGTTTTTATTTAAATTGAATAATAGAATGGTGGGACCCTTGAGCATGCTCTTGCGGAAGAGCATGTATGTGAGTGTTGTGCTATTGCCAAAGAGTAGGAAGTAAAAGTTGGTCCTGGCCCATTTTCATGCTCTTGCCCAAAAGCATGGATGTGGATGCTCTTAGGCTCTGGTCCGAAAAAAGATACGAGTAAAGATACGAGTTTTCACTTCATTCGAGAGAAAATAAGTTTCCATAAACAAAATTGATCTATTTGTAAGGTATATCCCAGGATGATAAATGTGATTATTTTTAAGGGATGAAAGAAGTATTATTTTTAAGGGCGAACATCTTTTGTGACCTTCAACTACATAGAATGATAGTATCAAATTAGATACTAAAACTTTAAAACAACATGTCCTTCAACTTAAAATTAATATTGTTTAAAGCACTTTTTTGTTTAAAGCACTTTTACACATTTTAGATAGTTTTTTTTCTCTTAAAAATACCCTTAAGCCCCTTAAATACATTTCAGTCAAGTACTTTTCACTTTTTGCTCATAATTTCAAAATAAGTATGCTGACAATTCATTAATATTACTTCAAGTATATAGAGGAAGTTCATGTATATTGTGATGAGCTAAAAAAGAATAAGGTCATGGTGAAGGCTAAAGCAAGATCAAGACAAATAACTGGAGGAGTTTTACAAAGTGAAGTTGAAAGAAGTTTTTCTTGAAGAAAAAAAGGAGCTGGATGTCCGTTAGCCAACACCAAAACCATAATCTGATACTAATGCATAGTTAAAGTAACAAAAAAATGTTTAATCTTATTTTTATTCATGCGTGTAAATCTCACAGCTGTCAAATTATTAGTTTTTTTTATATCTTTGCCGATTTAACTTTTAGTGGGAACATTTTTTATGGTCCGTGAGCTTTGCTAATAGACGTCATTTTCTTCCGTTCACCAATAAATGTCTCCTCTACTTTTTTAATATTCCATTAACTTTATTTCACTCACATTTCACTAAATAGTTCACCAATAAATGTCTCCTCTAGTTTTTTACTATTTCATTAACTTTATTTCACTCACATTTCACTAAGTAGGAACCACACCTTCTACTAATATTTTCCACACACTTTCTACTACATTTCTTAAAACATTTGCCCAGTCAAAATTGGTCTTGTATTGATCAATCATTTTTAGTATGTAACGTTTCAAAATAGCATTTGAGATCTATAAACTTCGATTAATATATAGGCTATTTTTTCACTGTTTCATACTACCTTCATCTCACAATAGGAGTAACATTTAGTGCGGACACGAATTTTAAGAAATGTAAAGAAAAGTTGATTGAATAAGTTATTGGACTAAGAGTCTCACTTATATATATTGGTTTTATAATAAGATGTAAGTGAAATAAATTGATGGAATGTGAGACCTACTTAACATTTATAATAAAAGTGAAATGTAAATCTTATTGTAGAACGGACCAAAATGGCCAAACATAATTTTTATTGTGGGACGAAGGTAGTACTTTTTGAGTGAAAATACCTCAATACCATAATGACAATCTAGTCTATTACTCACTTTTAGGCCATCCACAATGGGGCTCCCTAAGACTATCTTGACTGGTTCTTTAGATCCAGATAATATGAAGTGATGGATTGGTTTTCACACTATCGGGCCGGTCTTTTGTAACCCTAACCCTAAAAAAAACCAACGAGTCACACACTAAGCATAGCAATTATATCAAAAGGTCAATTGAATTTTTATTCAACCCTATAGAATTAAGAATTAGTTTGATTGGTAGGAAAAAGAATGAATGAGTTTCCCCTTTTTCCTTCTATCGGTTGATAGAAAGGAAAAAACGATGAAAGTTTTCTTATTCCTCTTCCTTGTCTATAAAAATCCAAATTTTGATGCCCAAGACTCCATAGATAGTCCGAACTGTATAGGAACAATAATCTATTTTCGCTCGAATGGTTTGTAGGGGAACCCTGCCTTCTCTGATCCATTCGACACGGGCAATTTCTTTTCCGTCGATACGCCCTGCAATTTGTACTTGAATTCCTTTTGTATCCGCTTGTTCAGTTAATTCAATAGCCTTTTTCATTGCTCCTACCCCCCACCTGCAGTGGGGCGCCCTAAGGCGCGCCCTATGCATTTTCTTTTATTTGAATATTTAAATAACTACAAAAATTAGGAAAAAACTTCTTTTCATTTATAAAAATTAATACATTACAATACGAATTAAAAATTAATACATTTATAAAAATTAATACATTACAATACAAATTAAAAATTAATACATTTATAAAAATTAATACATTACAATACAAATTAAAAATTAATACATTTATAAAAATTATTACATTTATAAAAAAACCTTCATTTCAATCACACAACATAATCATCTTAATAACTCGAAGAAGCAAATTCTCGTTTCACCGAATTCTACTTTTTAATCATAAATTATCATTTTTTATCACATTATCATCTTAATAAATGTACAAAACAATTTAGTTTTCAAGATATCTCAACTAGTGTTTGTAGTCCAACGGTTAGGATTATTGTCTTCCAAGCAATAAACTTGGGTTCAACCTCTGGCAAACGCATTTTTTAAGTAAAATGTGTGTCATCGTTCGCATCGTCCACGCGGGTTCGACCTCTGGCAAACGCATTTTTTAAGTAAAATGCGTGCCATAGTTCGCATCGTCCACGCCCGAGGATGAAGGGTCCCCATTGTGGGTGCCTTTAATCTTCTTTATTGAAATATTTAATATATTTCTTAATTTTTTTCCTTTCTTTCCTTCTCTATTTTTTTTCTTCTTTCTCATTTATTTCTTCTTCCACCATTTATATTTTTTCCATTTTAAATATATCTTGGTACATAGTAATAGTACTCCTTCGGTACTATAACGGATGTCACGCTTTCCCTTTTAGACTTCCAGAATATACTTCATTACTTCTACATTTTATTTTTTAGAAAAAAAATATTTTTCATGTTAATATAAATGTTTTATTTTCTCTTTTGAATAATACACAAAACAATTCGTCCTAAAATCTCATATCATTATAAAGTGGGTCATCAATTATGGAATAGAGGGAGAAAGATTTAATTAAGTGGCACGACACCATTGGCTCCACCACCTATACGAAATCCTAGTCAGCTTTCTTCCCAATTAGTCCTCCAAACTCCAAAGTCTCCGCTTGATTCAAACAGACCTCACTCCCTCCGTCGCAATGGCGATCTCTCCCACCACATTCGCCATCGCCGCTCTCCTCCTCATTACCCACCTCACATCCCCCGCTGCATCCCTCTCCTCCGACCCCGTCGTCGCTGAGCTCTCTGCCCTCCAATCCCAGTCCCCTACCGGCGTCATCCGCCTCTCCGACTCCCTCCTCCGCCGCATCCTCTCCCTCCCCTCCCCCCGCCCCTTCCACGCCCTAATCTTCTTCGACGCACACCACCTCCACTCCAAGCCCGAGCTCTCTCTCCCCACACTCAAATCCGAATTCGCCCTAGTTTCCGCCTCATTCCAATCGAACAACCCTAATCACAAATCCAAACTTTTCTTCTTCGAAGTCGAATTCCAGGAATCTCAATCCTCCTTCGCCCAATTCGGCGTCAACTCCCTCCCTCACATCCTCCTCATCCCGCCGACCGCCTCCGATGTCAAAACAGAATCGATTCAAATGGACGGCGCCGATTACTCGAGGCTGGCCGATTCCATGGCCGAATTCATCGAATCCAGAGCTCAATTGACCGTCGGCCAGATCAATCGCCCTCCTGTCGTTTCGAGGAAACAAATCGCATTCATAATCGCTGTAATCCTGCTCATGACCCCCTTCTTCCTTAAGAAATTGATCGCAGGCAACACCATTTTCCACGATAAGAACGTATGGATGGCGGGGGCGGTTTTCGTCTACTTCTTCAGCGTTTCGGGGGCGATGTTCAACATAATTAGGAAAATGCCGATGGTTATTGCGGACAGACAGGATCCGTCGAAACTGGTGTTCTTCTACCAGGGGTCGGGGATGCAGCTAGGGGCGGAGGGGTTCTCAATCGGCTTCTTGTATACGATCGTGGGGCTGCTGCTGGCTTTTGTGACTCATGTATTGGTGAGGGTGAAGAACAAGACTGCGCAGAGGGCTGTGATGCTGTTCGCGCTTTTCGTGTCGTTCTGGGCCGTGAAGAAGGTGATTTACTTGGATAATTGGAAGACCGGGTATAGCATTCATGCCTACATACCTTCGAGCTGGCAGTGATGGCTTTTGGTAAGCAATTGATGTTGGCTGAGTTTGTAGGATGTATTCATCAGTTTGTAGCAATTACAGTCACAGACATACTTGAGGCTTTCTTCTTTTGATTGGATATGCAATACTGAATATTTTTGTTGGATGGTTTGTTACCTTGCTGATGTCTTTTCAGTTAGTAATTACAATTTGAACTTTCCACTCTTGAATGCATCTATTTTTGTGTCTGTTTTTGTTTCGTGTGCTTTCTTTCAGTGTTTCTATGTTGAATGAAGTATGATGTGAGATGAAGGAAACCAAAGTATAACCTGAAATTTGGTGCTGTCATATCCCAAAACGAATGAATGAATTGCGGCCTTAAAAGTAGACTGCTGAGTTTACTATCTATCTTATGCTCATTCCATCAATAGGATTCACATCAATGTTTACTGTCCATCGTGTGCTCCTTCCATCAATAGGATTCACAACCTAGTTTGTAGAATGTTCTCATACGCATACACCATTAGTAGGGCTCGTAACAAGTTTCCAGAAATATAGTATTGTTGTCTTCTATTTATTCATCTAGGCTAGTCCAGGATTGGTTATGCAACTTATGTTAAACTTTGTTAATTTGCAGTGCTAGTACTTGTGATACTTACATGTTTGAGAGTAAAATTACTTGCATAGATTTTGAGTTATCTCAGTTCATTCAAGTGCCACTTTGATAGCAATGAAGAGAGTTGATGCTTCCAAATACCCTAAACTCGTAGATTTGTAGTTATGGAGGGGGTGTTCATGAGGTTCTTTCTCTAGTGGCATGAATTCTTATGTATCCTGTGACAATGGCACAGATTTCTTATTTGGAGGAACAAAATTCTCTTTCTCAATTCGAGGTTATAGGTCTAGTGACTCGAATTCTTCTTTGTCTTCTTTTTGCACTCTTCCTTCTGTGGTGACCGAAGTTTGAAAACATCGCATAAGTATGCCGTGAATGTTGCTGTAGTAGTGTATGAATGCTCTGCTGAGTGATGATCATTATGAGTATCTCAGTTTCGAAACAGTACTTTCTTCCTTTCTTTTTTGCATTCAACCCAAGGCTATTCATAGGGAGAATATATATCTCGAGTCCAAATCAAACTTGGACCCTCACAATCTCACTTAAAAAGTAGACATAAATAAGGATTCAACAAAAAGTCTCATAGCAGAGCATGCATATCTAAAAATTCTTTGCTTAAGCAGCAGCAGCAAGATTCCCTATAGATATAAATCACAATTACCCCTTCCTACTTCTGGCACACTTAGTTGCAAATAGTTGGGATATGGAAGAACAAGCCGAACTTGTCGGATTAGCCTTCATGGAGCACTACTACCACCTGTTCGACCACGACTGGGCCGCCCTCGTCTTGCTCTACAATCCGACGTCTATGCTCACGTTCGAGGGGCAGAGGATACAAGGGGCTGATCACATCTCGGCTAAGATCAACCAGCTACCGTTTGATCAATGCCGCCAAGCAATCAGCACTGTTGATTGCCAGCCGTCAGCCGTTGCCGGTGGTGTCGTCGTCTTTGTCAGTGGCAGTCTTCAGCTGCAGGGGGAGGAGCATTCCTTGAGGTTTAGCCAGGTGGCAAGTATATCCTGATAGTAGGCAACATGATTCATAAAACGAGTTCATTTTAGGATTGAAACTAATATTTATCCATGAAAATAAGGATTTTTTATTAATTCCTTGTAATGAACTGCAGATGTTTCACCTGATTCCGACGGGAGAAGGTGGCTATTTCGTGCAGAACGATATGTTTCGACTAAACTATGGTTGATTTCTACACTTTGGAGTTGTTATGAACTTACATTTTATTTCACATTTATTCGAAGTTGGGTTGGTTGTCATGTTGTGGTTATGCATATATGCAATGTGCCATTTGGATATTTATCTTTGAGACTATATACCAAAAGATATAAATTCTCAATTGTATTTGACTTGAAAACAACTAAGTTATCCCGCCATACGGATGGAAATTGCATTCAAGGTTTAGTATATGAGATGTTATTCACATTTTAAACGTTCAACCTACTTTATTAAATGTATAAATCAAGACATAATAAAGTTTCTTCATAAAAAACAAAAAGTTCATATTATCATGAAAATAAAAAAAGAACACCCTAAAAATTTGAGAGCAATTTACTAAAAATCAAATTAAAATTGGAAAGAGAAGACCAAAAACTTTGACGTTAGAAGGCTAATATTGTCGAACGAGGATCTATTCGTGATGATTCGACCACGTATCATAATACATTATAGTGGTAACTGGAACTCATCAACTTTAGTCAAGTGCATCTCAAGCATTCGATTAGATATGCATCATGCGGTGTGAATCATACAAATTCTTTTGATCAATTTCAGTATCCTAATTAATTTAGTCCATGTTTATCTTTGATCAATTCTCTTCTTCCTAGAAATTGACCCCCACAAGGCCACAAACCCCCACCAATTTTTTGGGAGAATTAAGCGGTTTTCCCTCATCTCTCCTCCCTTCTCTCTCTCTCTCCTTCCATCTCCTCTCTTCCAAAATATTCCCACACCCACCAACACACAATTCGCGTTGGATAACTTCTCCGACAACGCCACCGCCACCGCCACCGACACCACCCTTATATTTCCTCAAAATCATTTCTTGATTTTCTTCATTTCATGCCAACCTTATTTCTTCCACCAATCACCTCATCAATCATCTCCCATCATTGAAGAAATAATCCCCTTTTATCCAATTCATAATTTCGTCGCATGCATATAGATATATCGGCCTATTGTGGCATGTTTACACCAACATTATTTGAAGATATATATACACTTCTTTTAAATCTCATGTAAGGTTTCATTTTACCCCCTTTTCCTTTATTGCATGATGCTTAATTAGAACCTTATGAAAATACTTGAGTGCAAATGGAGAGATGCCTATAACAATTTAATTGTGATTAATTAATACTTTATGGCACTACTATTGCTTTGGAAGTAGGCAAAGGAGGAATCCTTTTTGACATATTGGTGGTGCTTTGTCCTACATTGTGCTTCATATCCTACGATTTCTGAGATGGGAACAAAAATGAAGGGAATATATAAAGGATTCAAATACGGCATCACCCAAATGTTTGGTAATTAATTTTTCCTATTTCTCTAAAATTAATCATCTTCTTGATTAGTGTTTAATTAGCTGGTTTTGCAGCAGTGAAGGAACCAGAAATGGAAATTGGGGGTCCCACTGATGTCAAACATGTAGCACATATAGGGATGGATGGCTCCTCCGGAAATGCACCCTCTTGGGTAAATAGTATAATCATTTTCATACTAATTTATAATACAATTGGTGCTTGTGATATAGATACATATAGTTTAGATGTCACAGATTTGATCTTTATTATTGTTTACACATACAGATGAATGAATACAAGACGGAGAATGATCTTGCAACGACATCAATTGGTAATTCTGCCTCTGGTTCTGGATCAACCGGCATGTCTCCGTGGTCATCCCGAGGTCGCCCTCTTATCATCTCTATCATTTTTTTGGTTGGAATACTCTTTATTCGCTAAAAAACGGCTAAGGAATTTTTTTCATTCAAATAAGGGCGTTAATTTGTGTTTTAAATGCACCATCTACGCTTCAATTTAACCATGCTTTTCTTTGTACGATAAATTTTAGTCATTTTTTTATATTTTCCTACGTAATTGAGTCTATTTTTTTTATCATGATAAGATGAGTTTGTTGTAATGTATATTACACGTGACATATGTTTATAAATATACATGCAAAGAAAATTGAGTATCTAGGGTTTGTAATACTATAAAATTTCACCTGGCTCTCTTTAACATTCAGTATTGATGCTTTTCTTTTGATATCTTGGTGAGGGAATAGTGATCAGAGGTTGGTTTATCATGAACAGAGTTTGGCGATTCCGTAAGGCACGATGAGAACTCGACGGAGGTTGCTCCTGTGAAGAAGAAGGAGAGGAGGAAGAAGCCAAGATCGAATAACGTTAACTCTCCAAAATCATCGAACGGCTCTTGTTCATCAAGGCCTTCAAGGCAAGGAAAGCAAAAAACCAAATTCAAGGAAAACAATGCAAAAACAACAAACATCCAAGTTGTGTAGAATTAAAACTTGAAAATTTCTTCCATTTTCTCCACTTCTTCAATAAGGGGACTTCTTGTTTTGTTCCTACACTGGAGAGTTAATTAATATCCAATTGATGTTGTAGGAAATCTGTGGTATTTAGGGGGGGGGGGGGGGGAGGGGTGTATTGTGGAGTACTTTATTTTGGAGGTGAAAATGAGCCAAAAGATCAAACACTATATATAAAGATTGATATGAGAAACTAAATTTCTTTTTTCTTCTTTTAAATTTAGTTTCTTCCTCGGAGTTGAGACGATGAGGACTTTGTACATATTTGGTAACTTGTTACTTTTGTTGACAAATAATTGTGCCGATTTGAATACTATTATTATTTGATCTTAACCTACTATTATATATTTCATTTTGTAGTGTCATTTTTCCGTGCCTAGTTTCTTGAATTGGTATCTTTTAAATAAGTGGAGGGTTTTTTTTACAATTGTCTACGACTTTAATCATAGTCCAAAAGTTTTCATCTCACTTAAATAATGGTTGTTTTGTCATGTACTCCCTACTCGGTTCCATAGTAATGGAAGCGTTTCTTTTCCGCACGAGATTTAAGAAAAATTATGTTAAGTGAGTTAGGTAAAAGAGGAACAAAGTAGAAAATGAAAAAAGTAGAGAGATGAAGAGATAGTAAAGTTAGTGAGAAGAAATGTGTTTACTTTTTACTAAAAAGAAAATTACTCCCCTACTATGGAGGCAAAATGACTCTACTACTATGGAAACGTAGAGAGTATAATTATGCTTCTGACTAGAATGCCTTTAAGTTGTGTCGTTATTTTCAATTTAAGAATTTTAGTTAATGTAATTTTAAAGAATTTTAATAAAGTGATTTTCATATTTTTTTGTGTTGGTTATTATAAGTGGATAGTAATTTAAAAATAAAAAATAAAAAATAAAATTAACTTGTGGTATAATTTGAGCCTTTGAGATTTGGTTTGGGGTAGGTCCATCATTCATGTTGGGCCTAAATAAATATAGCAGCCCATATAAGTATTTTTCAAAAATTTAAAAGAATTGAAATGAGGCCCAAAGAAATGTTTGAAACACAGACGAATTAACCGTCACACCGCCGATACCTTCGTCTCCTCTCTATCTCTGAAATTCTACATCTCCATTTCACCGCCGATTAAACGCCAAAATGGTCGATTGCATCCAGTCTTTTGGTCGTCTCGGTGTTGGATACTGGTTTTGGAAATCTGATTGAATATTGTTCAATTAGGGGAAGGGTAAATAAACAGAAAAATGATTGCGGATTTGCACCTATTGAGGACAATCAGCGCGGCCATGCGCCACCGCCAAATCGGGGAAGGCCTCTCCAATATCCACCGCCGCTTATTACACCACGGTCCAGACACCGTTGACGAGCTATTCGAAAGGCATGTAGTGAAGGACGATAACAAGCACCTCGATGATGACGAAAAGGAACTTTTGACTCGGCAGCGACTCACCAGCACTCGGCGCGAGGCTCTGAGCCTGTACCGGGATATCATCCGAGCCACTCGGTTCTTCATGTGGCCTGACTCGCGGGGCGTCCTTTGGCGCGATGTTTTGAGGGAAAATGCGCGGAAGGAATTCGAGGCTGCGCGCTTTGAAAAGGATCCGGAGGTAGTGACTCGGCTGCTTATCGGAGGACGGGATGCAGTGCAGGCGGCGATCGATAAGCTCGTGGAAAAGCAGAAGGAGCAAATCGAGAAGGAAAGAAATGAGTCGCGCCGCTGATGATGTTAATGGTAATTACTTCATATTTGGAATTGAATTTGCTGTTCTTAATTGAATCTGGAATTGCTCCTATGCCATATTTCCAAATCAAATTACTTAAGGGTAGCAATTTTTGCCTTTTTTTTCCTTGAGCTGTTGTTGGTAGTTATCTATTTTTTGGGGAAATTGGGGATTAAATGGGATTTGTACGTTATAGGTTTCTTGTGTCTAGCTTGTGTATTTTAATGTTGTTCATATTACACAGAATAAAGGTTTTGAATTTGTTGTTTATTTGTATGTTGGGGAAACATGATTTGTGGAGCATATAATGCGAAGGTAGAAGCATAACCTTGAAATGGATGAGGAACAGATGGAATTGAAGCTCTTTGGGTATATCTGTTTAAAAACTTGTCTGAATCTTCGACAAGTAGTGGCCATATGAATATGGATGGCATATCAAGGTGTTCTTCAACCTTTTTGGTCCCCCTTAGAATAAGTCAACTTAGTTAGCAACTCCATCTTTACACAAGTCAGGGTTATAGAGAATGGAGAAAAAAACAGACAGGAAATGGCACAGTAATCTCTATGGAAGATTCATTACCTTAATGGTTTATGCATATGCCGGTGTGTAGGGGAAGTTTGTCACAGTTAATGCATTTGTTATTTCGTATATTTACTTGTAGATGATTGAGAACTTAGCCCAATCACATAACTAATGTTGTTTGTTCAGTACACTAATAGTGAATAAAGCTTGTGGTTCTGTCTACTGTCAAACCTTGCTAATTGACAAAAATCAAGTCTGCTATTTTATCCTTGCTAGCTAGGTGCATCAAGTCAATTTGTATCCAGTATTGTCACCGTCCATATCTTTTACTGTTAATATTAGATGAAAGAGTTGTTGATGCTAGTTTATCTTGTCTAAAAAGGTTTAATCTATAGAGAAGCTTAACTATTAGTGTTTCTTAATGACTAGATGTAATCATGAGCCCCATTCCAATTGAGATCCAGTTACTGAAAAGGTTGCATCTATTCCAATCTTTTTAAACTTACATTCATTATTTTTACTCCCTCACGATCTCGTCAAGTTTGACTAGTAAGCTCAGACGTGAAATTTGTAAATTTGAGCTGTAGACGATGCTTGGTTCTATCTGAGCGTGAGAAGCAAGTTGATGAAAATGTTATATGACAACTGAAATGTATTACTAGTTGTATATATCCATGCTTCTGGCTGTAGATATTAAAGTTGGATTCAAATCAAATAGCCTCAGATATGTCTTGATAATGGCTGCTTTTTTTCTATGCAACCATGAACCTTGAGAATAATAGATTATGCATATTAGCTAGAAAAGTTGTCTGATATGATCTTCAGGATCATAATATAACTAAGCAAGACCAATGTTATGACTCAATGACTGATACGCCTCCTCGAGTGCTACAAATGTATCTGTTATCTTTCTTAAGTAATACTTCTTGGAGAGAGGGTGGGTGTAAGAATCGGGTTTTAGGTTGTTTATATTCTATTTTTATGCAAATGGAGTACATGTTAAAGAAAGGAAGGAGGAGAGCAATTTGGATATATGAACACAATTAAATGCTCTAAATCTAATGCCTTATGAATTAGTATGGATTCATATGATGCTGGAGTGAATTCCTCAGCTTATGTAGTTTTTCTTCTCTCTGGTTTCCAGTTAAAAATTTGTATGAATTTGCAATCAGGTTTTATGCTTAGGAATGAAGAGGCCATGCCATATAATTGATAATCTCATTTTTTTCAGATGTAGAAGCCTTCTGAGTGTTCACCGTTTTCTTCAACATTAAAAGCGTGCCACCAACATAACATTGGTTAATTTGGATAACTGCGTATGGTTTAAATGTGAAGTTGTAATATTTTCCAATATTGTTAGGCATAGTTTGGTAACTTTATAAAATTATCCTAAGTTAAATTATATCCATATAAATTATCTTAATAAATGTGGTAGGCATTAAGAAATATCAGTATTATTTTTTATGTTGTTTGATAGAGTTTCTAAAATAATAGATTAAAATAGATAATGATAATAGTATCCTTTAATTAATTTTCATAATAATTAAGGTTATATTTAAAATTAGAGAAAAAGGTAGCCTCCATCTCCACGCAGCCTTCTTCTCCATTACTTCACTTTCTCAACTCTCCATTACTCATTCCATCACTGATCACTCCACATTTTAATTCCACTCATGAAGTAGGTCTCCATCTTTATATTTAATACTAATACTATGAATATACGCAACCTTGAGTGGTACAAAGTAATCAATGAAAGCTTAATTGGGAATGAAGAACTTTAATGGAGTTAGGGTTATAGATACAAATCCTAGAATCAATTAATATGGGCTTTTATAGCTATATTCCGTTTTATATTACCGCTAAACTTATTTTCATTAATATATTAATTTCATATTTCGATTCATAATTTAAATTGATGAATACATAAGTTTTAAAAATAAAGTACTGTTATGTGTGATGCTCCAAATATTTATGTTTCGATGTGGTGAATGAATCGGAAAAGTTCTATTAAGTATTTTCCATTTTTATTTTGACAATTTACTAGGGGTGAGCAAAAAAACCGGAAACCGAATATCCGAAGATTATATGAACTTCTTACTTTTGCGATCGTCCTTTCTTCTAGAATAAAAAAAAGAGTGAACTACGCAAATGGTTCATGAACTATGCCTTTTGCACACCAATGGTCCCTGAACTTTAAAAATATCGTGGGTAGTCCCTGAACTAAGGTGTAATCACATTTATGGTACTTTTTCACTATTCATCACAATTTTACACCCAAAATGCCCCCAAGGCATGAAGGGCATTTTGGGACTTTCATATCTAGGTATTGAATTTGATATTTTCTTTATCTAGTACTAAATATGATATTTTCTTATAGTTTGAGTACCTAAAATGGTATTATTCACTTCAAGTACCTAAAATGATATTATTCACTTCACTTTTTCAGCATTTCTTCTTTCTCTCTTTCTCTAAAAAAAAAAAAAATAATAGTACTATGAAATTATTAAATATATTAATTATAAAAATCAAAATTATAAATTTAATTATAAAATAATTTTCACAAAATTTAATTTTGATTGTGATTTGATTATTTTTTTAATATTAAAAATTAATTTTTTTAATTAAAACTAAGCATTAATTTTCGAAAAAATTAAGAATTTTCGTGAAAATTCTTAATTTTTGATGATATATTCTCTTGATCTATTATAAGTTTTGATGATGTATTCTCTTAATTAATTTTTTTAATTAAACTAACCATTAATTTTTGAAAAAATTAAGAATTTTCGCAAAATTAATTTTTAGGAAGTGAAAAATGAATAAGCTTACTTGCATGTAAAATGTGTTGAAGTCGTTGTAGCCATCCCTACATACATGGTAAAAGAAAATTTTGATGCTTGAGTACGAATGCATATACAAGGCTCATCAATCAGCAAGGTTATTAAGTTATGATTATATCCCAATTCCCATGGTAAAAAAACAGTTACAATCATAGATTCTTGGCCAAAAATAAAACTTCCATAATTTCCCAAAACATCAAATACTTTGTGAATTACAAGAGTTTTCCCTCCACACCCAACTGACAACAATCAATCTTCATGTGAGTGAACAATAATAGATCAAGAGAATATATCATCAAAAATTAAGAATTTTCGCAAAAATTAAGAAATTTTCAAAAATTAATGCTTAGTTTTAATTAAAAAAAATTAATTTTTAATATTAAAAAAATAATCAAATCACAATCAAAATTAAAATTTGCAAAAATTATTTTATAATTAAATTTATAATTTTGATTTTATAATTAATATATTTAATAATTTCATAGTATTATTTTTTATTTTTATTTTTAGAGAAAGAGAGAAAGAAGAAATGTTGAAAAAGTGAAGTGAATAATATCATTTTAGGTACTTCAAGTGAATAATACCATTTTAGGTACTCAAACTATAAGAAAATATCATATTTAGTACTAGATAAAGAAAATATCAAATTCAATACGTAGATATGAAAGTCCCAAAATGCCCTTCATGCCTTGAGGGCATTTTGGGTGTAAAATTGTGATAAATAGTGAAAAAGTACCATAAATGTGATTACACCTTAGTTCAGGGACTACCCACGATATTTTTAAAGTTAAGGGACCATTGGTGTGCAAAAGGCATAGTTCAGAGACCATTTGCGTAGTTCACTCAAAAAAAAATGATGTGTATTTATTAGGTCAGTGTTAATTCACAACCAAGAAGGTCAGTGTTATAAATTGTATAGGTAAAATAGGGCTTATTCACGACTAAGATGCATATGGTCATTTAAAGTCAATTGTAGGCGAAATAAGGCAATTTGGGAATAATGAGCTTCGTCATTGTCTATCATTATATTAACGGCTCTTTTTGGGATATCCCAAGGAATTTGGTAATTTCTTGAGCTACTTTTGCTTGTTTTGAGATTGGAGAAATCTTAGCATTGAGTTTAAAACATACTATCATGTAATTATAAATCATCTAATATTTATAATTTGAAGTTTGTACAATATTTAGAGTTTGCATTTTATTACTCTCCGAAAGGTAAATAATATAGGTATCAGTTCTGTTAGCATGGTACGTAGCAAATACATCATCACTTATTTAATCGATTATTTTCTCGGAGGGAGGGTTCCAAACTAAAGCATTACTTATATTTTATAAAATTCTTCATGCACCACCTATTTTACTCGCCGGATTAATATATTATTAAAATTTCTATAAACTAAGGAATTTTTCAGAAGGAACTTGGCAACACGATTTCGATTAATCGATTAATAATTATCATACCATTACAACTCTCGTTCTCTCCACACTCAAAATTAAATACTTTCAGAAGCTCTGAGAATTCCTGGTCGATCAAAATAAATACTATGGCATAGCAGACGAGAATTTATATCAATAATTCCGCATAGTACTGTCAAAATTTGAAATATACGATCCAGTAGTAAAAAATCCCTATAAGATTCTTGAGTAGGACAACTAGTCAAGTCATGTCAATCGAGATACTATTATTTATTTTTAATTTGTCTTACTATATATACACATGCAAGGAAACGAGTCAGTGAAAATGATAAATATTGATAAAATTGAATATGTCATTTGATCATGGATAAGTGACGGGTGATTTCTTTTTCATTATTTTAATTGATATCTAATATTTCTAATATTGTTATTGCTGAACTTTATGTACTACTCCATCTGTCTCATAGTAGATGTCACACTTGGGAATTAGCACGAGATTTTAGGAGGTGTTGTTTTATGTGTTAAATGGAAAGAGAAAATAATATATTTATATTAATGTGAGAGAGAACTTTTTTCTAAAAAGGAAAGGTAACATCTTTTGTGGGACAAACTAAAAAGGAAAGTGTGACATCTATGATGGGACATGTGAGTATAAAAAAGGGCGATGACTGCATTATGTCATTTGGATGAAAGCTTGCTTCACAGCAATGATTGTACCGTTTGTTGTTACCTTAAATACATGACTAAAATCACCTTCATCTATCTTATTAGTAAAAGCAAAGTTATTTGTCGTAGCAATTCACCCTAACTCATAGTTCCATCACTTCACTCAATATATATACACTCACAATGAAGTGATTCCCTCAAAATGTAAATAAATGCAAATTTCAAATATTTATATTTTTGGTTTTGAGAGTCGGTGTTGAACCACCAACTCATACTTAGTTAATTTCAAATATTTTTTTAGTAATAAGAAACAATGTATTGTACTAATATCAAACTGTAAAGTTTAGGAACCATATTTTTTTAAAGAGCACACAAATGTTCAAGTTCAAATCTTTTTATGTAAATGTTGCTCCCCATCCCAAAAAAATTGTCACTTATTTTCATTTCCCTCTATCCTATAAAATTTATCATCTTTCACTTTAGTATTATCACTTTTGGTAGTGGACCACACATTATATTAACTCATTACAATTTCGGAGAACGTAAGTTAGAGATGTGAACGAACAAGAGATAAATGATTTTTACTTTAATAAATTTTAAAAAAAATCTCAAAACGAGATAGAAATGAATTACTATTATACTTTAGTAATGAGTAAGACTACAATATCATAAAACTCTTCTAAATAGATTTCATATCAGACAAATATATTTATAAATAATTATGTTATTTAGGATAGATAAAAAAATGAAATAGTATGTTTCCATATGCCTTCCTAACAATGTTCCTATTGTTAAATACCACACAATAGAATAATCCAAATCTATTGAGATCGAGATCAACGTTACAAATATAAAATATGTATATGGCTTGAACTAAAAGCAGAACGAAAGGAATAAAACAAGCGGAAATAAAAGTGAAAATAATAAAATAAAACAGACTAACAGTAAATCGAGTCAATAAAAGTTTTCTTTTTAGATTGAGACTAATGAACTTCATATAGTTTCAAAACTGAGCAAACAATTATCCTAATGTTAATTTTTTTAAAAAAAAGAAGAATTGTTTAAAAACTTGGAAAAATTTGCGGATTTGTGTTCACTAAATTTTACACTTATTTATATAGAGAAAACTTCAATACTTATCAATTCAAAACACCTTATAAAATGAATCGAAAATTAACAGAAGAGGAAAGACCAAAGGCCTTTTCTTTATTTACAAAAATCACTGTCTAAATAAATGTGTTATTAATTTAAGATGACTATGTTTCTAACATACATAGAGTGAATAATTAGCATTTCACAAATAGTGACAGAACTATGATTTGACGCCGCATCCACATAAAATGTTAAAAATAAAATTAAACATTAATAATACTCCATATATTAAATTTTAATGTTTCTATTCTGATTTTATGAGACATATTTGGTGACCTATTCGACGAGTAATACATATTATTAATAATAAAATAACAACAAAACTTTTATATTTATTTATAAATACTAAAATTGCTAATTTTTTATTTTATTTTATTTTATTTTTTCACACATTACGAAGGGCATATCCACCTATGGGCCTCCAATCGTTACGTGGCATTGCCCCTGAATTAGATATAATTATGTGTATTTAATACTCCATGTTACAAGAAATTGCAGAGTGAGTAATTGTGAAAAGAGCATCTTGAGCTCCAGCAAAATTGTGCACACCATTTAATGACTAGCTGCAAATTGTTTCAAAATAAATACTACAATGTACTATATTTTGGTCCAACTCAAGAGGAGGAAATGATCCTCGAAATTATTTTGGTTGGTAGACTCACCTCTCAAAATTAAAGGAAATAATGAGCACAGGTACTCTTTTCTGAACTTTCCCTTGCTAATTCATTAATTAAAATTCCATCCCTACCTACATCATTTATGCAAATTCAATCAAACTTTTTAACTTTTAGTATTTTAATTTAGTTTACAATTTCTACTAAATTTAGTTGACGATGTGATGATATAATATTAATTGGTAGGATATCTGGTGTGATGACATTGTCTAACAAATGTGATGACATTATATAACTGATATGATGATCTTGTATAACTGGAATAATGACAGTATATAACATGTGTGATCTAAATTAGGAGTAAGGTTAAATTTAGAATTTGTGATTATTAACTTGCAACATTAACCACATCTTGTTGTCGAGATAATATTACCCATGTGACATTGAATGAGTCCGAGATCTACATCTATGAATTGAAAGGTCATAATGACCAACTCTGCAATTAGTTGTTAGAATCAATAGGTCCTCAAATTGTTCATTTGAAAAAACTGAAACTCTTCTTATTAGATGATCATGATACTTCCTGAAACTGGAAATTCTTGATCAATGGAGGAACGCCCTTTTAGTTCAATAAGATACCAAAGTGGATGATTGACTCATTTCATACTAGATACGAGGATGGATATGCACAGTATTAAACATTTGCCATCCAAAATTAGATTCCTCTATCTTATACTTATTCCCTTTTTCTCTCTTATCTCCAATTTAAATCAATACTCCAATTATTTATTTTTCTTTTTTATACTGTTAAGTTTATTTTAAAATTTATATCATCTACAATTAAGACTTGGTTGTGAAAGAAACGAGAATTATATAACACACTAATACATAGGGTTAATTCATTAAAAAACTTATCTTTTAAGGACACAAAAATCGAGATGTAATTACTTCCGTTGAATTTTTTTAAAAATAACAATAATTTAGGACGCAAAAGAAAGCGTTCCAAAATAAAGGACAAATTACCTTAATCTTTTGCTTTTTTAGGACGTTTTCATTTGTATCCTTTAATTTAAATTGGGACACTAACAATAATGATACTTTTGAAGCGTTTGTAGCATATTTAGAAACACTATTAGCGTCCTCAATTGTATTAAAAAAATGTACTTAACATGTTTTATTGTTGTGGTGATTGCCTATAAAATAATGAAGTTTGATAAAATTTCAGTTTTTCTTACCTTTAAGAATTTGATGACAAATAACAAAGTTTCTAAAATTCGCTATTATTTCCATTTGATCAATTATGTTTTATTTTGTTTTTTATAAATATTTTTTAGATCCAAAACGTTGTCGTTTAGTCATTCACTTTGTTACTTCAATACCCATATGTCATTATTTATTAACATCATCAAAAATTAAAATTTACACATATGCACCAATTTAAAAACATAGTTTAAAATTTTATTTAATACCCATCCCTTTGATTAATATCTAAACATCTAATTATTTCGTAACTAATGCGACTACATTCGCGCGCAAAGGGTGAGCTCCAGTGCACTTAAACTTTGTTCTACATTATTCTATTGTGGTCACCAATATATATCTATTAATATTCCCTTAACAAAACTTTTTTTACATCAGCTGGTAATAAATATACGTTTCCTTATCAATAAATCCAAAATAGGGAATAAATTTATATCAATATTAATTGAAATAGAAATACGTGTATTTTTATTTCCTTTTTTTGAATTGAGTGATCACAAATTATTCACATGAGAATCTAAGAATTTAAATTTGTACTACTTTTTACCTAAAATATAGAATACATTCCAACGGAGCGATGCATAAACAATTTGAATTCGGACCTCAAACATAAATTTTTAACAAACGAAGTTCGAAAATTTGTTTCAATCACAAGTATTACTCCTAATAATATTACTTTTACATGCATTTCTATTAAAGATCATAGTTGAGTTTCATGCTTGTGAGTATGATGTAATGTTTGGTAATCTCTACAAAACTGAAAAAGTTCAAAAAAATTAGGAATCTGTCCGTCCGATAAAAATATGCATGCTTTCCACTTTCGTACATATCATACTTTAACTACATTTTCCCTCTTCTCTCATGTTTTATCCATTGTGTGTTAATTTATGTGTCATTTTAAACACGTATATTTTTATAAGACGGATGAAGTACTATAGAATTATGACCAGCTATACTTAAGGAGTTCATAGAGAAAAACTAAATGAAAACTGAACTCCAAAGGTACTAACTAACAAAATGTTTAGATGATAGAGTTAAGACAAACAATATGAAAAGGAGTCGTTGTTCGCTCGATTTCTGGTTGATGGTTGTAGTCAATACCCGAACCAATCCCCCTTGCAGATTAATGAAAAATCCTGCAAATTTCGCCGTCTTCATTAATCAGCAAGGATTCAATTTGAGGTGCGTTCTTGACTTCTTCCCTTCTCTCTGTAAAATACAAGTTTGTTAGAAATTATGAAGATGCAGATTAACTGTTCGATGAAATGCTTGAAAAAGATGACAACTTTACCAGCAACGTTTTTGGTCACGCAGCGTCATTTAGGAGAGCGGATTTGATCCTTTCAACCGTGCATTTGATGAGGCTGTTGACGGTGGCGACGGAGCCCAGAGAGAGCTTCGCGGTGGGGACGGAATCGACCAATATCTGGAAGGCGACGGTTAGCAACGAGCCGACTTCAGTGATTCCCCCGGTTTGGTGATCGCCACCGTCAGGTAGTATGGCGAACCCAGATGGCAGGAGGGCTACGTAGTCGGGATCTCCACCGCTCAACACGAGGTTCATCGCTATGATGTCCACGGGAGCGTAGATCACGTAGGAGCCCGTGGCGTCGCTGCAGCTCTCCTGCAGTATCAGCATATTGCTCTGGCTCGAGTTGGCGCTCTGCATTCGTATTTTGGATGGTTAACGCTTTGAGCAACGTTGAAACGAGAAAAACAAGCAACGTTGAAACGAGAAAAACAAGCAACGTTGAAACGAGAAAAACAAGCAACGTTGAAACGAGAAAAACAAGCAACGTTGATAAATCTTACGTTGACGCGAAGGAGAGAGACGGAGTTTCCTGGATCACGGCCGTTGGCAATGTGAGCCATTTCTTGAACAAGGCCACCATTTGAGAGAATATCCCACTTTTCAAGCAAGAAGAAGGCAATGTGTTTTAGGTGATAGGATAGTTCAATAGTTTATCTTTGATGAGAAGTTGAAGAAGTGATATCATACCTCATTTCGTGAATTCTCGTTGCGCAGGAACTCGAAGACTCGTTTTGGGGGCACAGGGAGCCAGAACGAGGTTGCAGCGCTGAGGACAATCCCTGGAGGTCTCCCCGGATCGTCCATGCTCTTCCTAGTCATCACTCTCACATCATCCGCTCCACTCCCCGAGAGCGTGGTCCACGTGTGTGCAGTCGAGGCGCCCACGCCGGTGCAGAAGCTCATCACCATCCTCTCAGCAAGCTTCAACATGCTCTTTCTCCCCTTTGGAGAAGATATCACTGCATCACATGGTAACACAATTAGTTTCTCTAAAACTCCAAAACATTTGATCATTTTCATTTTAATCTTTCTTGATAATTTCTCTGTACGTACCTCCTACATCCCCAGATGAAATGTTACTTGCCATCACACTAGCCAGTCGCTCACATTGCCGGTCTAGTATTGCCACCCATCTTCGGGCTCCAAAGGCAAGGCCGGAATTCACTAACAGTTTGTAGATATTATGCACTGCTCTATCATCAACCTCTACATGTTCAACCCATGTCACCTTGAAGAGAGTAGGAAAGCAAGCTTGTTAGGCTCAAATCAAAATCGGGTAAAATGGGAAGGAATCGCACGTACCTTTGAGTAGCCATTGGGCAATTCTTGGATCAAACAACCAGACGGCCTTCGCCTGCATTTTGATATGGTTGCAGGTCTTAAGTTATCCAAAGAGACATCCACCACTGCCCAAGTTCCATCGCCGTGTTGTTTGCAATATCTCACGAAGTGAGTCTCTCGAGTTGGGACCAACGGAGAAGGCACTTGGAACTCCGCAGTCATCTGAAATCAGAAGAAAAGATAAGATTTCTTGAAACATTTTCAAGTCATTTTATTCAGTAATATTTTGCCTCAAGTCCAATATTATCATACCACTTGCAAAGCTCCATTGTAGTTCCCTGCTACCCCAGTGGACAATATCTCCAGAGTCACTGCTCTAGAAACAATATTCGAAAACACACTCGACCATTGGTTCTGCAAACATAATACCAGACTTGGATCATAAAAACATTATGCAATTATCTATCTGGTTTAGATTTCAAAAAAATCATCACTTACTGTATCCATGAGGATCTCAACCAAGTTGATGTGGTTCATGATCACCACAGCCGACTCTCTCGAGGCTTCAGACTTCAATCCCAACGGCTTCGGCCCAATGCCTCGTGGGAACATCCTCACGTACTCGTCTTCATTCAACACATGTCCCATGCCATCGCTGTTCGGAAGCCATAAAGGCTCCCCAGTTTGGGCCATTCTGAGGAGTTCCTCCATGGCTGCCACAGCTAGCTCGATGATCATCGGCTTATCAGCCTCGGACGGTCCAGACACCAACCTCAGGAGATCAGAAGCTCCGAATATCTCCCCAGAAAAGCCCGTCGTTGTACCAAAACTGCTCACGCCAAGATCAACCGAACGAGACGCTCCTGATGAAATCGGAGGGTATGATTGCATTGGCTTTCCTACATACTTAGCAGCTAGCCCAGAAATCCTATCAATCTGTGAAGAGATTCATGCATAAAACACATTATTATTATCATCAAATTAATGCCAAATCCACCAACTCCTGTTGATGATTGACATTTAATTCAAGTAATTAAGTATCCATTTACACATTAACATTAATGAGTGGCCCCTCACTCTCTACCACAAGCTTTTATCAACATTAATTCCTTGAGCGAACACATTCAAGAGGACCATTCAATTCTCACCATGAAGTTAAACCGCGGACATTGTACAAAAGCTTTATTTCAACATTAATTTCCTGAACAAACACACTTAAAAATGACAATTCACCGAGAAATGTACGAATTTCAATAAACTCACCTCCTCCCTCAAGCGCACATTCTCGATCCTCAAGTGCTGCTCGTCGAACGGCATCTCTCCAACGGAGGCAGGCCCCCCACAGCTCGGGCATGCTGCGTTGCGGAGAGCCTCCTTGTACCTAATGTTTTCCGCTCGCAGCTTCTCGTTCTCGTTCCTCAGATGCGTATTCTCGTGCCTCTCGTGTTGTGACTGTGTTTAATTAATAACTCCACACCATTTCAGCCACACAAAAACATACATAGAGATAGAGAGAAATAGAGAAATGATAAAGATCATTACCTTCATTTGAGTTCGCTTATTTTGAAACCAAAACTTAACTTGCAATGGCTCTAACCCTAGTCGACGGCCGAGCTCCTTCCGCTGCTTATCATCTGGATGAGGGAACTCCTTGAAAAACCTAGCAACATATCACATACACACAATCACAAGAATTAGATAGATAAAAAAAAATTAACCTATTTTTTGTAAGAGATACATACGATTCCATTTCCTGGATCTGAAGCTGGGTGTGGCGGTGATAGCGCTTCTTCTTGTTGGGGTGGTCGTTGGGGTCTTCGTCATCGCCAGAGGCCGCCTCCATGTGGTTGGTGCCGGACTTGTTCTCGTAGCCGTCGTCTCGGATAAGGTCCAGCTCATTTTCTGGGGTTCCATTCCTCATTTCCAGTAAATGGTGGTGACTCTCAAACATATTTGATTGAAACATCTTTTTCTATATCAACTAAGCTTACTGAAATCCTTGCCAATTGTGGAAATAATTGAAATTAGAAAAAGATGGAATTTTGATTGAAAGATCGATGGAGAAATGAGCTAAGCTGTTAATAATGGCAGATCTTGGTATATTTTTAAATTTGCACGCTTGCAATTATAATCATATACAACTAGGAAAATAAATGGTTGACCTCTTGAGAGTTTATGGGAGTAAAAGGTGGTGATTTGACAGGGGAATTAATTCGAATTATGGATGCATAAATAAATACTACTCCATTACTTGGGAAAGTGAAGTTGAAGATTTTTTTGAACAATGTGAGGAGATGAAGAGAGAGTTAATTTACCAACCTTAACAACAAATGAGAGACGTGTTGGTTAATCTTCAACCATGTTCTTCAAAGCTTTAGCAAGGAAAACCCTATAGAGCTTTGTTCCTATCTCTCCCCTCTCTAGATATATAGTGAGATAAGGTCAAATGGGGTTTTGCATTTTATTAGTAGGATTTTATCTGTCAGTTTCAAAATAGCAAAGTTCCGGTTGGTTAATTATGTTTGGGCAATTGAGATAACATTGACTTTCGTCACTACTCTTTTTTGGGGTTTCTAACATAACTTTTTGAAGAACAAAAATTTAGAAAATTGGGAAAATTGAGGAGATTGACTTACTGTTTTAGAAGATGTTGATTTTGATAGCAAGAAGTAGTATAGCTAGGGTTAAAGGGTGGAAAGAAAAGGAGATGGTTTAAAGGTTTTTGATTGATGGTGGCGCCTTTCTTGTGAATAGAATTTAAGAAGAATAATTGGGATAGAGAGAGAGAGAGAGAGGTGAAGAAGAAAGGGGACCAAGTAGAGAAGAAATGGCAGCCCAAAGTTATTGCAGAGCGTGTAGAGAGGGTGCCAAGGCATTAATGGCGGGTAGAGAGATAGATAGAGATATTGAGAGACAATTAAATTTTTATTGCTGAGGAGAGAAAAGTGAACCGACTTCTTATCCCACTATCTTTAATAATCTCTTCTCCTACTCAATAAGTTTTTTTTTTCTTACAAAATGTGAACAAGATATTTCATTCTTTTTTCTTGAATTTTTGCCACTAGGGTTTCATACAATAGTATATGTGTACATTTATGCTTTGATAAACCAGGTTTATTAAGTTTTTTCAGTTCTCATTCACAGATTTTTTCTGTTTTTACAGCAACATCAGAAGAACTATACTAATAATTTTTACTGAAATTGTATGTAAATAATACTCCAGGCATTAATGACCAGGTATCACTTAATGGTATAACCGGTTTTGTAAATGTTCAAACATGGGGAAATTAAATTTTGATTACCACCACGTGGGAATACATTTAAACCAAAAATTGTAATTCACACACAATATAAACTCTAAATGTGAGTATATAAATTTCAGTCAGGTCATGTTGTGGCTATTAAAAATATAGGAACCGGCCATTTGAGTGATTCTCATCTGTACATAAATATATGGCGAATTATTAATGGTTTTTTAAGGTAATATATCAGTTTATTAATTTAGGCAGAAAAAAGGCTTCACAGAGAATGTGATGATCTAAGCACATAGAGATTTAAATTATTGTATTTAATTTGCGTGATGATATCAGTTTAGTATGTTGTACAATGGAATATTTTTTATGCTTAAGTAGTATTACATTGAAAAGAAAGAATATAATTAATTTTATTTTAGAAATAGATAGCATTTAAGTATGAATGATGCAATGAACCATATATAGTATAGGAATGGACGTTTTAGTAAGACTTAGCGTCTACAAATCATAGTCGTAGATACCCAAATAGGTTTTAATATTTAGGTGAACATACTTACATACCAGTAGTTTGCACCAAATAAGATAAAATATCCAACTAGAAATATTAAAATCAAGTACTCCCTCCGTCCCATGCTACTCGCACTTTTCATTTTAGGCCGTAAATTTGGGATTGATTTTTTTGTGTAATTAAAAAAGAATTTTAGGTGTAATGAGACATCACTTAATAAAAGAGCTCTTAACTTAAACTAACATATTAATTAAATGTATTAATTCTAACTTAAATTATAAATAGTGTAAGGACTTTGTGACGAGCCGAAAAGCAAACGTGCGAGTAGCACGAGACGGAGGGAGTACTATTTAAAACTTAAAATACAATGTAGAGGTGAACATAGGAGTTTGGGATGATACAATCTATAAATACAGTATGACTAATTCGAGTCCTTTTTTTTTCTACTAGTAGTTTTCCGTCAAAGTTCCTTCACTTTATATTGTAAAGTTAATAAATTCTTTATAATAAATAGTGATATAAATCTAAAATAACAATCGGAACACATAATTAAGCTCCTGGTATAAATTTTATATTGTATATTGTATCTCACTTTGATAGTTTTCATATTTAAGCTCCTGGTATAAATTAAATAATAAAACTTCAAACTAAATTTCATACTATATTAAACTCACATTAATTAAGGGTCAAGAATATACTAGGCAGATTAATGATACGAGTAAGACATTTTTAGAAACGAAATCTGATGTTCAAGACGGTCGGTCATTCTTTGCGTAGAACATTTATTATCTATCCTCATTAATTATTTAATACTCCATTTTATAGGAGTATAAAACACTTTTAGTGGTATAATATGTTTATACATAGGTGAGAATAGGGATGTCAATCGGGCCGGCCCATCGGGTTTCGGGCTGGCCTTACTCGGGTTGCGGGTCAATCGGGTGCAGGCTAATCGGGTTGTGAATTTGTTCGGGTTGTAAAAGGTCAACCCTAACCCTAAAAGCTCGGGTTTCGGGCTAGCCCAGCGGGTTAATCGGGTTGCTACCGATAAGATTAACATGCGATCCATCCAATAAATAATGATGAAAATTAGTTATATAAGATTGAAAGTTATTTTTTAGTTATCTATATTATAAAATTAATCAATGAAGTGTCGAATTATGAGTAAAAAGTAGAATAATAGAAATTTTATCGGGTTTTTAGGCCAGCCCATCGAGTTTTCGGGTTTGGCCCTAACAGGTCGCTGGTTAATCGGGTGCGGGCTAATCGAGTTTTAATTTTATCGGGCTACAAATTTCTAACCCTAACCCTATAAATTTGGCGGGCTATTCGGGCCAGCCCACGGGTTGCAGGCTACATTGACATCCCTATGTGAGAATATGAAGGAGTAATATAAAACTATAATATCTTATCCTCCCACCTTCTTTTACATCTATTTTTTGAGTGAATTATTTGAAATATTGGTTGATGTAATTTCTTCAATCTCAACAACAAACTAAAGATTGTTTCAGATGATGTGTAGTCATGTACCACTACATAATTCGAATCGTATAGTGTTAGTTTGGTTAATCAAATGTGTATATAAAATTGGAATCTTGAAGAGTAAATGAAATGAGGTGTGACAACTGAGACCATGCATTCATTACATACCTAAAGTGCTTAATTGGTTGGTGCTGACTTTCCCTTACCTTCTAGGAAGAAATATTATTTTTGTTTTAAACAGTATATCATTAAATATAGGACATTCTTTGTTTAATCATATATAGTCACAATGTATGAAGTAAGAGCAACGGTAAAATTTTGGAATACATGTTTATATTATCTGCAAATTAAAAAATTGTTAACTGTGTGGTGTTTATTCGTTTGTACTGTGCGAGCTTGTCGAATCACATAATGATATGAATGGCAATGGCTGATGGTACAAAGAATAAGAATTAAAAAGATTCTTTCTAAGTCCAATAATAAAAAAAAATTATCTTTTTCAACAAGAATAGAAATTAAAAGATACTCCCTCCTATTGGTCCCATGATTATATATTTTTTTATTTGTGCAAACCAAGTTGCATAAAATATGTGCCACTCAAATAAATGGACATCTTCCTTGGAACGGGGGAGTACTCTCTAAGTCCAATAATACAAAATTTATTGTTTTTTAATACAAATTTTAAGAAAGATAAAGAAATATGAGTTGCAAAATTAGTGGAATTAATACGCGTCTCATTTTTATGTAATATTAATTTTTTAATAAAATATGAATAAAATGAGTTGAAGAAACTTAAAGCCTATTTATAATAAAGTTAAATGAAATTTGTATTAACAGCCAAAATGACAAAATAATACTTGTATTAATGGATGAAACGAGTACTACATTTTTTTGTTAATTAAAACATAAAATATAAGCTTTATGTATGGTAGATGCTTATATAATATACTTAACAGTTATGTCTAATTAGGTGGTCTTTAGACTATCTTTTAGTATTGTGACTAGAAATTTGTTAAAATTTGAATTGTTTTAGTCTTCCAATAGGCACTGATTTTTGTAATTTTCAATGTTGTGAGACGATACATTATTGTTTTGTGGTTATTTGCAATATTTGTATCGAACAAAGTATTATAATAATTTATTTTATTTCATTTAAGTCAAGTTCTTTACAATGTCGA